>NW_024423319.1:121734765-121794765 GCF_017311325.1 Ursus maritimus | reverse complement strand
TGGTTGGTGTCTCGGGGAGCACAGAAGTTGTCATCTGAGCTCGGTGAGCCCTGGAGGGTCTGGGTCCTGAGTCCCAGATGGCAGGTCTAGAACACTGACTTCATTCATTCAACCGGATTTCACCAGGTACCGAGGCGGGAGGGAGGGGCGTTTGAGACACAGAAACCACACATCCCAACGGAATGTCCATCCCATCAACCTTCCTGGTCTTCAAAAATCCCTGTGGATTTAAAATGGTAGCCACATGTGTGTTTTAAGAGCATAAAATCCAAACAAAAGGAGTCAGATGGGATAGGCTATGGGAAATTCTAACTAGACGTGCCCCCATCTCTAATCAAGTGTGCTTTGTGGGAGCGGGAGCTCACGCTGACGTGGTTCTCTGCTTTATGTGAGATGGGAAGGTCAGAAGCCATTTGCTTACGGGCTTCAAGTAAAGAGTAAAATCTGCTTACAAAAAGCACAAAGATTTGCCCCATAATTCAGGGTTCTAAATAAAATTTATAGAAGTTCCTGAGATAAAAGTTGAACACAACCCCATTTTTATGGGCCTTGGAGTTAGACGATTTTTTATGATGAGAGGATAGCTTTGTGTTGTCATTTTCAAAGGCCCATAAAATCAGCACCACCTGTCGCAGAAAGCTGAGATTTATTTTCCAGGAATTTGTGGTTTCAGTCTGATTTCTCCTACTGGATTACTGGTTACACACCGCTGTAATCCACAGGGAGGAAAGCTTTTTATCGATAATGACTCAGATCACATATTTCTTGGTTACTCACTAAAGCAATTATCGTGGGAATCAAACTTTTCACATATCCCTCAAAAGTCACAGGATTCTGAAAGAAAGGATGAGAAAGATGGAAAATCGGTAGACTCCACTAATTCCTTCCACATTTACTCAGCACTTATTGTGTGTCACAAGACTAAGCAGTGGAGATGAGAAGGAAAAATCTAGTCTAACCTCAAGTTCTCATTCCGTTAGAACCACCATTAACCCTCAGCCTGCGGACATGAATCCTAAAAGACATGCTAATTTGCCTCTTAGGTTTTACTGAAAATGTGTTATGGAGGCCAGGCATTTACATTAATATGCTAATTTGAACGTGCTAGTCGGTGGATGGTTTTCTGTTGGGTGGATCCGGGTACATGTTCCCTTGGGCCCATGTCCTGGCTCTGGATGCTTGTGCCGCTGGATAACTTACACACTCACTGATTCAGTGGCTCAGGTGCCTGGTGGAGGTACTGGGAGGAGACAGACTGCCAACTCAAGAGGAAAAAGGGAGCAAAAAGCATCATAAACACATACAGATTTCTCCCACTTGGAGATGTGTGAGTCCCTAACATGAGTGGTGTTAATTGAGTGGTTCGTTTATTAAGTATTCTAAAGCTGAAATCCCTCAAAGCAAATACTATTTATAAACTGGATCTATGTTAGGGAAGCTCATATTACATATTTATATTTTTGAAATACCTATTTATCATTCCAATGCTTCAGAATCTTGGTGAGGTGCACAGACATTCAAGCCAAACCTTCTGGATTCAAATTGTGGAGTCAGTGCATCCTAGCAGGGAGAGTCCAAGCCACTGACTCCCGCTCTTTCTCACTGTCCTCATCTACGAACTGTGAATAAAGTACTAACTACCTCATAAGGTTCTTATAGGGCTTAGATGAGCAAATATATGGAAGGTGCATGGAAAAGTATCTTGCTCCTATTAAGTGCTATAAAAGTGCTATCACTACCATCATCATCATCACCTGTAGACTATTATTACTGTTATTATTCTATTCCTAGCAGTAACCTCCTGCCTCGGTTCCCAGTCTATGTTTGTTTAGGCAACACAGAAATATTTATTTTGCTGACATCTGTCTCAGGTATCATGCGCCTTTTTGGAATATAAAGGTAGAAGGTATGACAGATCTTGCCTCCTTGGCATGGCACTAGGTGATATGCTTCTAATGAAGAGAATATGGGAAAGTGATGGTATGTTGCATCTGAGATTAGGTTACCAAAGACTCTCTAGATATTACTGAGTATCTACTGTAGCATCCGTCCTGGGCTGGGTACCCAAGACAGTTTCAGCCACTGACGGGCACCATTTTGAATCCCCATGCCCACCCAAATGTATCCTCTGGCTCACATAGAGCTATCTTTCCGTCCAGCTGGAATGTGCTGTTATAAAATGCATGTGTTTGTCCTATATCTCTATGCTTAGCCAGGGGGCAGTGCTTAAAATTCGCTCTATACATAAATGAATGGTTAAGACCATCTCTGGTGGTGGACGGCCCGTTAAAAGGCTACATTCGGGTATGCCTCGTTCAATCTCTGCCAGCCACCTGTCTCGGCCACAGAGTGACAGCTACACTTCAATAAGCAGACACCTTGTGCCAAGAACGTCAGCTCCGTGAGCTCTCATTCTCATAGTGGGCGTCCCAAAATAAGTAGAGTTCAGTCAATCAGCCAAGAGGTCACAGCCAATAAGGCCAGCATCAGGCCTTGAACCCTAGACTAGCTGGCTGTTAAACCTGGAGGATTGTCCTTCGTACATGATTCTTTGGGGAGATAGGAAACTAATTGATTTAAAAATATATTCCTATACATGCATCATCTCTATTTAGGATGAAAGAGTAAGCCGACTATAAGGAATCGATGGGCCCTTCCTTTTCTTTCAGCCCTGGCACCTGTTCCGACCGGCATGTTTGGACCCCGTTAAACCAGGTTATGCTTTGTGTGATACAACTAAGTGGTGATTTCAACGTATAGGTGTTTAAAGTTCCAAATCTCTTTTCTCAGCAGCAAACGGTAGTGCCTTACATGACGATAGTGACAAGTAGATGGAATAGCCGGTTTGTAAAATACTTTATCCTGTTGCCTATTTTTCCTCCCTTCAGTGTGTTTCCGGTGGAGAGCAGAAAAGACGATGAACTCTGGGAACGCTGCCTGGAATATTATTAAATTACCTGTGTCCTGCTCAGTGATTTACAACCTGAGGGACGGCAGACCTTCAAGCCTTTGTGTTCCAGGGATACTCCCCAAATTCCACCATCGTATCTGCTTTCTTTTGATTTAAAATGTACAGTCGTGATTAAGGAGATGTCTTAAATATGTGGCACGAGCTGTAATCACCATTATGGCACATTGTGCTTCTAAGGAAATTAAAGAATGACCCTACTACATAATAAATGAAGCTGGAAGTTAAAATGATGATATCTGAACTTATTCCTTTTGTAGTTTAAGAGAGTTATTATAATTTATTTCATATTTATCTAATTTTGTCATAATTCATTTGATTCTTTCATCTCACCTATTTTGTTGGACTTAATTTATCTCATTTATTATTAGAGGCATTGGAATCATTAGGAAATAATTCACACCACAGGTAATGATGAGGTGTTAATATGCTCCAATAAATTATCTTTATTTCTTCTGAAGTTAAACTCAAAGATAGATACCATGTGCCAGCAGTCAACAAAGTAAGAAAAATACTTTCTTCCAGGCACATAAAACACAGCCTTGACTAGCTCCTGAGGTTTCATGATAAGAAAGAGCCCAATGGATTCTGCGCCATTCTTAAAATGCAGTACGGTGGCTTTGGTTTTTTGTTTTTTTTTTTTTAATTTTTGTTTCCTGGTTTTTGGGGCTTTTGTGCATTTTTTGGTCTTTCCCTATTGTACCGTAAGCACAAAACATTCACACGGATTATATATCTCATTAACAGGTTTTCACAGAAAACTGAAGATCTACGTTTACATAACATGTATTTGCAGGGATTCAATGAAAAATTGAGTCTTAAATTCAAATTTTAAAAAATTAAAATTCCATTGATTAACCTGAACTAGAGTTGTTTGCATTTTTGTTTTCCTTTGTTTTTTTTGGTTTTGTTTTGAGTTTTTGATAGGAAAAGTGGGATACGTGTTTGTTTCCCTTTTACTTACTGGCTTGCAAAGTAATGAGCTGATCTGCAAGTATTTTCTAAAGATAATCAATGTGCATATTTTAGCATCATCATGAACTCATTCATTTAATAAAATTTGGTATATTTTCATACAGGTAAACATTACCTCTATTAATGGTCAGAATGTGTTATCTTTAGCCAGAGGGAGCCCATTCAAGTTGGCTCTTGAGTCCTTTTGACACCATGATAGAAATCTTACAGAGTCTTGCTTTCTAGTAGTAACCAGACAGTTAATAAAGAGAATTCTTTAATAGTTGAATTGCTTGCAAGTGGACCATTAAGAAAGATGGGTATAAGGAAACTACCACTATTTTTTAGCCCCTTAGGAATTAATGCATTTAGGCAATGATCATCAAGGTCTTCCAACATCCCAAAGAGACAGACAGCCATGCTTTTGCAGATCCTGGTGGAAGGACTGAACACCACTTATGAAACAGTCTTGCTAAATCCAAGCTAGTCTTGAATCTGGTCAAAATTCTACACCCTGAAATACAAGATGGTTCACACTACCTGATGGGGAGCTCTGCTGCCGGAACCCATTGGATTTCGCTCAAAATGAAGTAGGTGGCCAACCGCTTTGATCTCCATGCCAACTGCTGGTCAAGGTCCACCACTTGGGGGATGCATACACTTGAGGGTAGGCAATGCCCTGCAGTCTCCCAAAGGGATGAAGCTAGGAGCAGTGAGCAGCCAACATTTCCAGCAGACTGGGATGAGGACGTCACTCTGAAGATGGGTCAGTTAGGATCACTGTAGTGTACCACCAGTCCTTAATAACTCCTAGCTGTTCCACGTCTTTGAGATTTTCCTTAATAGACCTCATTGCCGCTCACTCACTGGCAACTGCTCCATGCCGATTTAAGGCTTCTCGGAAGGCCACATGTACAGAGCATAAGCAGTCCAAAGGAGTATTAATGAAAGCAGACAAACTTGAGCTTGGGGAGTGATCTTTTATGTTAATAGGTTTTACGGTACAGTCTAAGTTACTAATCACCTTTTTGTCATGTATGTTATGACTCTGCTTTTTCTTTCTTGGCTTTAATCAGGAAGGATTTCGACTGTGTGCCATGTTTTCCTCTCCCTTAGCCTCCAGGCATTAATGACCAGGAAGGCAAAACTGATTCCAAAAACACCAAAGAAAGAGAGGATACGTTGTCATTGTATATTACATTTTTTAAAAAGTAGGCTCCATGCTGGGCTTGAACTCATGACCCTGAAATGAAGGCTTGAGCTGAGATTGAAAGTCAGACGCTTAACTTAATGAGACACCAGGCACCCCGTACATTACGTTTCGATACACAACCTTACATTTCTGGACCCATGATCTTATAGCTATGAGGTAAATTAATCTCTTTGAAAGACTGGTAATGTGCATTTCTAAATATGCATTTTTTAATGTGATTACAGCATTTTGTCTCATTGTATAAACAAACACACACATTGTCAAAATATCTGCATGGCTCTAAAATCCGAAGGGGAAAAAAACCTTTCTCTGTTATGTAGAGATTACTCTTAATGTGTTCTATTCCTCCAGGCATTGTCTATGGGTAGAAATACATATTACACGATGTTTTACCACAATATTCACATGTTCTACACCTTCTTTGAAATAGGCATTTTTTTCAATTGGAAAATAATAAACAATACCCTTTGCTACGAAATATTTTTCAGTATTATGACAGTAATTGATGAAATATATGGATATATTACAAATAATTTATTCAGCCCTTTAATGCTAGATATTTAGAAAGCTGAAGTAGCCTTTTTATAAACTACATGGTGGTAAATAACCTCACTGAGAACCATAAACACACCCCCATCATTTCCTAAAGAAAATTCCTAAACTGGAATATATTTTGATATTTTTTTGTCATGTTGATTATATTTTTATTTTTGTTATATTTTACACATTTATTTACTTGTGAGAGACAGAGTGAGCAGGAGGAAGGGCAGAGGGAGAGGCAGAGCGAGAATCTCAAGCAGATTCCCTGTTGAGCACAGAGCCCAACACGGAGCTCAGCGCCACAGCCCTGAGATCACGACCTTCATGACCTGAGCTGAAACCAAGAGTTAGAAGCCTAACCAACTGAGCCACCCAGGTGCCCCTGTTTTTATCTTTCAAATGAAAAGTGTGTTGATATCTCTTCCAGAAAGGGGGGGAAAAAAGGTGCAATGCAGCAATTTTTCCAAGCCAAATCGGGATGGCAAACTCTACAAGTCTTAAGAAAAGTGGTTCAGGCTTAAAAGAATTGTGATTTGTTAACAAAATGCACCAGATTTTGATTATTTGGATGAGAACAATATAGACTACTTTCTCCTCTTTTATTATTTCATGGAAGTTTGGAGAAAATGTGTATGTATTTAATGTACTCACACCTTAATTTTCCTGTGGACATTTAAAAGGTTAAAGACCACTTACTATGTATGAGTTTGTCTGTAAAAGGAAATTAACTACTCATGCAAGTAAGGCCCCTGCTTGGAGCTCTCAGTCTGACTTTGAAGTGCTAATAAGACAAAATTACTCAAATCCAGGAAAGAAATTAAGAAATGTAAAATGTTAATTAAATTCAGAAACAGAACTAATACGAACACCAATGTGAAACGGAAATTAAACACGGGTGCTATAAATACATTTATTATATATATGTTTAGATAGGAGGTAAAAAAACAACCCAAATGAAGTGGAGAATTACAAGCTGATCTTTACAATTGCATCAAGGGATTTTGCCCACTTTTAATAAGTTCCGTGATGGTTTCTGAGAAGGTAAATAAGCATCCAATTACAATAATTGGGTTGGATGTTTCCTACACAAAAATACAGTCTCATAATTACATCAAATTAAAATACAAAGTCAACTTATTGTCGGATGTCATTTAAGGGCCTTTTTTTTTTAAAAGATTTTATTTATTTATTTGACACAGAGACAACCAGTGAGAGAGAGACAAGCAGGGGGAGTGGGAGAGGAAGAAGCAGGCTCCCAGCAGAGGAGCCTGATGTGGGGCTCGATCCCAGAACGCCGGGATCACGCCCTGAGCCGAAGGCAGATGCTTAACGACTGAGCCACCCAGGCGCCATTTAAGGGCCTTTTCAAGATGGAATTTGGTGGCTAGGATCATTGAGTTATCCTCTTAGCTCCCTTGCAAAAAATGAGCGTCATAATCGTAATCAAACAGAAGCGATCCAAGGAAAGTCTGTTGTGTTATCCCTTTAAGGAGACCTGATCCAAAATAAAAGTTCCATAAATTTCCCAGGCAATCTGGATTGTGACAAAAATTCAGTGGACTAGGGACGCTTCCGAACCGGCTCTGTGCATTGCATGGAAATGGAACCATGAAGAGCTTCCTCATGATCACGTTGTATGTTTCCACTTTTTCCTCCTCTAAAGCAAATCTGGTTTTACCCTTCAGGGTTGCCCTTTTCTTATTAGTATCTCAACACATGGTGAGTGGGAAGAAAATGCAATTCAAACCCATACATATATGCCTTTCAAACCTCCTACCACGTATCTCTGATAAAACATATGACTAAAAGTGATGCTGAATCATTTTTCTTAGATTTAACATTGAATAAGTTTAAAGATGCATCCCAGACGTGATACAGCTGTATCGATTTCTTGACAAAGGTTGTACCTTTTCAATATGTATTTAATTTTTACTTTGATTTAGTATGTGTTGACTATTAGTAGGGAGCTTGTGTTTATGTCAGGAAATGATACTTGAGTTAAAAGTATGGAATTTTGCTGTTTTATTTGTTTTTTCTTTGGGGATATTAAATATATGTATGTGATAACCTAGGTGTTTCTCCTCAAGAATTTGTGTTCTCAATTTTTTTCATAGAGGTATAATTAACATATAACATTACGCTTGTTTCAGGCGTACAACATAGTGATTTGATGTTTGTACACACTGTGAAATAGTATGCACTATAATTCTAGTTACCAGCTGTCACCTTACAAAAGTGATATAATATCATCTGCTATATTCCCCATGCTATACATTATAGCCCCATGACTTCTGTTTATTTTGTAACTAGAAGTTTGGACTTCCTAATCCCCTCTGCCATTTTGTCCCCCGTTCCTCTCCCTTTCCTTCTGGCAACCACCCATCTGTTCTGTCTCTATCTGAGTCTGGGTTTTGTTTTTGTTGATTGGTTTATTTTGCTTTTCAGATCCACGTATAAGTGAAACCCCAGGCTATTTGTCTTTCTCTGACTTGTTTCACTGAGCATAATACCCTCTAGGTCCACCTATGTTTTCACAAATGGCAGATTGTATTTTTTTTTTAAAAGATTTTATTTATTTATTCGACAGAGATAGAGACAGCCAGCGAGAGAGGGAACACAAGCAGGGGGAGTGGGAGAGGAAGAAGCAGGCTCATAGCGGAGGAGCCTGATGTGGGGCTCGATCCCAGAACGCCGGGATCACGCCCTGAGCCGAAGGCAGACGCTTAACCGCTGTGCCACTCAGGCGCCCCGGCAGATTGTATTTTTTTAAACGGCTGAGTAGCAGTACTGTGTGTGTGTGTGTGTGTGTGTGTGTGTGTGTGTGTGTGTGTATCTTCTTTATCCACTCACCCATCCATGGACACCTAGGTTGTTTCCATATTTTGGCTACTATAAAGAACGCTGTAATGAGCACAGGGTACAGACACCTATTCAAATTAGTGTTTTGGTTTGTTTGCTTGCTTTAATAGATGGCCAGTGCTGGAATTGCTGGATCATATGGTACTTGTATTTTTAACTTTCTGAGGAACTTCCATACTGTTTTCCATAGTGGCTGCACCACTCTGCATTCCCAACAGTGCACGTCCTCGCCAACACTTGTTGTTTCTTGTCTTTTCCATACTAGCCATTATGACAGGTATGAAGTGATATCTCATTGTGGTTTTGGTTTTTTTTTTTTTTTTTGTTTTTAAGATTTTATTTATTTATGGGAGAAATAGAGAGCATGAGTAGGGGGTGCAGAGGGAGAGGGAGAAGCAGGCTCCCTGCTGAGCAGGGAGCTCAATATGGGGCTTGATCCCAGGGCCCTGGGATCATGACCTGAGCCGAAGGCAGATGCTTTACTGACCGAGTCACCCAAGTGCCCCCTCATTGTCATTTTGATGCCCATTTCCCTGATGATGAGTGATGATGAGCTTCTATTTACGTGTCTGTTGGCCATCTGGATGTTTTCTTTGGAAAAATGTCTAGTCAAATTGTCTGCCCCCTTTTAAGTTGGATTGTTTTTTCATTAGTGTTCTCAATTTTTTATGTCCTATTTTTTTTCTCTCATTTCCCTTTGGGACTATGATTACCGGTATGTTACAGAGAAGTTGGTATTGTTCCACACGTAATGGTACTATAAAGGCACTAAATGATTGGACTGCAAAAGGATTGTGATATATACAGACAGGTAGCTATAGATCAGGTCTATATCTATATCTATCAGTGAGCTATCTATATATAGCAATGGCATATCAGTATCTGTCTATATCTATATAGCAATGAAATATATTTACAGCAAAAGTATGTATGTGTGTACAATATAGCACTCATGACATCATGATGTGTCTCTTGGGAAAGTATAAACATATAAGTACAATCCATTTTTTATTCTAAAGTGGTATACATTCTTTCTCCTATTGAATCCATTCTGGTTTCTTGATATTAATTTCATAGGAACAGCACTATTTTAAACATTAAGAGTTAAGCATGCCTACACAAATTATATTCTAAAACTGGTGTCTGAATTCATGTGAAATTTCTGAAGCCCCTCCATCAGTTTAGGGATCCCCATCTTCTACCTTTCTTTCTTTTTTTTTTTTTCCAAGATTTTATTTATTTGTCAGAAAGAGAGAGCATAACCAGGGGAACAGCTGGCAGAGCAGGCAGGGGGAGAAGCAGAGGGAGGAGCAGACTTCCTGCTAAGCAGGGAGGCCCATGCAGGACTCGATCCCAGGACCCTGGGATCATGACCTGAGCCAAAGGCAGACGCTTAATGACTGAGCCACCCAGGCACACCAGGATCCCTATCTTCTTAAGGGCAATATGGAGGTTCACTAGTTTGAGACAGAAAGGTAGTGTAGACAGAAAGTAGTTCCTGTCGATTCCTTGGGATGGACAGTCCTAGGACATCTTCCAGTGGGGCAGAAATAACACAAAAAGCTGTCACTCTCCCACACAGGCTGTGATAGAACAGGGGTAAAACTGTCCTTTCTACAGGGCATTATTACTTAGAACACTCACTTAAGGAGAGTCTCTGAGAGAAAACGGTGGGGGTAGGTCCTGGCGTCAAATTCCACTTTTGTACCCACCTGCAAGCTTAGAATTAACTGTCAACTGGGAGGGTGTTGCACTCTCTTTGAAAAAAAAGAAAAGAAAAGAAAAGATCTTCACAGGACTTTACAGACATGACCTCATTTTCTCCTCCCTACCACATATGGACGTATCTCTTTGAGAGACACAGATAAAAGATTTAAAAAGTACTGAATTGGGAGTAAAAATAAGATATGATCATTGTCTTCAGCGTTTTTGTGTATATATTAAGTGGGTTGAATAAAATATTCTCTGTTTCCTTTTACATCTGAAGATTTATGTCTCATGGCAATAATTAACCCATATGACTATTTTTTCCCCTACATCACAGCACAGACCCTTTCCCCACTCTATTTTCTGCTAGGCAGATACATGTTTGATAACAGAATATATTATCTGAAAATATAAGAATATTTTCTTTCTTCCACATGACCATAGCTGCCTCCAGTTTAGTAAGGAAACAATGAAATGTATTGTTTGGGATATCTTCAGTTGAATTTGGAAATCTATGCGTGGCTTATTTCTACCTATAGGTAGATTAATTTGAAAATAAGTGCTAATTTTACCAGTTGCAATTTATACATCATGGAACACATGTGTACAGGGATCTTGAAAACATGCAAGACTAAAACATAGCCTTCTGGAAATTGCCAAAAGAACATTGCCTTCAGTTTCAAATTTGCTTTTTCTTTTTTTCCTGGAAAGAGAAATCCACTGAGGGATGGAACGGTCTAATTAACTCTCAGGTTTGTAGGGTTTGTAGGAGACACGTGTGAAAAAAATAAAAAAGGTGAAAGGTGGCACTTTTCTGTCTTCATTTATAACATGTCTTGTCAACCACATGCAAGGTTAGTTATTTCTAAATATCTCACCTCAAAAATGTAAGCGGGCTGTCACAAAAGTATGCGACGATACTCAATTTCGAAGTCATTTTTAAGTGAAGAAGTGGTTCGAGTTGGAGACACTTGTTACAAAAATGCATAAAACCATTGGTTTTACCAAGCTCTTTATTCCACGGCCCCTGACACTGATGTAGCCTGATGATGGTAAAAACTGAGTAATAGCTAAACCAGGCTGCAAAGCAACCCAACAAGTATAGTGCTTCTTGAAGGTTTGGGCAAACACTTAAGGGCACATATTAGGGGCAACTGTCCATTGTAGGAGAGCATTACTATCACAGATCTGTATGCAAGTGCTCTAACATCTCATTGAGAAAAGTTGACACTCTAATGCCAAGATGTTAAAAGGGAGTGGTGATGAAATCTGGATCTCAAAGAGATATCCGCACTCCCATGGTCATGGCAGCATTATTTGCAGCATCCAAGGTATGGAGGCGACCGAAGTGTCCACTGATGGATGAACAGATCAAGATAATATGAGAGGGATGGATAGAGAGATAGATAATAAATAGTTGGATGGATGGACAGATGATAGATATAGATAGATAGATAGATAGATAGATAGATAGATAGATAGATGATAGATAGATAGATGATAGATAGATAGATGATAGATAGATAGATAGATAGATAGATAGATAGATAGATAGATATGATGGATGGATAGATAGATGGAAGAATAGATGGATGGATGATGGATGGATAGATGAAAGAAAGAAAGAAAGAAAGAAAGAAAGAAAGAAAGAAAGAAAGAAAGAAAGAAAGAAAGAGAGAAAGACAATGGAATGTTACTGGGTTTTTAACAAGAAAGAAATTCTGTTATTTGTGACATGGATGGACCTTGTGGGCATTATGTTAAGTGAGTTAAGCCAGATACAGAAAGGTAAAAACTGCATGATCTCACTTATATGTGGAATCTAAAATAGTTGAACTCATGGGGCGCCTGGGTAGTACAGTCGATTAAGCACCTGATTCTTGGTTTTGGCTCAGGCCATGATCTCAGGGTCCTGAGATTGAGCCCCACGTCTGACTCCGCGCTCATTGTAGAGTTTGCTTAAGACTCTTACTCTCCTTCTGCACCTCCCCTTTGTGTGCTCTCTTGCTCTCTCAAATAAATAAATAAAATCTTTAAAAAATAAAAAAAAATGAAAAATAAAAAAGTTGAACTCATGGAAGCAGCAAGTAGAATGGTGGTAGCCAGGAGCTGGGAGAAATGGTGAGATGTTGGTCAAGGGATACAAAATTTCATCTATGCAATGTAAATATGCCTGGTGATCTAACACACATACAGTGTGGTGACCACAGTTAATAATACTGCGTTGTATACTTGAAAGTTGTTAAGAGAGTAGATTTTAAATGTTAACACACACACACACACACACACACACACACACAAATGGTAACTACGTGAAGTGATGGACATGCTAAATATCTGGATTGTGATGTTCATTTCAAAATATGTACGTATATCAAAACACCATGTTGCACACTTTGAATATGTATACTTTTTGTCAATTATACCTCATAAAGCTGGAAAAAAGGATTAGTATATTGCACCAGGGTATACTAGGAGGATATGTATGTCACTTATTTATCTCCTGAGGTCATGGGAGATTTATAATTCACTGTCTGAAAAGTCGTATAAGGAAAATCCCAGCAAGCAGAACAAATGGAATTTTATAGAATTATCAGGAGTTTCTGATATGAACATTTGGCCACCCAAAAGACATCAGTTCCACATTTTTGGATCTTTCATTGGCTTACTCAATGAGTTCCATAAATTCATTAAGCTCTAGGGGTCTCAGAATCACTATTACAAT
Source organism: Ursus maritimus (assembly GCF_017311325.1). Taxonomy (NCBI): domain Eukaryota; kingdom Metazoa; phylum Chordata; class Mammalia; order Carnivora; family Ursidae; genus Ursus; species Ursus maritimus. Next base: position 121,781,799 of record NW_024423319.1, on the reverse strand, counting down.
TTGTCAGCTCCTCCACCAAATTGTGAATCCTTCTTTGAGATAGTGAATCTGAGAGAGTCCAGTCATCCAGAGTTATTTTCTCCTGGACGTATGATGTGAAGAATATGGAGTCCCAAGGTCTTATGTGATGAAGGCAAACTCAACGTCACTATGCCCGTCTTCCAACTGAAACCTGTGCTCTTTTCAAAACTTCTGTCTACCTCCCAGCTTCCATATTTGGAGTAAATGCATGCTCTTCTGTTGTATATGTCCCCTTTTTCTTTATATTAATTCATATTTTTATGTTTGTGTCCATGGAAGTTTAAGGCAGTGCCTCAATCTTGTACATTTCTGTATCCCGTACTTGACTCAGCATACTTTACTCAGTGAGTTAATCCCAATCACATGTGATAGCCCCTCAAAGCATCAATCTCTAAGAGCTTTGGTGTATGTTTAACCCTTGTGTATCAGTAAATATTTATTGTCCACATTAAGAAAGTGCTTGTGGAAGATTCAATAATCAGCCCCAAGTTTTGACTCCCCTGCTATGAATTTACATATCTGCAACTTTGCTATGGATTTGGGGGTTTGGGTTTGACAATATGACTTTCTTTTGGTGAATAGAAATGAGCCAATACTATGTGTAGAAAAGACCAAAAAAAAAAAAAAATGCCTGCACTGATACAGTTATACTTGAGCTCGAGTGATGTGTCTCTGTCCCTCTTGTCTGGGCTCCTGAAGAAATATCCATGAAACATGCCTGAAGTGAACTGTACCCTTGACCCCAGCCCCAAGCAGGAGCACAGAGATTCATTGAAAATTGGACTCGTCCATGTTGACCATTCTTTTTAGAATTCAGAAGTGAGGTCATGTTGGAGAACTATTATAGCCCAAGTGCCATAGAGAGTGGTCGTAAATTCTTTCTGACGTAATTGACACACATTTTCAAGGAGCGGCTTTTTCTCTCGGTGTCTTGTATAGAACATCAACCTGCACCTTTGCCCTAATAAGTAGACACTTCAAAGCAGGAAAACACATCAGTGACCAGGATCTACAATTGGGTTTCCAGGAAATCTTAAGAGCTGAATTAATATATGTGTAACCTGTCTGTAGTCATCTTAGCTCTTCGGCACGTGTCAACCACTTTAGCTCTGACCTTTATAAATATCAGGTCTTAGGAAAGGGAAGAGGTTATGTATTCTTTGTAAGGCACAGGCGGTAAATTGGTATAATGAGCTCACCTAAGTCAAATATTATCATGATTTCAGAACTACGGCCAGCACTAGATGTCATACTAATGTCCCCTTTCCCTCTGAAGTTTGGCAGCTCTTGTTTTAGGCTCTTAAAAAAATCATCAGTATAAAATTTAGTCTTAACATTATCTGAGAAAGCAAGTGGTAGATTACAGCACCCACTCCCCACTTTTCCTTTGACCTAATCCTCTTTTCCAAGCAAGGGTTGCTAAGAAAAAGGCCAGCTTCTCCCTAAGTCCTTCCCTCCATTCAAGCCCATCCTCAATTTGGCAGACGCTTCTTGTCACTGACTCAAACCTCTGACCTACTTTGGATGGAAAGATCTGTCAATATTAGAAATTAAAATTGGATTCTTCCAACCAAATGAAAAGAGTATCTGATTCAACTCATTGTACATTTAAATCAACCAAATCATGAACTTTTGAATGGCATGCACTTTTTTATTTTTCCCAAGAGGACAAGAGAAGGGGCATTGAAAAATCTATAACAGAATGATTTACCTAATTGCATTCCAGGGAACTTTGAATAACTCTATCACAACTTCAAGAAATATTCTCCTCAGTTAGAAAGGAGGCACCAATCTCAGGAAACACAAGAAATTGGTGGTGTTTAATCTTGACTCGACCATCAGCTTGGGTATGCAATGTTTCTTCTATCAGCTTTTAAATAAGACCCAAATGGGCACTGAAATCCAACTGATTTCTTTTCTCCCCAGGCACTACCATTGAAAATTGGACTTCATTGTCAAGTTGCTCCTTGCTAACAAGTGAGCAAGCAGTCGGGGCATATGGCAGACCATGCAGGAGGGCCAAGAGTCATTTTGGGAGACTACTTCCAGCCCTTTAATAAATTTTAGGTAAGCCACGTCAAGGAAGCTGGAGAGGCTACACCACCATACTTCCATTTTATATACTGTGGTTCCACTTTTATGCAATAATTATGCCCTAAGCACATAGGCCTCAACCCACATGGTCAACAGGAAAAGGAATGCTTTCAATGACACAAAGTATAACTCATCACTTCCTGGGTAGAATTTAAAATGGAGACTCATGCTTTTTAACAGCAAGCCATGCAATGATCAACAGTTTGGGTTGACCAACTGAGACAATATTGTGTTTTTTGGTTATTTATAAAGACAGAGAATATCAGAATTGGGATAAGGCCTATTTTCTCTGTTGCCACTTTCCAACGACAGGGGCTAGCTATAATCTCTTCCACTCAGAGCTCCAAGATAGCTGTTCTAATCATGATTTTGTATTCAATGAACAGGCTTCTCTTCTGGAAACCGCACTCAATGGGAACATCTTATTGGTACTCTGATATCTTAGAGGAAGTTCAGTATAGGGCAGGTTGAGAAACATGGAGATTCTTGGCAATTTGAGTCCTAGGCTGGGAAATAATCCTCTGATCAATAATCAGAATGTATACAAATTTAGTGGCTTGTCGATTTTATTTATTTGTTTGTGAGAGAGAGCATGAGTGGGGGTGGGGAGTGGAGAGGGGCAGAGAGAGAGGGAGAAGCAGACTCCCTGCTGAGCAGTCAGCCTGATGTGAAACTCAGTCTCAGGATCCTGAGATCATGACCTGAGCTGAAGACAGATGTCTAAAGGACTGAGCCACCCAGCTACCCCAAATTTAGTGGCTTTCAAAGAACCAAGAGAGTGAAGCTACGAAACCTCCATGCGTGACTCTATCCCTGAACCTTCCCAATAGCCCAGAGATGTCAGGGGTGAGTCCAGCTTTATTTTCCCCCTTCATTCACATCACAGGACTGAAATTAGAGTCAGCAGTGATTGACAGCATCAGGTATCAAGTATGAAGTTCTATGATCCTGTGATTTACACATCACTTAACAATTTATATCAGCGATATCCAATAGATGGAAATGTTCTTTACAGAAAGTACTATTGGACATTGCTGGTATTAATAGTTAAGTGACATGTAAGTTATGTGGTAACCAAGCATGAACTGTGGTAAGTATCTATGGAGACCTTGACTTTTCATTCATACTTAATTTAAGCATATTTCACTTTCAAAGTAAATAGCCACACACTGAATATATTGGACAATACAGATTTATGTTTTTTAATGTTTTTTTTTTAATTGTAGACTTCATTTTTTTCTAAATAGGAATTTTATGCTAGGAATGGTTTTTGGTATATTTGGAAGAATAGATATAATTTTACATAAAGGTGAGGAATAAGTTCATGCACTGCATGTCCCTCATTTTATAAATTTCTTTTCCCCAGAAAAATCTTTACTATTCAGCTTATGGGTTCCACATCAAACCAATATTATGCACCTGAATGATTCCATTTTAAATCATATATTAACTACAAGGACATAATCACTGATTATAGGATTGTCCTTCAGATGGAAAATTGCACACCATAAAATCATATTTGGGGACTAGTGGGGATACATTTCATGCTGGGGAGAGGTTAGAATAAACAGGGCAATTTGGAATGAACCAGAGCATGGAAATGAGTCAGGAAGGTAGGAGTTAGTGAAGAATATCAGCTAGTCTAAAGAGGTTGGTGGATTGATTACAATATTGGCCATGGGTTTTCAGCCTTCTGTATATCTAAGTTCCAATATAAATTCTTTCTTTTGCATCTGCACTGTCCCCTGTCACCCCAGACAAGTTGTCCCATCTGAAGCCGTGCTAGACTAGGGATCCCTTGGTCAACTGCCAGCTAGCCTCCAGGAAGAGAGCCAACAGGCTGACAAGTACTGGCCAGAGCCCTGTGGCAGCGCAGCCCAGCCCAACAGAACCAGGCAGCTACACTCACCCTAACTCAAAGAATGGCTAGCTAAATGATCACGGATGCTATCGTACCAGCAGCAGGTGCGGAAGAAACAGGTGGGTATTTGGTGAGGCAAGTTTGGTCAAAATGGGATGCCATTAGGGGATGTTTGTGTTAAAACAGAAGAATAATGAAGATCCAGAATTCAGTTCGAAATTGTCAGAAAAGAGGCAACTGCATGGCAGGGAAGTCAGTTCACCCTCTGGTCCCAGAGAAGAGGTCTTTTGCACTGTTTTCGTGTCTGAGTCAGGAGGGTCTGCTTTCTACTGCCTCCTAAGTACAGAGGGACATAGAAACTCTAATTCCCAAAAGACTCTTCTTGAACAGAATATCCCTAATACATTTTATCTCCATTCTACATATGCATTCTCCAATTTAGAAAGTGTAATATGCCACATGCCACCTTTGTAAAAATATAATTATTTGAACTTTTTAATATTTGAGGTTATAAAGAACTGAATGCTTTCCTAAGATGGGCATTTTGAATAAAAGCTATTAGAATAACTTTATGGAGACTTGGATAAGCGGGGATTACAAAATGGTCTGTGAAATTGAAGAGTCTATTGTGGGAAACTAAGTAGCCATTTTCATCCATGTTGCTAGGTCATATAATACTGAGTGGAAATAAAAAGGTTCCCATTATTGTTCTCAATAGTCGGACCTTGTAGAATGTCATAAACACAAAGACTTCACCAGATTCACAGGTATGAATTTATATATAAGGATATGAGCATGTGTGCATGTGTGTAGAAGTATATACTATATATAACTATATGTATCACATATAAAAGTATATATAGACTTACATGCTTACATATACCTATATATGATATATATGGTATATATACTGTATACTGTATATACACACATATATAAATATTTACTTATACCAAAAATATGCCAAAAAAGAAATATAAAACTTAAGATAAATATAAACTTATATATAGATAAATATATAAATATAAAATTATATACAAATATATATTTATATATTAAATATGTAAAATAAATATTTATTTATATACATATATACATACCTATATATGCATACTTATAAATATATAAGCATACAAATATGTATATACTTATACACATATAAAGTATATTTTTATATATAGTGTGTACTTATGTATACAAACTTGTATAAACTTATACACTTATAAATATAATTATATATATATATATGTGTGTGTGTGTGTGTGTGTGTGTGTGTGTGTATGCCACAATTGGTTACATGAATAGCTCCCAGCATCTGTTTTTTGGTAGGCACTCAATTTAAATTTTATATTGGGTCTTCTTTGTTTCCAGTTAGGATATAGAAAGTAACAAGAAGAAATCACTCATGCTATCAGACTGGATATGGTACGAATCATATTTATTATAAACACATCAGAGATTTGAGGAAGCCAAGAAACCTATTAAGTTAAATTGTAAAGGAGATGAGCTCTCTGTATGAGAGAATGGCCCATGGCTGTTCTTATCCCTGAGGAGTTGAGGGAAGGAGTAAGAGAAGGGAGAAGGCAAGAAGATGAGGAGGAAGATTTTTGTCAAAAGCCAAAATTGCAACTAATTTTCCATAACTGCACGGTCTGTGAGATAGATTAGAATTCTGAGGAGGGTCAGGCACAAAGGGGCTCTGCATTTCTCACTGACTTTAAATGAGATCTTTGCTAAATGTACAAAGAGCTCATGCACCACTGAGGGCAGAAGAGAGTTGGTGTACATCCCCTATTAGGTTTTCAGGCCTCATACAAGTGCCATGTAGCCACACTCTGAAGGCAGGAGCATGGGGCAAGAGCTAAGAGAGATCTTCCAAAGCATTCCTGGTCTTCCTAGATTGTAACGCAATAGTGTTTTAAAATCTGAGAGAAGAGAATCAGTGCAGAGAGAGGCCTCCCCAAGACAAATATCAGAGCAGCACTAGAGAATAAGGGGGAAATCCTTAACAAACCTAAAAGCTAGATGCTGGGCAGTAAACAAAAAAGACCACCCATGGGATGAAATCATGCTAATGCTCAGCATTAAATTATGTTTTAAAAAAATCCCTAAAGCATACTGTCCAAACATTTGAAGGCATTAGTGACTTAAATCAAACCAAGGTTGTAAAAGACAGATTTAGCTGAGGGAGAGGTCACATTGACACAGCCCCACACTCTAGGGGCTTAATAGGAAAAAGGATATGTTTCTCCCCTGGGGTTAAAGAGTATTTGGTTCACATTCTACCATTCTTTTATGTAAAACATCTGGTGTGCAAATCAAGCATCACGAGATATGCAAAGAATTAAAAATTTTATATGTGTAACAAACGCTTAATAGAGAAAATAGTCAATAAAAGCAGACCCAGATGTAGTCCAGATACTGGAATTACCACACAAGGCATTTAAAATAACTATCATCATAGTTAGATGATAGATAGATAGATAGGTAGATGATAGATAGATAGATGATAGATGATAGATGATAGATAGATAAAGATAGGTAATAGGAGTTAATGTAGAAGATGAACAAAAGAACAAAGAGTGGCAAGTGGCTGTTTTGGTAAAAAGATGGAAACTCTAAAAAGGCACCAAAGCATAATAGAAATTAAAAACTGCATTATGAGAAATGATATATTCACTAGATTCACTCAACAGGAGATTGGAACAGCAAAAGAAAAAGTGCGTGATCCCTTGACATAGGTCCATAGAAAAGTATCCAAACTGAAAAAAAAAAAAACAAACCCTCAAATATAAGAGTAGAAAAGTAACCACTGATATAGGTCAATTAAAAAGTATCCAAACTGATAAACAAAACTTTTAAATAAAATATTGGAAAAGAAACAGAATAGAGCACCTGACATCTGATGGAAATTATCAAAAGTGAAACACATGTACAATTGGAGTTTCAAAAGAGATATAAGATAGAAAAGGGCAGAATAAATATTTGAAAACAAAATAGCCCCCAAAATTTTAGAGTTGATAAAATACATCACCCAAGTAAGGTGAGAAGTCTGACAATCCCCAAGCAGGATTAATATAAAGAAAACTGTATCTGGCCCCATCATACTCAAACCGATGAAAAATGAAGTCTTATATAAACCTTAGAGCAGTCAGACATAAAAGACACATTATATTCAAAACTTTAAAGCAGTCAGAGATGAAAGATGCATTTTGTACAGGAAAACAATGAAACGGAGAAAATCTGACAATTTCTCATAGGAAGGGGAGCACAGAAGCCAATGAATTGAAAACTAAATTGCTGAAAGAATTGTTCTCTAGAAAACTTAGAGTATAAGAAATGTGAATGATGGGGCTTTAAAATTTAGGAAATAATGTAGTTCTAAAGGGAGACATTAAAAAAAAGACCCCACCCACATTTATTTAGGAACAGATGGGAGAACTATTCAGTGAAGACAGGGAAGGTTTGAACAAATTTACCTAACTGAAATTTATGTAATGGTATATCGAGCAACTTTAGAAGATACATTGATTTTCAAGTGTTCATGGAACATTGAATTGAATCGTGTGCTGCCGTAAAATAAAGCCCAGAAATTACTAAAGGACTGGAATTATACTCAGTGTATTCACTGACTAAAAGGATACTAAAGTATATATTAATAGCAATTAAATAGGTAGAAAATCTCCAAGGCACTTAAACAAAGCAAAAGGTGTGTGTGTGTGTGTGTGTGTGTGTATGTGTATTCATGCACTCAAGTGTGTCATTGTGAGTGTTTGTGTCTTGTAAGACAGAGACAGAGACAAACAGGGGAAAACCTATATATCTGAAAATTAAGAAAACATTTATAAAAACCCAGGGGTCAAAGAAAAAAAAAACACAAGAGAAAATAGAAAATATTGACCTGCCTGCTGGTGAAAAGACCAACATATCAAAATATCACATATGTGATGCAGTTAAACAGTGCTTACATCTAAGGAGGAGCGTAAAATCCATTAGCTAAGATTCCACATTAACAAGCTAGAAAAAGAAACGCAAAACGAAACCAAAGTACAGTGAAGAAATTAATAAAAATTAATGCAGAAATTAATATTTTAGAAAACACGTGAAATAGAGATACCAAGATTAGGTGGGTTTGGGGGAGTTTTTAATAAAATTCCAAATATTTATGAAGGATGATAAGGAAAAAGACAAAACCGAAATTACTAATATCGGGAGTCCTAAGGGGACAGCAGATGTTAAAATTACGATAAGGTCACACCATGAGTAACTTCATGATAATAAATGCAAAAACTTACATAAAAGAAACATTTCCTCAAAAAACACAATTTATCAATTGGATATATATCAGTGCATATAGACCTATTACAATTCATTTGATATAGGATACTAAGAAATACCATTAAAGAAATGAGAGCAAATTTGGCAGAAATTAAAAATTCTATGAGCCAAATGCAGTCAAAACTAGAGGCTCTGATGGCCAGGGTGAATGAGGCTGAAGAACGTATCAGCAAATTGGAGGATGGGTTAGTAGAAGAAAAAGCTAAAATAGAATCTGGACTCAAAAAAACTCCACACTCCGGAATGTAGGTTACAGGAGATTACTGACTCAATGAAACGTTCCAAAGTCAGAATCATTGGCATCCCTGAGGGGGTGGAGAAAAACAGAGGTCTAGAAGAGATATTTGAACAAATTGTAGCTGAAAACTTCCCTAATCTAGCAAGGGAAACAAACATTCATGTCCAAGAGGCAGAGAGGACCCCTCACAAGCTCAACCACGACAAACCTACACCACGTCATGTCATAGTGCATTTCGCAAATGTTAGATCCAAGGATACAGTATTGAAAGCGGCCAGGGCAAAGAAATTTATCACGTACCAAGGCAAAGGTATCAGAATTACGTCAGACCTGTCTGCACAGACCTGGAATGAGAGAAAGGGTTGAGGGGGCATTTTTAAAGCTCTTTCAGAGAAAAACATGCAGCCAAGGATCCTTTATCCAGCAAGGCTGTCATTCAGAAGTGATAGATAAAGACCTTCCAGAACTAGATCATTGACCAATTTTGTAACCATGAACCAGCCCTACAGGAGATATTAAGGGGTTCTATAAAAGTAAAATAAGAGTGATACTAAGAACAGAAAGTCACAATCTTTAGAAACAGAGACTTTACAGGCAACATGGCATCATTAAAATCATATCTCTCAATAATCAGTCTCAATGTAAATGGCCTAAATGCTCCCATAAAGCCACAGGGTTGCAGAATGGATACAAAGACATGACCCATCCATTTGCTGTCTACAAGAGACTCATTTTGAACCTAAAGATACATCCAGACTGAAAGTAAAGGGATGGAATACCATCTTTCACGCCAATGGACCTCAAAAGAAAGCTGGGGTAGCAATTCTATCAGACAGATTGGATTTTAAGCAGCTATAGTTAGAGACACAGAAGAGGGCACTATATTATTCTTAAAGGATGTATCAACAAGTGGATATGACAATTATATATATATGCCCCCCAACAGGGGAGCAACAAGATACACAAGCCACCCTTAACCAGAATAAAGAGACATATAGCAAAAACACATTAATAGTAGGGGACCTCAACTACTATCAGAATAAGACAGAACACCCTTGCAAAACTAAGCAAATCAAAAGGCTTTGAATGCCATACTCGCGAGTTGGACTCATAGATATAGAACACTACACCAGGACCAAAGACTACTCATTCTATTCTAATGCCCATGGAACATTCTCAAGAATAGACCATGTTCTGGGACAAAAACAGGTCTCAACGATCAAAGACTGATCCCCTGCATATTCTCAGACCCGGCTCTGAAAGTGAACTCAACCACAAGGAAAAATTTGGAAGAAACTCAAACACTTGGAAGCTCATAACCATTCTGCTCAGGAATGACTCGATAAACCAGGAAAATCCAATTTAACAATTTATGGAGAAAGCGGAATGAAAACACAACGGTCCAAAACCTATGGATACTGCAGCAGTCCTAAGGGGGAAATACAAAGCCATCCAAGCCTCACTCAAAAGAATAGAAAAATCTAAAATGCAGTTTTTATATTCTCACCTCAAAAAGCTGGAACAGCAACAGACGGACAGGCCTAATCCATGCACAAGGAACCAGTTGACCAAGGTTAGAGCAGAAATCAATGAATTAGAAACCAGAAGTACAGTAGAGCAGATCAACAGAACTAGAAGCTGGTTCTTTGAGAGAATCAATAAATTGACAAACTGCTGGCAAGACTTATCCAAAAGAATAGAGAAAGGACCCAAATTAATAAAATTATGAATGAAAAAGGAGAGGTCACGACCAACACCACCTTGTTGGAAGGATTATTGAAGACACTTTATCAACAGCTATATGCCAATAAATTAAGCAATCTGGAAAGATGGAGGCCTTCTTTGAAAAAACCTATAAACTACCAAGACTAAAACAGGAAGAAATTGATTTTTAAACAGGCCAATCAATTATGAAGGAGTGGAGTCAGTGATAAACAACTTTCCAAATAACAAAACTCAGGTCCGGATGGTTTTCCTGGAAATTCTCAACATTCAAAGAAGAAATAATACCTATTCTCTAAAGCTATTTCAAAAAATAGAAACAGAAGGAAAGCTACCAACTCATTCTATGAGGCCAATATTACCTTGATCCTCAAACCAGGCAAAGCCAAAAAGGAGCAACCCGATTTCCCTAATGAATATGGACGCCAAAAATCCTCAACAAGATCCTGACTAATAGAATCCAACATACATTAAAAGGATTATCCATCACTGACCAAGTGGGATTCTTACCTGGGATGCAAGCGTGGTTCAACATTGCCAAGAAATCAGCATGATACATCATATCAACAAGAAAGACTCAGGAACCATATGATCCTCTCAATTGATGCAGAAAAAGCATTTGACAAAATACATCCTTTCCTGATTAAAACCCTTCACAGTGTAGGGATAGAGAGTACATTCCTCAATCTCATAAAAGCCATCTATGAAAAGTCTACGCAAATATTATTCTCAATGGGAAAAGCTGGAAGCCTTTCCCTAAGTGGAGCGACAAGGATGCCCACTCTCGCCACTATTATTCAACATAGTACTAGAAGTCCTTACACAGCAATCAGACAACAAAGGGATAAAGGTATCAAATCGGCAAAGAAGAAGAAACTGTCTCTCTTCGCAGATGACATGATACTCATATACAAACAAAGAATCCACTCCCAAACTATTAGAAGTTATAGAGCAATTTGTAATGTGGCGGGATAAATCAGTGCTCAGAAATCAGTTGCATTCTTTTTTTTTACAAAGATTTTTTTATTTATTCGACAGAGATAGAGGCAGCCAGAGAGAGGGAACACAAGCAGGGGAGTGGGAGAAGAAGAAGCAGGCTCCCAGCGGAGGAGCCTGTGGGCTCGATCCCAGAACGCCGGGATCACTCCTGAGCCGAGGACTGAACCTTACCGCTGTGCCACCAGGCGCCCCTCAGCTGCATTTCTATACACGAATAGAGACTGAAGAAAGAGAAATTAGGAATCCATCCCATTTACAATAGCACAAAACCATACATTACCTTAATTAACTTAACCAGGAGCGAAGGATCTATATTCTTGAAACTATAAATCACTCTTTAAAGACATTGAGGAAGACACAAAAAGATGGAAAAATATTCCTGCTCTATAGGATCGTAGAATTAACATAGTTAAAATGTCCATGCTACCCAGAGCAATCTACACTTTCAATGCTATCCCAATCAAAACCCAATGACATTTTTCAAAGAACTGGAACAAATAGTCCTTAATTTGTATGGAAACAGAAAAGGCCCCGAATCTCAAGGAACTGTTGAAAAGGAAAACAAAGCTGGGGGCATCACAATGCCGGATTTTGAGGCTGTACTACAAAGCTGTGATCACAAAGACAGCATGGTACTGGCACAAAACAGACACATAGACCAATGGAACAGAATAGAGAACCCAGAAATGACCCGGCTCTTTGGGCAACTTATCTTTGATAAAGCAGGAAAACTACAGTGGAAAAAAGACAGTCTCTTCAATAATGTGTGCTGGGAAAATTGGACAGCTACATGCAAAAGAATGAAACTTGACCACTCTCTCACACCATATACAAAACTCCAAATGGATGAAAGACCTCGGCGTGAGACAGAATCCATCAAAATCCTAGAGGAGAACACAGGCACAACCTCTGACATCGGCCAAAGCTGCTTTCATGACACATCTCCAAAGGCAAGAGCAACAAATAAAATGAACCTGTGGGACTTCATCAAGATAAAAGCTTCTGCACAAAGGAAACAGTCAAAAAATAAGAGGTAGCCCACGGAATGGGAGAATATATTTGCAATAGTACTACAGATAAAAGACTGGTATCCAAGATCTACGAAACTTCTAAAAACTCAATATGCAAGAAACAAATAAACAAATCATAAAATGGGCAGAAGATATAAACAGACACTTTTTCAATGATGACATACAAATGGCTAACAGACACATGAAAAAATGCTCAAAATCATTAATATCAGGGAAATTCATAAAAACCACACTGAGATACCACCTTGGAGTTAGAATGGCAAAAATGGACAAGGCAAGAAACAACAATTGTTGGAGAGGATGTGGAGAAAGGGGATCCCTCCTACATTGTTGGTGAGATGGTGACCACTTGATGCCAGGACAGTGTGGAGTCCAAAGAAAAGATAGAACTGCACCTCCACACCCAGACCCATTGCACTACTGTTTTACCCCAAAGATAGAGCGTAGTGAAGAGAAGGGCCCTATGTACTAATGTTCATAGCAGCATTGTCCACAATAGAAATCGTGGAAGGAAGAGAGAGACAGATGACTGGATTAAGAGTTGTGGTCCATATACAGAGAGTACTCGGCTATCAGAAAGAACGAGTTCTCAACATTTGCTGCAACATGGACGGCATTGGAGGAGATAATGCTAAGTGAAATAAGTCAAGCAGAGAAAGACAATTATCATATGATTTCTCTCATCTATGGTACATAAGAACTAGGAAGATCGGTTGGGGAAGAAAGGGATAAAGAAAGGGGGGGTAATCAGAAGGGGGCATGAAGCATGAGAGACTATGGACTCTGAGAAACAAACTGAGGGCTTCAGAGGGGAGGGGGGTGGGGGAATGGGATAGGCTGGTGATGGGTAGTAAGGAGGGCACGTATTGCATGGTGCACTGGGTGTTATACGCAACTAATGAATCATCGAACTTTACATCGGAAACCGGGGATGTACTGTATGGTGACTAACATAATAAAAAAACATTAAAATTTTACAAAAAAGAAATACTATTAAACAAATCCCTCCAGGTCCAGATAGATTTAATGGTCAATCCTCTAAAGGAAGATACGAAGCCAATACTGCAAAACAACTTTTAAAAAACCAAGAATAATCTCTACCTTGTTCGAAAAAGTCAGCATTAACTTGAAACCAAAACCTGATAAACACATCGCTAGACTATTATAGAACAAGAACTTCATGAATATAGATGCAAGAACACTTAACAAAATATCAAGCAATTGAATCCGAGAACGTATATACTATGGTGCTTACATCTTGACTTTGAAAAAGAAGAACAAAAGGAGAGTTTACACTATGCGATATCAGGATGTACCATAATACCGACATTAGTATAATGTCATTATGTCATTAGGGTGGATAAGTAGACCACAGGAAGAAATAGAATGCCCGGAAATAGACCCAAGTATATATAAAAATATTTTCAATAAATGGTGTTGGAATAGCTGGTAAACTGAAAAACATGAGGACCTATAATTCTGAACGATAACATCTAACAATTAATTCTACCGTGGGGTATGTATGTGAATTTGAGAGAAATACTGAGGAAGAAAATATAGGAGAATTTCATTTTGACCATGGGGTAGCAGGGTTTCATTGAAAGGACACAAAACAACCAAATATGAAAGAACAAGTGGAAAAATTATACTCAATCAAAATTGATAATTTCTTTTTTTTTTTTAAGATTTTATTTATTTATTTGACAGAGAGAGACAGCCAGCTAGAGAGGGAACACAAGCAGGGGGAGTGGGAGAGGAAGAAGCAGGCTCCCAGCGGAGAAGCCTGATGTGGGGCTCGATCCCAGAACGCTGGGATCACGCCCTGAGCCGAAGGCAGACGCTTAATGACAGCGCCACCCAAGTGCCCCAAAATTGATCATTTCTGCACATCAAAGATACCGTGGAAAAAATATTTAGGCTAACAGTAGACTGAGAAAAACTACATACATGAATATTTTGTTGTGTATACATCTCTCCATATATAGGCACATATACATCAAGACTCATATCCAGGATATATAAACAATGCCTACAAACGGACAATGAAGAATGAATAATGCAATGAAATGGGCTAAAAATGGGTAATTCACAACTAAAGGCATAAAAAATGCTGTGAAAATTTGCTCAGTGTTAAACTGAAACCATATCTACCAGAATGATCTAAGTAACAAAGACTGACATTTCCAATTATTGGTGAAGACAGGGGACAGGTGGAATTTTCACACATTGTTGAGACTACAGACTTGGATGACCTCTTGGGAAAACTTGGTGAATCCTTATACACAAATATAAAATATTTAATATTTATATTGTATATTAAATATAAACAAATTGGTAGTTTCTTATGATACTAAAAGCATATCAATCCTACAACTCAACAAGTCTTAATGATGCAAAAAAAAAAAAAAAAAACTGTCCATGCAAAGAATGTGCACAGATGTTTATAGGACCTATATGTGTAACAGTCCAAATCTGGAAAACAGCCCAACACCCGATGTCTGGAGAAAAGATAAATGATTGTATATATTTGGTCAAGGGAGTACTAATATGAAACCAAAATGAATGATCTATTGATACCCACAACACTATGATGAATCCCATCAGTGTTATATTGAGTTTAAAAAATGAGATAAAAGTACATAGTGTTACCCAACTAATACTAATGAATAAGAAATACAAGAACTGGGAAAACTTTTCCATGGCAATAGGAACTCAAAAAACGCTTCCCTCTGGTGTGGAGTTCACTGATGGGAATGGGTTTCTGGTGGAGGGGGGTGT
Source organism: Ursus maritimus (assembly GCF_017311325.1). Taxonomy (NCBI): domain Eukaryota; kingdom Metazoa; phylum Chordata; class Mammalia; order Carnivora; family Ursidae; genus Ursus; species Ursus maritimus. The sequence continues at coordinate 121,766,717 of NW_024423319.1, read as the reverse complement.
CGTCTAGGATAATGGAAATGTTTTGTGCATAGATTGAATAGTTCTGTATGCAATTTGCAATCGGCAGAAAGGATCAAATTGAGAACTTAAAAATCAATGTGTATTCTGTGTGTGAATCATATCTCTGTGAAAGTGTATAATATGTTCGAACATTCAATGCCTCTCCATAACACCTGAAAGAATGAGCTCTGTCAAGCACGTGGCCATGAAAGAAAAAAAGGCAAAAACGCTGGAGCAAATGATTTAATATTGAGCACAAATTCTATTTAAGAACTAGGCGCGCCTGGGTGGCTCAGTCCGTCAAGCATCGGACTCTTGGTTTCGGCTCAGGTCATGACCTCAGGGTGAGCCCACGTTGAGCTCCCTGCTCAGCACGGAGTCCACTTGCCCCTCTCCCTCTGCTCCTCCCCCCTCTCTCACACACACACTCTCTTTCTCAAATAAATAAATAAAATCTTAAGGAAAAGGAAGCAAACGTACATTGAGTATCGAGTGTAATGCACCTGCGATTTTAGAATGAGAGCCCACAAATGTGAAAAAAAAAATATAAAAATTCCAGTCCAAACGCTACCAATATCTTGGGGGGATGTTTCCATTCTTTGTTGGGTTATAATTTTCTCCAAATGATTTATAAAAAAAAAAATACTCTTTTATCTATTGGCATGCTCAGTTGTGTTTAAGGAGTAGGGAACAAAAAGAGAGCAAATGACCAGGGTTGGCAGTTCACCAGTAGCCAAAAGTGGATTGAATTTGTAGTAATTGGTGGGAACAAGGTTAGTTTCAGATGCAAATTCTATTAAGTTATATCCCATTTTTATTCAAGCAATGTCAGCTTCAGATACTTCATTGTATTCTAATTTGATGTTAAGACAAACCACAGAATTTAAATCTTTCTTGCTCAGTGTGTGATGACAAATATGGTCTCAGTCATCATTTCTGAGGAAGCTGGGCGTTTAGACTCTGGGGAGAATGTATCCGTGACCTCCTTTTGAGTGTGGGCTGTGGCGGATAAAAATAACAGACCTGTTTACCAGTGGCGGACGAAAATGGCACCGCAGTCCTAGTTGCAAATGTCAGAGAAGAATCTATTGAGACAAGAGACAGGCAGCAATGCAAAGATCATTAACTTAAAAGGCTGTCAGAATCCTCATCACACATTACTTCGCTCAGAATGTGTAGCAAAGCATTTCGGTCTCATTTGGAAGCATTGGAGGTTTCAGATTTAGCATGTACCGAGAATTTAAGGGGAAAAACACACCTTCATGAATTTTCATGAAATGAGTGGGCTTAAAAATGAGCCCCTATCGATTTAACCCATAATATCACAGAATCCCCAAATTTAAAATGCACTCAGGAGATCCACAAGGTTACATTGTTTCTAAAGAGTTGGAAGCATCACGTTTTCCCTCCCCAAATACTTTAAATTATATAAGATGTCTACCAAATAGAAACATACTGTTTTTAGATTATCGTGATTTTGTAGGTAAGGCAATCAAATGTGATAACTGTTGTCTATAAGGACTTTGATTATGTCATACATTGCTAGGTGTATAGTTACTTGTGTCCATTGGAAGATTCAGTCAGTTACCTATTATCGTGCCAGAATGTGTGATGCTCGCAATGAATTGTAAGAGAAAAATTTTAAAAATGTTTTTGTGGCATCATTATGAAAAAAAAAAACAACCAACTTTTAAAAATTATCACTCTGTTATATATGTTTGTTAAGTAAACAGATGAAGGTAATACAGAAACTTTATAACATGTTTTGATTATTTCCATTCACTGAAACTTACTATTTTAGAATGAGTTTTTGGTGCAAATAGTGAAATTCAAAAATCTTTACTTCGTCTCTCTGCAGGAATGTCATTTATCAGGAATCATTCACAAATGAGCTCTTCTGCTCAAGTCGGTTTGCCAAAATCGAACCATTTTGGAGGAACACACTTCTAAAAAAAGTAGGTTATAATTCAGGGTCTTCTTTAAGTATTCAGTGCCATTGAAATGAGAGTTTCCCAAATTGTGAGGTCAAGCACACTAGTACCACGGGATGTTATTTGATATATGAAACGTATTGCCGTAACACCTATTAAAACCCTGTAGAATTACTGCTTCCAGAGATATATTTTAGCAGATGCTAACTTAATGTGTTGTCTTTAAAAATAATGGTACTTCAATACGGCATAATATCGGCACAATAGAGTGAATACATCTTTAAGTATGAAGCTTCATGGATTTGGAAAAGAGATGTATCCATGTGATTACCCCCAGAACAAGATATAAAGCATTTCGATCATCCATCAGGAAGAAGGTTCTTCTTGCCCATTTCGAAAGAATTCCTTATATCAAGATCATGATGGATTAGTCTTGCCTGATCTTAGACTTTCCATCACTGGCATCCCATGGTACCTACTCTTTTTTTTTTTAAAGATTTTATTTATTTATTTGACAGAGATAGAGACAGCCAGTGAGCGAGGGAACACAAGCTGGGGGGTGGGAGAGGAAGAAGCAGGCTCATAGCGGAGGAGCCTGATGTGGGGCTCGATCCCAGGACCCCGGGATCACGCCCTGAGCCGAAGGCAGACGCTTAACGACTGAGCCACCCAGGCGCCCCCAAAGGTGTTAACTTTGAACCGCCATGCTAATCCATCTAATAGAAACTAATGATCTGCCTTTGGTTTTTAATATTTTAAGAAATTATAATAGGGAACAACTCAAGGAAGCAGACTGAAATCAAAATGGCCCCAAGCAGAATCCTCTTAATATTATCTGAAGTATACACTTTATCTATTGGTTGAATATTTTTTAAAGTATTTATTTATTTATTTGAGAGAGAGAGTGCACACGTGTGGGAAGGGGCAGAGGGAGAGGAGAGGAAGAAGCAGACCCTGCTGATCAGGGAGCCTGACGCGGGGCTCAATCCCAGGACCCTGAGATAATGACCTGAGCCAAAAATCAGACGCTTAACCAACTGAGCCACCCAGCTGGAGCCACCAGCCTCTACTGGTTGAATATTTTTAAACAGAATTTGGTAGAGAATCTAAAATCTAACACTAGCAACAACGAAAGACAACTTCTCACTCTGGTACCTACCAGGAGCGGACTGAAAAATCCATCCTGTTAGATCTCACCTCAGATTTCTACCTAGGAAACACGTACCTTTATGAAATCGTGTTTGAACATTTAGAGTTGCATATTATTCTTATAACACCTACATGAACACTAAGGCCATGAAGAATTCTCACTCCTGAAAATGACTCTCTTTTATGCATGAGCATTTCAGGAAACTCTGGTAACATATCATTTTTATTGTGAATCTTTGCTGGTAGTTATCTCTTCAAGTTCTACTTTCTCCCAAATTAAGAGAGGTAGCTTGTTCTTCCAAGGATAATTTACTTTCTGTAGGAGGCATTCTTAACCAGTGATCCATATACGAGCTGAAAATCTCTGGAATGGTGTTATGTGCAAAGACACATACAAGCATTTGTTGAATCAAGGTCAGTACTTTCGATCAGATTCTCAGAGGTGTTTACAACTCAAGATATGTTAATAATCGCTATTTGAACAATGATACTGATGAGGGAACGGAAGGCAAGCTGAGGACAAAGCCGAAACTGACATCCCACAAGCCCCCCTCCCCAGATGGGATAGATGTGACATTGCTCAGGCACTCCTGGCTGCCCTAAAGCTAAGGAAAGGAAAAACAAAGAGTTAACACTCAGAGATCACAACCCTGTAAGACCTGAGTGTCTATCAAACCCTAGCTTCCAGAAGGAAATGTAGATACAATTAAATATCCTTATAACCTGCAGCCCAGGGACAGATACTTGAAGTGGACAGAGTGTAATGTTCCTCCAGGAAGCTCCCAACTGTCTTCATGGTAATGGCTTGCTAGAGGGAAAAACAACCTGAACTTGACAATGGCAATGCCTCCGGTGTCCTGTGAGCCTTCTTTAACATCTGAAAGTACTTTCTCAACCTCCCTTTTTCCTTACCTCCCCCTACCCCATAGTATATAATCAGCCACAACCTCACAACCTCACAACCCCGGAGGGGGGCGGGGAGCAGCTCTTCTGCCCACGGGTCCTGTCCCCCTGCTTTAATAAACCACCATTTTGCACCAAAGATGCCTCAAGAATTCTTTTTTGGTGGTGGGCTCCGGACGGCACCCCACTGAACCTCACCCATATTCCAAAACCACATCATAACCTCGTTGAACCTTGCTGATAATCTTGAGAAATGTCAGAAAAGAAGAATTTCCTATAATTTAGTGAGCCAATCTGTCAGTTCTTAAAAGCCAGTGATTCTTGTTTTCAGAAGGCAGCAAAGATTTCTATAAAAGCAGAGATTTCACCTTCTGATAAATTCTTCCAAGTTTCAGACTGTTCAAAAACTAAGAAAATTTAGAGGAAAAAGAAAGAGAGGGAAACAAACCATAAGAGACTCTTCAGTACAGAGAACACACTGAGGGGTGAGGGAGGGAGGTGGGTGGGGGATGGGCCAGATGAGTGGTGGGCGTTAAGGAGGGCACTTGTGATGCGCACTGGGGGTCCTTTATAAGTGATGAATTGCTAAATTCTACTCTTGGAACCAGAATTACACTGTATGTTAGGTAACTAGAATTTAAATAAAAATTTGAAACAAACAACTCAGAAAATTTAAAGAAAACAAAAACTTTTGCCAGTTGATTGAATCCATGCGATTTGAAAGCGTGGTTCAGACTTCCTAACCACGAAGAAGGTACTGAGGTAAACTGCATCCCATAATATGATCTTACGTTGGGACAGGATAGAAAAGTTATATTCACAAATGTCTTTTTAGGAAGTTATAGAATTGTTTCATTATTATTATAATTTTATACTTAGAAAGGGGTATTAAAATATTTTCAATTTAATTTTGCTTCTAAGAGCTGGTTTACTCGGTCAGTCCACTGATTTAGAATGAAGGTCGTTAAGTTTCAGTCTGGTCTTTGCAAAAATAACAAGCGAGAACACTCGGGATTATAAATCTTATTTTAAGAACCGCACCAATTGAAGCTGAAATTAAATATGTAAATACTAATGATTTATTTTACAAAATCAAACTCACATAACTTCATATTAACATATGTACTAGCAATTTGCTCTTATTGACCCTGATCAACTCTTTTTTTTTTTTTAAAGATTTTATTTATTTATGTGACAGAGAGACGGCCAGCGAGAGAGGGAACACAGCAGGGGAGAGGGAGAGGAAGAAGCAGGCTCGCAGCCGAGGAGCCCGATGTGGGACTCGATCCCGGGACACCGGGATCACGCCCTGAGCCGAAGGCAGACGCCCAATGACTGCGCTACCCAGGCGCCCCGACCCTGATCAACTCTTATAAATGTTTAATCACTTATTGGACACACACACACACACACACATACACACACACACTTTTTTGAGTCATGGAAATACAAGGAGTCTTTGAATAAATTCCATCTGGGGTGAAAGAAAATAACTATAACGTTAATATTAAAATTGCATGTTTTTATTTCCTGGCAAGACAAAATCTGAAAACCAGTATAACTTTGGAATTTTTTTTTGGTCACACAAGCCCCATGGGAAGAAGAAGGGGTTGATTTATCTACTTACGTGGATGCTGCGGAGGCCTTTCAAATGCATAAAACCTACCCAGAAACATTCACTTAGGAAAAGCCAGGTCTTTAAAAAAAAAAAAAAAAAAAAAAAGTTTAATACCATGGATGATAAGTATTTTTCAAGTCATGTACATGTGTCGGATAGATTTGTTGGCAACTGGATTGGAGTCAGCTTTACTTAGAAGTATTTATTTATTTATTTATTTATTTATTTATTTATTTTTGAAAGATTTATTCGACAGAGAGAGAGAAGGCCAGCGAGAGAGGGAACACAGTCAGGGGGAGTGGGAGAGGAAGAAGTAGGCTCATAGCGGAGGAGCCTGATGTGGGGCTCGATCCCAGAATGCTGGGATCACGCCCTGAGCCGAAGGCAGATGCTTAACAACTGTGCCACCCAGGCGCCCCAGAAGTATTTATTTAGAAATATTATTCACTGTTACCTTTAAACATCAATAAGTTCCCTGTTTCTCTATTCCTGAATATCATTCAAAGTAATTACTCAATTACTTACTATTTAAAAGAGCCTTCTGAGCTGCTTATACCATGACCCATAATTTAGATATAGCATTTGTAAGGTATTACGAGAAGAAACCTTGCTACATACTTGTATGAGAATGTTTAAATGAATTAAGAGATTCCAATCAACAGAATTAGCATTCCCTATAAAATACTCATTAGAACACAAAGTTTAGAGCAAATGTTACTCCAAATAAATAAAGGGTAGTAATTAAGCTACAATGAATTTGCAGTCAAATAAATCAAGCTGGGATACTAGAGAATTAAAAATGCAGACAACCTTATTTTGTGAGTAAATTAAGATGAACTGCAGTGATGACGATAATAGAAATAGAAGGTGTATGCTGCAGAATTAAAAGCCGTACAAAAAATGTCTAAATACTGTTGTCAAGGGACATCATATAAAACCCAGCCGAAACAACTGATGTAAGGGCACTGCGTAATGTAAACTGATGTGTTCATAAAACCAAGACATCAGCTTTGGGATGAGAAAGATTGGAGGATAGTTACAGAATATAAACGCTGGCTAAGGAAGGGAGTGATAAATGATTTGGGAGGCTTTGGGAGGAAATCGCGTTTCAATGGCAAAAGCATCTGCGAAATAATCTCAAGGTTATTTCATGTTTTCTTGATGATTCCAGTATTTTAGAGACTAGCTTAATGGTTACACTTGACTTGGTTGGACCCAGCTGTGCTTCTAGATGTCAACAAACTTAGTACAAAAACAGCTGGAATTTATGTCAATGTGACAAATCGGCATTAGCTCCAGTGACATGACAGTTGACCCTTGAACAGCTCATGGGTTTAGGGTGTCAAACCCCTGAAAAGTCGGAAATCCACGTATAACTTTGGATTCCCCCAAACCTTAACTACTGATAGTGTACTATCAACCGGAAGCCTTACAGATCACAGAAATGGTCGACCAACTCATATTTTCTATGTTCTATGCATTATGTATTGTATTCTCATCATAAAGTATGCTAGAGAAAAGACAATGTTATTTAAAAATCACAAGGAAGAGATAATACATTTACAGTATGGAAAGCATATTAATTGAAAAAAAATCCCCTTCTAAGGGGACCCGGGGCTGTCCAAGGGTCCCTGTAATTTGAATGCTGCATTAATCAGACAAATGTGGGATGGGTCTTTGAGATACTGTGTTAAGTTTGACTCTTCCTCTTCTCAAGGTTCCTTCTGAAATCCCGAGTTCAAAACAAATCACTCTGTACGATCAATTAATGTATTAATTACAGGAGCTTGTGCAGATATTTTTCAAGCCTTTGTCCCTCAAACCAGAATTCTGTTTTACCAGAAATTACCACCACAAGTTTGGACTTCACACTGCAAACACTTTTATCTAGAGAGCCATTGATGATATATATATTTTTAAGTGGTTAGATAGTAAATATTGCTGCTTTACGTGCAAACTACTGAACTTTGCCATCATGGTGAGAAAGTAGTCATAGATAATGTGCAAATGCATAGAGCCGTTTTCCAAGAAAATTTTATTTATAAAAACAGGTGGTGGGTTGCATTTGGCCCAGGAGCCTTAGATGGCAGAAGATAAAGAAGATGAAAGAAACTATAATGCTGAGAGCATTTTGTTTTTTATAAGGACTAGAGGTGGGATGGAGATTGCTTTGTTGATTAAAGGCTGTTGGAGTTGGACCCTGCTGACTAGTAAAAGGAGTAGAACACATTTCCAAAGGGGGCTTTCATACCCTGGGCAATATGCAAGTCATCTATGCTGACTGTCCTTAATTTCTGGAAAAAGTCTTTTCAATCCCAACAAAATTGCATTCTGAAATCATCAGGTGTGAAGACTTGATTGGAAGTCCATTTCGAAAAGTGCCAGTGATGAGTGACCAGGGCTAAATTTTCACAATATATTGTAAAGACTGGATCGCCTTCTCAGAGTATCAGCAATTGCTGAAGACAGGCAGGAAGTTTAAAGCAGTGCATTGTCAAAGACCAGGTCCCCCCCGCTTGTCACGCTACTGCCTTCTGAGTTTGCCAAAAAGCTGTCACAAAGTTCCTATAATAACATAACAGGAGGAAACACTACATGATCTTTTTAAAGAAGGATGATCTGTCTTTGGTAAGATTTTATTTCTTGAAAGGTGGTAGTTTGTAAGCTTAAATGTGGAAGGAAAAAAAAAAAGCACTTACCAGTATCAACACTATCTTTAATATACCCCAGTTGGGAACATAGTTTTGATTTATGTTTTGCTCAAGTATCTATCCTTGGGAAATATACTCCTTTTAATACAAAGATATTATCAATATTTTGTGGTAGCAGATACTAGGGCTGAGATGCAAAGACTGTTTGGATTACTTTTACCCTTAAACAGTTACCGTGCACCATGACCCAGCTTTTGTGTGTGTGTGTGTGTGTGTGTGTGTGTGTGTGTGTGTGTGTAGGTCTACACTCCACTTGCCATAACTCACGAAATAACTGAGATAGGCTGCTGGGTCTCCAAGTGTAGACACCTGGAGCTAGCCGGGATTCACACCCCTAGGCTGACCATTAGCTCATGCGACAGCCCATCTTCCTTGATTAAAACTAAGAACAACCTCGACTTTCCATTTCAGACGTCCTGTGGGGTCCGGCTGAGTCTGGCAATTTGCCCTTTCTTCCAGTCTGTCTATGCAGTCACTGCTCTCCCTTCTGGCTCCCTTGGGGGCACTTCCTCAACTTTAGACAGGAGTGCCCCTCTCATGGCTTGCCTCTTTGTTACTCCAATTCTTAGGTTAAGTCAATAGTCTATCCTCTCAAACTAATGAATACACTCAAAGACACGACGAAGTAGGAATCACTGTATAGGGTGACGTTTGAGGTTTTCCAACATCAGATAACTTCATGTCATTTTCTTAGGTTAAAAATATGAAGGACCGCAATGCCAAACATTACCAAAGCACCTGTTCTGTTTTGTTTTCCAGGTTTCTCTCTGGAAGTGATCAAGAGCTGTCTGTGTGGTTGCTGTTCCACGGCATTTTGAAAGGGAAAAAATGGACTCAGCTCTTTTAAGCAAGGGACCTCTGTGCCTGGCGGGTCTGAGGAAGCTTGTCAAAAATGGTTGTGCCAAATTTTAAACTCACTGCGCTTTCTACAGGTAAGACATATGGGGAATGGATAGGGAGATCGGTAGAAAAAACCCACCCTTCAGAGATATCCACACCCTGGTCTTCAGACCCCGAGACTATGTTAGGGTCGCCGGCCAAAAGGAGTTGACTTCCCTGATGGAAATAAAGTTGTTGGTTGATGCTGGGAGATTATCCTGGATTATCCATGTGAGCATCCCATGATCACTTTCTTAAATGTGGAAGAGGGGGGGACAAGAGTTGGTGTCACACAGACAGCAGTGGGAGGCAGACCTAACTGGCAATTGTTGGCAATGAAGATGGAAGGAGCCATGAGGCCAGGAAGGCAAGAAGCTTCTAGAAGCCAGAAAGGGTAGGAAAACAGATTCCCCACTAGAGCCTCTGGGAAGAAATACAGAAGTACCAACAGCTTGACGTTAGCCCAGTAAGACAACCAGCACACTATAATTATCAGATTACACATGAAGTGTTTAAGACATTAAGTTTCTGGTAATTTGTTCCAGAGGCAATAGGAGACTAGTCCAATCATCACTGAACCTCACCCAAAACCTCACCTACCCCCCCACCCCCCACAGACAAAAGTCAATGATTGGATAGAGGATGATAATGGAATCAGATGGAATGAGTGTCAGGGATGAAAGAGGAAGTTAAAGTTATTTCATAAACCGGAGAATTTTCATACTCCCCACCCCCCACCGCCCCAGGAATCATCCATCCACACCTGGGATTTCCATCTAGTTACAATATTTAATTAGGGATCTTTTCCCCTTCTCATCAAGGGTTGAGTGAATGACCCAGTCAGGTCAAGCGATCAATGCCTTCCATCTTACACCTATTAAGTGGGGGGATCGATTAGTGGCAAGCAGGGAATGGACTGAGTTAAGTCCACCAACCAGAGACAAGCAAACTCAGAGACAACTGTGAATGTCGGCTCTGGCAGTTTAGGGCGCCGCCAAAATGTCACCCGGAGAAGAGAAATTCGCATTGCCTGTGGGAGTAAGGCTGTTATTTGGGTAAAGACAGGAGAGATGTTTCCAACGTCCACTGAGGTTAATGAGTTCAGTTTTGTATAGATTTCAGGTAAAGGCAAAGCATTTACGTAGAAATGTATTTTCAGCAGTAAAATGAACAGATCTGAAATTTGAGAGAATGCTGAGCATTTCAGAAAGAATCTTGGGTTCCTGCTGTTTTGCAAAGTGAGTACAACTGGGTTGAGTTGAGCTGGAGACATTCCTGGTGATATTATTTCATCTGAGGCAGTGAGTGCCTGTGATAGAAGTCAAAAGTTAGGCGAAAACAAAAGATACTCCAGACTTAGTGCCTTTTCTTGAATAATAAACTATAAACATTTTAGAGAACCACTATTTCTACTTTCCATGGGAAAATTATGGGTGCAACACATAGTTTAAGCCAGAATTAAGATGCACGTCTATGTTTCAGATGCTCTTCATTTCTTTGCTTTTTGTTTGTTTGTTTAAGTAGGTCTTGATCAGGGCTTGCATGTTTGTCCAGATCCTCGGCAAAGCAGGCAGGACAGGATTAGATGAGCCAAGGTTTATTAGAGGATATTTGTGAGAGACCATGGGGAAGGAGCCTGCAGGGACTGGGGGACAGGAATGATGGGTATCTAACCTGTGGTGCATCAGGGTGGGACGCAAGGGTTAGGGTTATCACAGTTCAAAGACAGATCTGCAAGGCTGTGGGAGGATTCGCAAATCAAAGTCACAAATCAGCTGCCAAAGGCATCCTGTGACATTGAGGAACAAGCCTCCCTCCGTCTTCCTGCTGCTTTCAGGCACTGGCGGGCAGCAGCCCCAAGAGGCTTAAATTTGGTTCAAATGCAGAGCTCAGCAGCTGGGCTCCTCAATCCGGATGCATTCAAAGATCTGCCTGGCACGTCTTTATGTCTACAATGGCTGACTACTGCTTGCTTTTGGTTTCTCATACTTAGTCAGCTCCTAGGCAACTAATTTTTATACTCTGGAAGCATGAGTTTCCATGTTGCTTTGGATTGGAGTCCAAAGAGTTTATCTGGATGGGCATCAGATTACAACCACTGATGACAGTTCTTGGTTGACTGTCACTAAACCTACTCTTCATGTAGAGAGGACAGCATGCGAGATGTTCTCAGCAGCTCATTGGAGAAGTCCTCCAGCATCATGTTGGTTTCCTAACTAACAAAAGGACAAGTGAAGGTAAAGGATACTTAGGTTACCCTTGTGGATTACTTGAATCTCCTTCACCAGGGTGCTAGCCTTCTTGAATAAGGCCCTGAGTCTACTACCCATGGAATCATACACTGGGCATGTCTGGATTTAAAGATTATCCCTAAGGAAGATTTTGATAAGGAGTCTATAGAATCCTTTATGATATGCCCTTTTGAACACAGTAGAAGAAAAACCTGGTTCTTTCCCTTAAAAAATCTTATTTTCCTTGCATATGGAGAGGAGAAAATGTTGATTAAATATTTTGGGGAAAAAAGATGGTTATCATAGTAGTGATGGTCATACTGACGGTGGCAATGATGGTGATGATGATGTTGATGACAGTAATGGTGGTAATGATGGTGATGATGGTGATGACAGTAACGGTGGTAATGATGGTGATGACAGTAATGGTGGTGGTGATGGTGATGATGTTGATGACAGTAATGGTGGTAATGATGGTGATGACAGTAATGGTGGTAATGATGGTGATGGTGCCCGGTTAATGAATTTGTTTGTTCTTCTCGTGTATGGGCTGCTGGTTTCCCCAAGTACAAATACAATCCACAGATGGTGACTTGTAAAGATTTCTCTTCCAACCTCCAAACCTTTGTGGTCCACACGGTCACACATGTCTAGAAGCAAAGTGCTCATCTGAAATACAGAATCTCACCATATTCCTTACATGAATTACTGAGAACTTAGACACATTCTCGCTTTTCCCATCATTTCTAATAGCTACAGAGTTTTTGGTAACCTACTCATCTTTGAGTTGACAAGGCTACTTGTAAAGGCTACTTGAGAACCTAAGAGAATATTAGTCTAAAGGCACAGTAAATGATCTATTTTGATATACAGATTTGTGAGGTGAATAGGTTTCAGTGACTCACACTCTCTTGGTCTGTTCAGGATACCACAGACCAGGCAGTTTAAGTAAGAAACATTATTTCTCACAGTTCTGGGGGCTGAAAGTTGAGTATCAAGGTGCTGGCAGATTCAGTGTTGTCGAAACTCGCTTCCTGGTTCATAGATGGCCATCTTCTCACTAAGTCCTCCCATGATGGAAGGGACAAGGGGATTCTCTGGGATCTCTTTTATAAAGACACTAAACCCATTCATGAGGTAGCCACCCTCATAACCTAATCACCTCCACAAAGCCCTGCCTTCATACCATCATCTTGGGGATTCGGTTCCAACACATGAAATTGGATGGAACATGTTCAGTCTTGAGCACCCACTGAGCAGCTTCGTTCATAGGGTTGTAACGATTTTATTATACATCAAATGTGTATGCAATACCCTTTTTGGCAAGAAGGAGTGACATCCTCATAAATCATTAATATGTCCAAAGAAATTGCTCCCCTCTCTGACAACAATGATTTCTTCAGACTCTGAGCTGTTCATTTGATGCCTCTTGTATTTTTCAGCATAAATATCAGACAGGACAGCGACAGTCACTGAGGTTTTATCATGCCTGGCTCGACACTGATTATGTCTTTGCCTAGCTAAAGGGAAACTTTTTTGATTTGCATTTAATCTTTTTAAATTTATAACTTTGTAGAAACATTGGCATAATTCGTAAGGATCTAACTGTGGGCTTTGTGGTATGTATGGTTTCTGGTTCCTTCCTGTATATTATAAATGTAATTGTGAAAGTTTTCTTAAAATCAGCCATATGTTAAGATTAGTTATTAGTACACAGTGGAAGGTATTAAAGTAAATCAACAGATCTAGCTCATAGGTCCCAACTCAGCCTTTGGGTATGCATAGAAACTCTTAGGACTCTACTTCATCATGAGGAAACAAAGGAGGTTTAAGTGGCTCCACATTCTGGTATTGGAATTAATATTTACCATGGACTTGAATGCAATAGCTCCCATGAGACTCAAAATGTACTCATAAAGATCATCCATCTGTTTTACACCTTGAAACGTGAAACGATACCCAAGTAATGAGGGAACAAAGTACCACAGTAAAAACAGCACCAATTTTGGGGTGCCACGGATGTGAACATCTATCTCAAATTGCCCATAGATGAGCTCTGTAGTTTCAGGACATATATCAGCTCTCCGAATTTCTATGATCTCAGGTGTATGAGACACATAATAATACCAACATAACAATATGATAAGGACTGGGACGTAAGTAAAGATTCAGGAATGTGACTGCTGCCTATTAGGAAGCTTTTCTTTTTATTATTGAGAAGATGAAATAGCGACCTCATCATGACGCTCCCATTTATTCTGATGGCAATGAGGAATGGAAAGGCAAATCTGTAGCATTGTCTTTGACATCTTTTTCAAATGTGAAGGAGTTTTAAGGATTTTGGAGGCCATGCATGCAATCAAAGATTCCCTGAGGCTATTTGCTGGAAATAGAAATGAAAACTGATCCCCTCACTGAACACTGGGAACAGATACAGATAATAACTTACATTTCCTCAACATGTTAAAGAAAGCATGTTATATGTTCCACACTGTTGTCTCATTGCACGTGGACTGTGGACAGGCTCGATTATTCCATTACACAATCAGAAAACCTTCACCTAGTGTGTGATGACAGTGGAAATTACATATTTATTCTTACTGGTACCTTTCTTTTTCCTTACGGATGCTTCAGGCTAGTTCAAGATATGAAGAAGAGCCTACCAGGGGCCAGGCTGGGCAAGGCTTTCAGATGAGCTATTGCACATGGCTCATTTCAGCTCTGAGAGGACCAAATTGAATATTTAGAGCTGATTTGCAACTCAGTGGTATTCTCTCTTACAACCCAATAGATCTTTTCATATTTCATTTTATATATACGAAAATGTTCTACAGGAAAATCAGCAAATGTACCTCAGTTTTCTGTGGGCCAACCTCAGCTCACATGCTTCTGTGCAATAATCCTCTTTTCACGCAGATGAAGAACACAAGAGGGCACGTATTATGCCCAGCGGATAGGCTCTCCTTATTATATCATTTAGTAGGAATATACTCTTCTAAGTAGAAATTTTAAAACTTTGACATTTAAGTAGACTCCAAGTAACTGTACATGGCCGGGATGGGATTATGTTCATAGTCAATAGGTAAGAACAGAGAAGTGGCAAGGAGCTATAACTGACAGGAAATTTACATTAATTAAAAGTGAATAATCACTCTAATAAAATTTATAAGAAAATGTGCTGTAGAATAATGATGAGACAAGAATTTTAGAGAAGGTGTCACTCTAACTTTATTTTTAACCAGAACTCACTCAGAATCAGGATGTCTGGTTATATTCTAATAGACTCAATCTTCACTGGGAGTTTTACACTGAGAGGAATAAACAATGGTTCTTTCAAGAGGAGACAGTAGGTAGGTATTGCTTCTCATTTTCTGGTATTAATTTGTAAATGTTTTTCTACCTATATGACTCTATGCATTCTCCTCTACATTTTTAGACACCGTTAAACATTGGAAGACCTTGTTTTTATTGGTATTATTAATAGCAAATTTCATAAAGTATCAAATATTTTGAAACAATCACAAAGATTTTATCTGGAGAGGGTGAAGGGCAGAATCAATCAGTTCTTATCTTTTGTGAAAAGATTTTGGGTTGTGGCAAGGAACATGGAGGAACCCCTTCTGTAATCCATGAGGCATTTTTGTGGGAGTGTGGCTAACATTCTTCAGATTCTGAATTCTATAAGTAGTTTGGAATCCACAATTTTCATATGTTCTTTGTTTTCTGGCATGTGGAGATACCACCCACAGTGGATGCCAGGCTGAGAGACAGACATGGATTAGAGGTATCCTTTATCTCTGTTCACATCTGAACCTCACCCAGATAGCATCAAGCTGGATACTTGGGGAGAAGCTCCTTGTAGAAGTCTCATTCTAAGATAGGCTCCAATGAATCTCAAACTGGTGTTCACATCTTTGCAAAATTATGTTTCATTGAGTGTTGGCCGTCCCAATGATTTCCTTCTATCCAAAGGATCAGGAAAGAAGTCGTAGGATGTCATTTCCATGATTAGTTCCTAAAAGACTCTGACTTCTGTCTTGTTAACACTCTTTTTAATCTTCTCAACTTACAGGCTTTGATAGAATAAGAAGCCATGTTTGAGAGGTTCACATGGTTAGGATATTGGGGGTGGGGGCTCTGACCAACTGTTATGAATTAAATACATCTATTATACAAATACATCTATTATAACCCAAACTCCCTATGCGATGGTATTTGAGGTGGGGCTTTGGAAATAATTAGGTTTACATGGGATTGGGGGACACCATTATGGGTCAGTGTCCTTATAGTAAGAAGAGATACCAAGCTCTCTCTCTTTCTGCTTTGCCCTCGGCATGCACACAAACAGAAGCCATGTGAACACAAAGGGAGACATTGCTTATCTACATGTCAAGAGAGGAGAACTAAGAGTAAAACCCTACCTTGTGGACACCTGGATCTCGGACTTTCCAGTCTCCAGAACTGTAAGAAATAAATGTCTGTTGTTTGAGCCACCCAGTCTAGGGTATTTTGTTATGACAGCTCGAGCAGATGACAACACCGATGAAGACCCTTAATTCGACAACGCAGGAGGAACTGAATTCTGCCAATAGCTTGACTGAGCTTTACCAGTGGATCTTTTCCCAGTCAAGCCTTTGGATGAGACTGTAGTTAGGCCACCACCTCAATGGCAGGCTTGTGAGAGATCCTGAGACAGACGACCCAGCTCAGACATACCTAGACTCCTCACACAGAAACTGGGAGAGGATTGTGTTGCCTTTAAGTGACACATTTGTTATGATTTGTGATGAAGCCATAGATGACAACTCATGAGAAAGTAAGACTGCAGGTAGAATCATGGGTTTCAGTTGGGAAGATGACTAGTTCCAGACATTCTGGGAAAATAAAGTCTAGCAGATAATTACCCAGGGCAGGAAATCAGAGTAGGGAATGGAGGACAAGGAGGAAAAACATGCCATGATTTGCTCAAACATCTGAGTCTCTCCCATTCTCTATTTCATTTCTGTCTTATTTGGCTCATTATCCACACTATTGGCAGAAGCCAACCCCTGAGGTGAAGAAATCTCATCTGCCCTGTTGAATTCTGGTAGTCACATAGCATTTTTTTTTTTTTTTTTTTGCCATTCCCTTGAATCTTTAGTTCCAGTGCTTTTGCCAAAAGTTAGAGAATGAAGGGGGATAGTTTTGATGCTGGATCAAAATAATGGGGTCCCTACCACTGTGTGTAGAAGATGGGTTGCATACAGGGAGAAGCTAGAGGGAGCTGGAATGGCATAACTTTTGCTAGTGCTAGAAAAGACTTGCTGTAGAGTGCAAATCAATAATTCACGATCTTCATCTGATAAAATTACTGTTAATTAAGTCTTTCCAATCAACAAGAGGAGTCATTCATTCACGAGGCTATGAATAAATTCTGGATCAAACATATGCAAATAGTGATTTTGCTCCTTTAATCAAAGTTACTTTGGTAGGTGATAGCACTAAATAAAACATTTCATATCTTCCTTTCTTCCTTTGATGTTCTAAATCTCTTGTTCATTATGGCAATAACAAGCTCAAAGCAACCAACTACATGAGAACCCTACAGAACTGAATCACGATGAGTAGGCTTAACTCGCTTTAGCCCATTAAATAGCAAAGGGGACTCTGCTGGCATTTATATTTCAGTGGGATCTTTCCATGGAGGCCACAAATGTCATCACTGGCATTTAGCAGGAGGATAAGAGGCGATGCTAAGGAGGTGGAAGTGGGTAGTTTCTTTCGATTTCTATTGCAAAAGTCAGAATGCAGAAAGTTGGTCTTAAATTTCAGCAGAAATGAGGGAAGTTAGATTTCATTTAAATATTTGGGATGCAAAAGTCCTGAATATCTTTGTATGGCAGAAACAACCCTTTTAACTCCAAGTCTACATCAATTAAAAAAAGAGAGAGACATCATTGCTTTTACTCATCAATGACAACAGATGTTGGGTGATATGTTATTTTTCTATCACACAGTTTTGGATTTCAGAATGTACACAGATAAAACTGAAAGGAGACTGAGTTCACATTACAAAAGAGTTCATCCAAGAGCGATTGCAAAACATTGTGAAGTCTTATCTGACCACTCTTCCTTATGTCATTTCAGTATATTGAATAGAAAGATGATAAGAGGTTGGAAAATAATTGGAGAAATTAACTCCTATAAAACTATTTTTTCTAGTTACTTTTCAACTTAAAAGAGCACCAATAAGAACAGGCAGTTTCTCAGGAAAGGGTGACTTCTTAATAATGTAATGTCAGACATCTACGTTGGGCAGGAGGTTGGGACACTGGTTCCTTTTATGCGACGTTCTAGCAAAGAGTGCGATCAAAAATACTGCTCCAAAAGAGTTACTGAGGGGAAAGAACCTGACCATGGCCATTACAACAAGATAAAAGTATGTTAGAATACATTATTTTCTTACAAGCATGCCTTAGTCTATGGTGAACCTACATTTTACACTGTTGGTATCTCTCTAAAATAAAGGGGCATCCAAATGTGACATATATTAATAACTCTGCTTTCTCAGCATATCCATGATCTGAAAGTCTTGCCGGTGTACATCTTTGAAAGAAAAACACACTTGATTTAGGAATGAATATAGTTGTTGGCATTGGAGAGGGAGATGCAGCTGTATTTTTCAGCTTTTCGTATTTCCTTACCCTACCCACTGAGTTATCTTTCTGCCATCTAGTCAACTCAGTTCCCACCCCCCCGCCAAAATACTTTACGTGTAGCAACAGAAAGACAAATAGCCCAATTTTAAAAAATGAACAAAGGATTTGGATAGATTTTTCACCAAAGAAGAGGTATAAATCGCTACAAAGCACATAAAAAGATGCTCAACATCGTTAGTCATTAGAGAAAT
Source organism: Ursus maritimus (assembly GCF_017311325.1). Classification (NCBI taxonomy): domain Eukaryota; kingdom Metazoa; phylum Chordata; class Mammalia; order Carnivora; family Ursidae; genus Ursus; species Ursus maritimus. The sequence continues at coordinate 121,748,406 of NW_024423319.1, read as the reverse complement.
AAAAATCAAAGCGTCAGTGAGATACCACAGCAGAGTGGCTAAAATTGGGGGGGAAAATGGAAAGTTAAGTTGTTAAGTACGAAAGAGGACGTAGCTCAGAGTTGGAATTCTGATACTCTCCTGGTAGATTCCTAAAATGTAAATGTAGATTCCTAAAAAATGTAAAATGGGGCACCTCCTCAATGTCCTTCGACTGATGACTACAGGAACCAAATGCACTATAGCTATATAGTGGAATATTATTCAGTAACCAAAAGGAATTAAGTCCGAATACTTGCTAAAACGTGGACGGACCTTGATCATGTTATGCCAAGTGAAAGAAGTCAGACACAAAAGGCCACTTATTGGATGATTCCACTGATACGAAATGTCTAAAATAAGCGAATCTATAGAGACGGCGAGCAGATTCATGATGTCCAGGGGCTGAGGGCAGGGAGGGATTGGGATGACTGCTAATGGTACGGAGTTTTCTTTGGGGTGATAAAAGCATTACAGGATTGAATAGTAACGATGGTTGCACAACACCGTGGACACACTAAGCTATGCTAAATGGTACATTTAAAGGGTGAATTTTAATGCTTTGTGGATTATACTTCAGTCCAATTGTTATTTAAAAAAATTATAGGTAGCATTTCACAAATAGGTGGAAATTAAACACTACTTTTACTTATTTTTTTGTTTCAAGTTTTTATTTAAATTCTAGTTAGTTAACCTATAGTGTAATATTGGTTTCAGAGTAGAATTTAGTGATTCTACCAGTGCTCATCCCAGCAAGTGCCGTCCTTAATCCCCATCACCCGTCTAGCCCATCCAAACAACCAGTGGGTCAAAGAAGAAATCAGGAGGGAAATTAGAAACTATCTTGAGATGTATGAAAACAAAAATACCACATACCACTTATGAGATGCAGCAAAACCAGTACTTTGAGGGCCATTTATAGTGGTCAGTGCCTCCGATAAAACAGAAGAAATGTCTCTCAGAAACAAATTAAGTTCATCCTTCAAGGAACTAGGAAAAGAAGAACCAACGAAGGCCAAAGTTTGCCAAGGAAGGAGTAACAAAGATTAGAGCAGAAATCAGTGAAATAGAGAATAAAGAATAGAAAAAAAAAATCAGTGAGACTAACGGTTGTTTAAAAAAATACAGTAAGAAATTAACAAGGGGATATTAAAAGAGATACCACAGAAATCAACACGGTCATCATATACTCCTGTGAACAACGGTCTGGAAAAGGGTCAGATCACCTACAAGGAATTAATAAGTTCCTAGAAGCACCCAAACCTACCAAGCCTTCATCACGAAAAGATAAAAAAAATCTCCACAGACCAACAATGGTAAACAGGATGGATCCATAATGAAAAACCTCCCAAGAGAGAAAAGCTCAAGACCAGATGACTCAGTGGTGAAATCCAGCAAACATGTAAAGAATTAATGCCAGTCTTGTCATATTCTTCTCAAGAATCCAAGAGGAGGGAACACAACCAAACTCGTGTTTGAGGAGCTAGCGTTGCTGTCTCCCCACATAGCTGTCCACCCTGCCTGCACCTGCACACACGCCCCCCCATCCCTCCCCCCTGCCCCAGGGCAGCTCCAACCTCTGCAGAGCTTGGCTGAGCTCTGCAGATGCATGGCCCCTGTCACTATTCTGCCGGAACCAGCAGCTTCTCAGCCAGTTTACATGAATCTATCAATCTCTCCCCAGGACTGCGAGGTCATAGATTGGGCGTCTGTGCACACCTATGTCATCACCTTTTAACCTACATTCTCCCTGCGCAACCACATCACTCAGGACTTCCTCCTGTCCTCACCTCCTTCCCATCCCCATCACTCAGGACTTCGTTCTGTCCTCACCTCCTGCCCATCTCCATCACTCAGGACTTCCTACTGTCCTCACCTCCTGCCCAACCCCATCGCTCAGGACTTCCTTCTGTCCTCACCTCCTGCCCACCCACATCGCTCAGGACTTCCTTCTGTCCTCACCTCCTGCCCATCCCCATCACTCAGGACTTCTTTCTATTCTTATAAAGGTCCACCTCCTAATGACTCCCCTTCTGTCTAGATACCTTCCTCCTCCCTGACCCTAAAGATGGGCTTCTTCCCATCCTTCTGTTGGCATTCAGTTCCCAACCAGACTGTCATGTGCTCCTGCACAGTTCTTGTCCAAGTATGCCCCCCACACACCTGCTTTACTTTGTCACCATATATCTTGTACCATAAAAAAAGAAAAAAGGCAGTTCTTTCCCCTTGTTTCTATTGTTTATTTTCTGAGCTAAAATGTCAGCTCTTCCCTTGGAAACCAAGTGCATCCCAGGAGCTAGCAGGAAATCAGGCACATAAAAACCACGAAATAAATATTCCCTGAATAGACCAATTTTCTGAATGAGCTTTTGGTACAAATCATTTAGCACTTCACGACGTCAAGGCTCCTGAGCTGTAAAAATAACGTGTCCTAAAGGATCACCAGTGTGACGATATCCTAACACAGTACAGAATTATTTTAGTGGTGCCATCAAATACATTTCATGGTAAAATAGAATTTCAAGTGGAATTTCCAGTGAAAAATGGGCACTGGAGCTCTTATGAATCATGATGTTACATCTGATGCAAAACTCCTTTGACCCAGTCGAGGGTCTAATATCATATAATTCACTTCATAGGGAGAAGAATCTATTTGTGTATACGGTCCTCTCCTCGTCGTTTTGAAATAATTACCTTTTCCTAGAACCAATTTTACCAGCCCCAACTTGCATGAAAGCAGTGGAAATTTCTCTAGTTTGAGATGCTATAAATTCCCAGTGTAAGATTTGGGATATATATATATATTTATATATATGTATTGAGGAGAAGATAATACATAATGTATATAAATACATATAATAATATATATAATATATAATAATATATACATATAAATATAAAATTTATATATAAATATATATTATATGTATTATTTAAAAAAAAAAAAGAGTATAGATGTTTGGGGCGCCTGGGTGGCTCAGTCGTTAAGAGTCTGCCTTTGGCTCAGGGTGTGATCCCAGAGTCCTGGGATCGAGCCCCACATCAGGCTCCTCTGCTGGGAGCCTGCTTCTTCCTCTCCCACTCCCCCTGCTTGTGTTCCCTCTCTCGCTGGCTGCCTCTCTCTGTCAAATAAATAAATAAAATCTTAAAAAAAAAAAAACCCAAAACATTGCTACTCTGCTCACGCTCACATGTGTCCACAGCACACCCCACAGGTGTGTTCATCCTCTTGTGAAAATATGTTGTTCCGATTTTCACGGGGAATATACAGGCAACAGAAAAATGGGAACACCTAACTATATCGATATTTGTGTCATTTTCAGCATCGTTGTATCATGACCCTAAAAATCACATGAGGAAGAAAGGAAGACTCTCTCAGTGATAGGTCCTCATTAAGTGTGGGAGCTGGAAATGGAAACCAGGGTGATAGGAGAGTTCTCTCCCCTCTCACAAAATAACATCTCTCAGTGAGAGAAGAGGTGAATGGAGTTCACGGTCGGTGTTTAATTTTCTCGTAAGGTCACCATAGCAAAGCACTCTGATCCACGTCATAGCAAGAATTTGTAATGCATGAGTAAAACACATATATATACACATAGACCTCTGTATATGCACACATATGGTAAAATTCACACAAGTATATTATCTGTACTTATAAATATATAATAGACATTTATTTATACGTGTACATAGAAACATATGGCAAATATGGAGTGTATGTTTCGCAGACACTACAAACACACACACCTTCTTAGCCATACATAATACAGTCTGTGTGTGTGTGTGTGTGTGTGTGTGTGCTTTCTTAGCCAGTAAAAATATTTTCTAAAGCAAGAAGCAGAGCTGGCCTCTGTTTGTCCTCCAAAAGCTGATAGAGATGTATATTCAACCGGACCAGGGAAAGTTGACCTCAATGCTATAACCTTGCTACATTTGCAAGTAATGGCTTTTATGTTTCTAGCATAAGAACGTGAAAAGGAGAGATTGGCCACATTGGATACCCACTCCTATCTAACCCAGTATTGGTTCTGTCAACGATGGAGGCATCGCGCCCCGATTTAGGCCACTGTTGTCCAGCCCGATGCTAATACTAACCCAGGAACCACACGTCCCAAGAATATTCTTTAATCTTATTTGTGTAGGTTTAAATTCCTTTGAAATAAAGGAGAGAGATTGTGCTTGTCCTAAGATCATTCAAGCAGTTAAAGTAAAAACGTATGTTCAAATACTATGTGTAACATTTACAAGAGTAAATCAGAAAAAAATATACACTTGTTGTTTCCAAACAAGAGTTTCTATGCCCTAGAGGCCTTTTTTCTCCCCATCAGTGATTAGTTACAAGTGCGTATATATACACTACGTATAAGTGTATGTGCACGTAACACATACAGTATATATGACACACTATATACTATGTTATTATATACAGTAGATATCATATATATGTATATAATAGTGTATATATCAGAGTATCTATTATGATACATAGTATTTGTTATATGATATATATGTCATTTTTTAGCAATCATTAATATATTTGTTTTGTTTATTTGAAAAACATCTGAATAGTTCTTACTATGTGCTAGGTGCTGGTTCTTGACATATATTAACTCATTTAATCTTCAACAACTCCAAGTGGTAGGTACAATTATTTTTTCCGTTTCACAGATGAAGAAATTAAGATTCTAAGAAATTAAATACTTACCCCAAGGCCAGAAAGTCAATAAACAGAAGAGTCAAGAGTTAAACCTTGGCAGTCCTCTCCTATTTTGTATTGCGTATATATATATGCAATATAGAGAGCCATAATAACATTTTATATATGTGATTTTATATATAAAATATATGTAGCCATAATAAAATCCTATATAATTTATAGAAAATAATAATATAAATAAAATTATATATAATAAAATATGTAATTATACATAAAAAATATATAGCCATAATAAAATTCTATATAATTATATATAAAATAATATAAATAAAATTATATATATAATAATAAAATTATATATTATATTTAAGAGTCAGTATAATACTAGGGGATACATATATGTAGTGAGTGTGTATATATATACACACTTACCACTACACATGAATATATATTAAGACTTGCTACTGATCAAAAATTTAAGGGAAATTTCCAATAACTTTGTGTTCCACAAAAATCTTGAGAAATTGCCAAAATTGTACATTTTTTTAATGTTATCCCCCTTTTTTACCCTCTGAAGGATATTATTAGGATTTAAAATCCCAGAAAGGCTTGTATCTGGGTGAACGTGTGTGGTCATCATGGGGACGCAATTCTAGCAGTTTCTCTCCATCACTGACATCTCCTGCTTCTTTTAACACCAGACCCATCGTGTCTGGGGCACCCCCACCCGCTAAATGCCACTTTCTCTTTGCTTTAGCTCCTCCCCCATGTGTCGTTCAGTATGATTTCCTAAATCTTCGCACTTTCCCCTTTCCCTTATGGTGTGTCCTCAGGTGTCCCACATGCTGTCTTCCCCCAAAGTGAGATCAACACACACGGTCTTGCATTTCTCGTGTATCCCCCTGGGATCTGACGGTGGGCGAGCTATGACGATGCCAAATGAGTAGAGAAAAATGAAAAACACACGAGGCCACGTTGATACTCAGAGTTGCTAAGAGGCCAGCAAGAGAGAGTGACCGCTTTCTTCAAAGAGTGTCTAGGAATAAATTTAAGAACCCAGGACCCAAGAGCCTTTGAGATGTACAGGAATTCATAAAAAATGCTCATACCTGCAATTTTGCTTTGTCTTTAACTGGACCAGGGGAGCAAGCAGGTCTAACACTGTGCCCGGTTAGCAGATAAATGCATAGAAATTAAGTGGCTGGTCTGAGGTCACTTGACCTTCATTCGGTAAGAGCTGGAAAAAAACACTTGGTCACACGATTGTGGTCATGGCTCCTGGGTGTTCCCCTCTTATTGAAACCCATGCTTTGCAGGTTAATTAATTAGCTTCCTTGGCATAAAGATAGAAGTCATTCCCTCGGTGAGTTGAGTGTAGATTTATTTCCTTTTTTGCAAAAGAAAGAGGGCTTTTTTTTTGCTTATTGATGTATCTCTTGTGATCATACATTGATAAAAACAAAAAATGTCCTCCACTGTTGACTTATATTTCTGCGAGAAAGTGCAGGATCTTAACACTGTCATTATTCTCCTACAATCATCACATCTTTAAAAAGTCCAGTGAGACCACTAGTCACTATCAGCCTCTATGGCAACCAAGAAACAGCAAATATGCCCCTCATCTTTGTATTTCCCACCTATAGCTCAATCGTAAATAAGGGCGCCAATGAGAAGCTGTATTTTTTTTCTTTTTTTCCCCCCATTGCCCATGAAAGATCATACTGTCTCTACTGTCCACACCAAGGCACAAGCTAGCAGCTGGTTTCAGACTGAAAACATGCATACTAAAAAGAGACATTTTGCATAACTGTATTTTTAGAGAGAGTATTATTTCCTATTATTCCAACAACTGACTCTTAATACCATATTGTCTTTGCAACAGACTAGAACAAACACATGATTTTTTTTCCCCCATTAAAATCTCGGAGGTGTTTCTCCTGACCGCAAACTGCATTATGCTTTCTCTTTGACACATTTCGTTACAGAGGGCTGTGGACACCCGTGCCTTCCAATACACGAACGGCCGTCTCCAATCTGACCCTTCTGGCTGGGGGTGCCCTGGAGTCCAGACTGTACTGCTATTGTAAGGAACAAGGGGCAGAAGTGACCTCGCGTGCCTGTCATTTCGACGCACCCGGGTCTTACGGAGGAATCTTTAAAAATGTAGGATACAACAGAATAGGGTTGGCGACACATGGATGAGTACGTCTCATAGGACACTCACTTCCGAGGTGATTTTGGTATCACAGTTCAAAAGAAAAGGAAGAATCGGATGTGTTTGGGGATGAAGACGAAGGATAGGAAGAATACAGAATACGATGGAGGTTTGGGTTTTGTGGACTTGGAAGATTTAGCAAGAAAGATCTCTGTAAGAGGTTGAAAGGAAGGGGTGCTGAGTGAATCAGAGGCACGAAGGACCGCTGATGTTCACCTATTTCTAATTTCCTCTCTCATGTCCTTCATGTGAGCTCACAATGGTATTCCTCATCAGATGCTTCACTCAGTGCCCTACAGCTGAGATAAAGCCTAGGGGGAAAGGAGCAGTTGTGGGATCTATGAACCCAAAAACAGTGCTTGGGCTGTGAAGAACTATTGTGTTTCTAACAAGGTTTGTCTTTGGTTTTGGACATTATTCCAAGGAGAAGGGACCTGTGAGACAAGGGTTCCTCCATGAAGAATGGGAAAGTTTCATGAGGAATGCTCCCTTCATTGGGAATAGGCTTCCCTCTCTCTGCCTCATCCCTCCTTCTCCTTCTGGGATATCCATTTTTGCAAATCTCTGTCACTGTGCATTTGACCTCATGTTGCTAGTGCAATGACCATCGTCTAATGTCACAGAGTGTCTTTGACCTCTATGTCCAACACGTCCGTCCTGGGTTTCCTGTCTTTGCAGCGAGAGGTTCTCCTTGCTCTGGGTCAACATCATGATTATTCCTGTTCCCATTATTCCTCTATAGTGCAGGCATTGAGCTTTCCTTACTGAGCAACCAACGCATAGGCTGTACCAACGGGGGAAAAATGAGGGGAAGGGAAGTTTCGGAAGCTAAGAAAGCAAACATACACATACACACACAGAGAACGCGTGATCCACTCCTCTGCTAAGAAAGGAAACAGGAAGAATAACAAAATACGCATGAAATCGAACTGCTGTCCCAATCCAGAGACAGGTGATAGCGTTTCAACCATATAGACCCATAGCAAGGGCTCCCCATCTACAACGAATAAAGGTAGCGTAGGCTCAAACTATACTGTTGGTCTGTTAAAGGGATCACTGTGATACATGCTTATATTAATTCTATTGTGGGCTCATATAATGAAAGTCAGATTTCTGATGCTTACTCCTAGACATACTGAATTATGTCGGTCCAACATCTTTCTCAACGGTAGCGAGCAATAAAGCATGTTATGGGAAATGAGAGAATTAAATATGAGGCATTTTATGGTTTGTTGGAGGAAACACCCGTGACAAGAATCCATACGTTCTGGGAATCTTGGCTCCAAAGTGCATACAATTTCTACTATGTTATTTTCCCCAGAAATCCACCATTCAAAGCTCCAAAGAGGAAAAATGTAAATGTAGGGTTTAATTTTCATGGTTTAACAACTGAAGGTCATCGTTCCTCTAATTTTGTGCACTAAATACCAACAAGGATAGCATAATTCTGAAGTTCCAGATCATTTCATAGATTACTGTCATCTGCTCATTTTTTTTAAAGGAATGTTGCTGTTTTTCTAGCACACAGAAATATCACCCAACACTCAGATACTTTCTCATACTTTTTGCAGACAGGATGTGATTGCTACTTTCCCTGGTCGCCCCTATAATTCATTTAGAATACAAAACTTTAGCTCTCCACATTACATCGTATCTAAATTAACAGAGACGCACATCTTAAAATGTTAGTTCGTGCCTTACTTCTCTGTTAGCATGTCAGAGACATTTATATGCAATTACAAAGGGATTTGGAAGAAAAGGTTAAAATGTGTGTTTTGCTGAGTTGCACTTAGGTCTATAAGAAAAATGTGGCTAACGGGTGCCCAGGGCAACCAGATGTCCTGATAATTTCTTTTTTCTTTTTTTTTTTTTAATCGGGACGATGCCAGTTCCTGGGATCAGGCCTCCGTCAGAGTGTGGATGCCTCTCCAGGGGAAGAGCTCCTGAAACAGGCACGTGGGGTTGGTGACATAATGCACCCTGTCTTAGACGCTGCATACATTTGGGAAGTGGGGCTCCCCCTGCATGCCCAGGGAGCAGCTCAGTGCACTGGGGTGCAAGGCGTTATGATACTAACTCCTAGTTCGCAATGCATGTGCTGAGGTCACAATGCTTAGGTCACCAGCACACCTGGCTATCAACAGACTTCTCTGTGTTTTCTCAGCATTCAAATGTGGCTTCTTTCAAAAACGGGTTTTATAATGCATACCGTAAACATCGACAACAGGTCGTGTTCCCTTCTCGGGTTATAAATTACTTACACTGTTTCCTTGTGTATCTCCGTTACCTGAATACGCCAAGTGTCCTGTTCTGTATTCATCCATTCAGGTGAGAGGCAGCCACGGCACGTGTCTAAAAATATTATTTCAGCAAAATGAGATCCCAGTCATTAATGACACAAAAGGAACCTAAAATGGTAAGACAATAGGTGAAACTGATAAATTATGTTTTTCTTAAAAAAATAAAGCAACGCTCTACAAAACTGTACATGCATCAGAATGTGTGTCTGTGTATGTGGGGGTGGCTGTGTATGTGGGGATGTGTATGTGAAAAGAGTTCAAAAATATAAAGCTATCAGTTTTCTCAAAGCAGACATGATGGTCTTTTCTTCTCTTCCAAAATTCCTACAGGAGACCTAGATTTCTCTACTAACCATGGACATTAAAGAATAGATAAGCACTCAAAATAGATCTTACCCCTGAAGCTTGATAATGTTTCCAATATTTGTAATTAGGCGTCATTTGATTTCCCAGTTTTTTAAGAGACATCTTCAGGGCTGTATATTGGGGTGCCAGAAACGTATCTCCCCATTTCCTTCCTACACCCACAGAAGCACTCAGTTCTAGGCTCCTGCATGCAGGACTTGGGAAGGACGGGCTTAGAAGAGTTTTCTTTCCAAAGCTTCTGCCGGCTGAAGACCCCGGCCATTTTCCTCAATACCCAGAAGCTTCAAGTGACTCCTGTTAGGAACCGCGGACCTCCGACAACAGGTGTGAGGACTTTGGTTTAATGCATTCCACCTGTTCCTTCCAGCCGGCTGCTTCTGTGCTTTGGCCAGATTTGTAAAAGCAGGCAGGCTTCCCGTTTTCCCTAAAGCCCTGGCCTTGAGAAAACACAATTATTTGTAGGTTTTCTAAGTATGCGCATAGTCACTTTGTGGAAACTTAGAGTCATAAGAGACCTTTCCCTATATATATCCATTTCTTAAAATACTGTCATGAGAATTTGCAGAGAACGTATTGCTTTTGCTTCCTTCGCAGAGTCTAGAGTTGAAATTTTTTTTCCCCCTAATCAGGTGGCCCAAAAGAGGGGAGCTGATGAGACCACTTTCAGGAAGTTCTGAGAACGCAAAAAGAGGCCTGCCATCTGACCGCTTCGAGAGCCAGTCTGATGGTTCATGGCTCAGTCATGGTGGGCACCGCTAAAAATAACCCACTATCTGCTTTTATTCCAGTTTCTTTGCGGATGACACGTCTTGACCTGCTCTACTCCTCTCCCTTCCCGTCTGAAAGTTATCAACCTGCAAATAGCCTGAGAGCCACCGACCCAGAACAAATTCTTGCTCCCTGCAGACCCGCCAACGAACCGCTCAGGATAAGCGCACATGCTTGTCCATGCCAGGAGGGGTCCTCACCCAGATGGCTCACCCTTCTTGCCTTTGCTGCAAGTGACCCGCTCAGTCTGGACGACAAACGTGCCGCGGGTCATCTCTGACCACTGTGCTTTATCGGTTCTGCAACACACAGGTGTAAAACGGCTCTTGGTCCTGTCCCTGTCCTCACCACCCCCGAGAAGATGCTCCTCATTGCCGGGGCTTCCCACTGAGCACTCACTACCCCCACCCCCCGCCAGGGGGAACTCCTGATTGTGACCATCCCGGCTACTGCGGGAGAGAGCGCTCTGGTAGCTGGGGGATCGTTGGGAAGCAGCAAGATGTCCATCACTTTGAGAGTGCTGGGCAGAAGTGGGGAGACCCCAGCCCGCATAGCGTCCCCTGCTGAAGCAGCATCAGCACCCTAGCCCAACATCCAGCACATTCCCTGGAACGGCGGGTGGTGGGGAGATGCTGTTAAATAGGACACATAGGTTCACACCCTGTCTGGGCAATCTTTCACTGCCTCCTGCTTGGATGCAGGACCATGTGCAAACTGCACGTCTTGTGACTTGGGCATTTTAGGAGCTCGATGCTGTTGCCCACACCTTTCCCAGAGACCACCTTGTATTTTCCAGCTCTGACCACAAAGCTATGGTTCCCCAAACGTCCCGTCTTCTCAGTTCGAAGGTGTACAGCTGACCTCCCCGAGCTCTCAGCACCACTTTTAAGTCCCATGGACTCCCCCCTCTATTTGGAGACACGGGATTTGGGGGTGCTTCCCAGGGAAGGCTCGGCACTCCTGGCAGATGGGGTTAAGGGGCTGTCTAGACTCCTCCTGCAACGGTAGGTACCAACTCCAAAGCCTACTGCCCTCCATCCCTGTACTTCCCCGTCCTCCAAGCCCAGTTCTAGGGTGGAAAGAGGGTGTCCTTTCATTTCTAATGCCAACCCCAGCATGATGGGGCGATGGACATGCTGCCTAAAGGTTTGCTGGGTGAATAAACGGGTGAGTGAATCAGTCGAACGAGGGAATGCACACATTTTTACCACTTTCCAAGTTGGAATGGTCAGGAATGCATATAATGCTGGGAAAAAACAGTGACTTTCCTCTACCTAACATTTACTAAAGATTCAATTTTATTTTGCTTGAATTTTTTTCAATTTTGAATTCATGAAAATGGCATTTCCATTAAATATATATTTATATTATATATACATATATGTATGTTTGAAAATATATATTCACATGTATAATACATGTAATATATACATATATGCTATACATGAAATATGTATATAACTATATAAGATATGTAAATATATAAAAATAAATGCTTTTTATATATTTACATAAAATATGTAATATTTTATATATTTACGTAAAATATATTTCTATAATATATAATATATAATGTAAATATATAAAATAACTATTATATAATCTGTAATTCATATAATTTATTTATATATTTATTTAAATTATATACATGGATTATAATATACAGTATATATTATGGATAATATATTATAATATATACTATATTATATATATAAACTATATATATTTATATAAACTATATATATTAAACTATATATATAAACTATATGTATTATACTAGTATATATTAGGGACTATAATATATACTATATATTATATAAACTATATACATTACAGATTTATATGGTATATTTTATGTGTATATTAAATATATATTATAATGTATATTAAATATATTTATATAGAATATATAAATTTGTTTCCCGTACTTTAAATTATAATAAAATTACTATATATTTTACTTTTACATAATTATAAATTATATCATAAATAATATAATCACTATTTTCATATTTTATATAAAATATACTTATATATTCTTATTTATATATTATAATACATATAATATGAAGTATTTTATTCAATTATTAATGTCATTAATAATGAAATATATTATTAAAATATTATTACTATATATACATAACATATAATCTATATATCCCGTTGGCCTCCCACTCAGCAAATGACCTGAATCAATATGTAAAACTATTCAGAGTTCAAGTGCAGCAAACAGTCACAGCATTTGCTGGGGCTCTTTATATGACAATTGGCTAATTGGTCATGCGACGCACGCACGTGGGGTAGAAATTCCTGCTGTCTTTTTGGTGGAGTCTGGACTTGGAAGCATGCTCTCTCTCTCTGAACCTAGGCTCTGCTACCCACCAGCTAAAAGTGTCTGACTCTCAATTTCCTCCACTTCAAAAAAGGGGTCACACAGGTGCCTTCCCTGGGGGCTCTCGCGAACGGTCAAGTGGATAGGAGATGGCCAGATGCACTGTGAGGACTTGGCAAATTTGCTCTCCCTGGCATGGTGGCAGTTTTCTGCCTCTTGACATTTGCTCAGAATTTCTGTCCCTTGCAGATTTACTCCATGAAGGCTATTTGAAAGCTGTAGGGCATGATTACGTCGATGTCAAACCCAGCACCGGGAGAACGGACGGGCAGTAGGAGAAGTCATAGATCCCAGCATCGCATTTCAGAAACATTCAGGAAACATCAGAGGCATCATCCATGGTTTCCTTCATCCCTCACCAGTAGAGTGGGTCCATTTTTACCTGATGGACCACTGAGCTCTTAAAATGAAAACGGCGGTCGGAGGGCGGAAAAGAAAAAGTCAATAAAATAGACCACCTACAACAAAAGAACGGACGCTTAATTATTTGCACAAAGCATTAGAAAATACTGTGATATTTTATTATTAAAAATGCTGCTGAAAAGTTTATACATATGTGTCCAGCCATATATATCTTCTATCATTACTTAAGGCAAAATCAAAAACAAAATTGCAAAATAATAACTCAAGAAACCATTAAACCCTGCGTGCCTGTGAAGGTCAAGAATAAAAGCCTAGGAAAGTTTTTTGTTTTTGTGGGTTTTTTTTTTTTTTTGTTTTTTTACTTATTTTTTTTCTCATTTTTTTCTCTTTTTTCACTTTTTTATAGATAGCAAGTATATTTTATTCTCATAGAACTCTATGAAGATTCTATAACTTCTTTCCATGTAGAAATAAGATATCCTTTAAGATGTATTAAATTTCTTTTGATCATATCCTCTGTAAAAGCTAAAGTTATTCACTTAACAAGAACTCTTTTTTTTTT
>NW_024423319.1:121490942-121734755 GCF_017311325.1 Ursus maritimus | reverse complement strand
ATACAGTATATATTATGGATAATATATTATAATATATACTATATTATATATATAAACTATATATATTTATATAAACTATATATATTAAACTATATATATAAACTATATGTATTATACTAGTATATATTATGGACTATAATATATACTATATATTATATAAACTATATACATTACAGATTATATATGGTATATATTTTATGTGTATATTAAATATATATTATAATGTATATTAAATATATTTATATAGAATATATAAATTTGTTTCCCGTACTTTAAATTTAATAAAATTACTATATATTTTACTTTACATAATTATAAATTATATCATAAATAATATAATCACTATTTTCATATTTTATATAAAATATACTTATATATTCTTATTTATATATTATAATACATATAATATGAAGTATTTTATTCAATTATTAATGTCATTAATAATGAAATATATTATTAAAATATTATTACTATATATACATAACATATAATCTATATATCCCGTTGGCCTCCCACTCAGCAAATGACCTGAATCAATATGTAAAACTATTCAGAGTTCAAGTGCAGCAAACAGTCACAGCATTTGCTGGGGCTCTTTATATGACAATTGGCTAATTGGTCATGCGACGCACGCACGTGGGGTAGAAATTCCTGCTGTCTTTTTGGTGGAGTCTGGACTTGGAAGCATGCTCTCTCTCTCTGAACCTAGGCTCTGCTACCCACCAGCTAAAAGTGTCTGACTCTCAATTTCCTCCACTTCAAAAAAGGGGTCACACAGGTGCCTTCCCTGGGGGCTCTCGCGAACGGTCAAGTGGATAGGAGATGGCCAGATGCACTGTGAGGACTTGGCAAATTTGCTCTCCCTGGCATGGTGGCAGTTTTCTGCCTCTTGACATTTGCTCAGAATTTCTGTCCCTTGCAGATTTACTCCATGAAGGCTATTTGAAAGCTGTAGGGCATGATTACGTCGATGTCAAACCCAGCACCGGGAGAACGGACGGGCAGTAGGAGAAGTCATAGATCCCAGCATCGCATTTCAGAAACATTCAGGAAACATCAGAGGCATCATCCATGGTTTCCTTCATCCCTCACCAGTAGAGTGGGTCCATTTTTACCTGATGGACCACTGAGCTCTTAAAATGAAAACGGCGGTCGGAGGGCGGAAAAGAAAAAGTCAATAAAATAGACCACCTACAACAAAAGAACGGACGCTTAATTATTTGCACAAAGCATTAGAAAATACTGTGATATTTTATTATTAAAAATGCTGCTGAAAAGTTTATACATATGTGTCCAGCCATATATATCTTCTATCATTACTTAAGGCAAAATCAAAAACAAAATTGCAAAATAATAACTCAAGAAACCATTAAACCCTGCGTGCCTGTGAAGGTCAAGAATAAAAGCCTAGGAAAGTTTTTTGTTTTTGTGGGTTTTTTTTTTTTTTGTTTTTTTACTTATTTTTTTTCTCATTTTTTTCTCTTTTTTCACTTTTTTATAGATAGCAAGTATATTTTATTCTCATAGAACTCTATGAAGATTCTATAACTTCTTTCCATGTAGAAATAAGATATCCTTTAAGATGTATTAAATTTCTTTTGATCATATCCTCTGTAAAAGCTAAAGTTATTCACTTAACAAGAACTCTTTTTTTTTTTCCTTATCCAAATGTCACAAGCCTGACACATTAGTGTGCATATTGCTAGCAGAAGACAATTGGAAATACTAAACAAATATTGGAATTCACATTACAAACATACCAGACCCACACCAATGCCAGGCATCACTTCCCGTGGAGATGTATGGACAGCCTAAGTTGCCGTAGCCCAGCTGGGGGAAATACAGAGCTTGCAGAAATGACCTGACGATCGCTTTAGAAAGTGATGAACTGGGGGACAAAACTCGTATCCGTGACCCCTCGAGCTGCAGGGAAGGAGTGTGGCTTCGCCATGTGCAAAGGAGGGATTGAAACAGTTCGCAGATGTATATACAGAGAACCCCTCCCAAAGGTAACGCCAGATAAACGACAGAATTGATTGTGTTGACTTGTGCGCATTTCTAAGGACTGTCTTTTTCTAGAGGGCGTTTTCGAACACGTTGACGTAGATCGCTACAGTGTTCGTGTATGGGTTCAGTTTGCAAAGGTAGTTCCAAGGGGCAAAAGGACGTTGGACTGCTCTTTCTGGAGAATCCCCAACTCAGCAATGACTTTTAAGCCTGGGTTTGCAAAATAACCACAGTCAAGCCCAGAGACAGTATTTTCAGGTATCTTTGGCTACTATTTCCTGATGTTGCAATAATTCTTGAAAGACAAAATACAAAGTAACCACGGCTATCTTTTCTTTCCACCTTATGACACTCAAAATTATTCCTTCGGGAGAATTAAAAGGACAATGGGAACATGGGAAGGTGTTGGAGGGCACATCTCCGGTCCCCAGTTTGCTTGCCGATTTAAAAATGGGTGAGTCATTTGCATATCTTACCTTGACGGTGAAAGCTATCCTAACTTCCCGGAAAACCCACTAAAAGCACTTTTCACGTTCTGTCCTTTCCTGTAGGTTTGTTTTCTGTCTGCAGTGCTCATGGATCAGGGACTGATACATAGGTCCACGGAAGGCAGGACTTTCAGACAAGCGTATGTTTTGTCCAATAAATGATAGAAAGAATAAAAAATCTTGCTTACTGATAAATAAGGGACTTACTGCTTAAACCGAAAAAAAAAAAAAAAAAAAGGGAAAGACACATGCCCTCGCTTCAATCTGATTAGCTAAACGGAGGAGGTAGCTTAACCAGCGTTAAGCCTTCCACAGCTGCACTGCGGGAACACTGAGCCGTATTTACTTGGCAGGGCATGGCCCCACCAAAGGCAAGCTTTCTTCCCTTTTTTGGCAGGACCCTGGAGTGGGAAGCAAATCTCCCTCAACATATTCAAAGAACCACAACGACAGACCAAGATCTGTGTTTTGTGTCTCCTGCTGTCGCTCTGTGGGTGTGTGTTTCTAATTCGGCAAGCTCTCCATGGACCCCACGCTGGGGGTCCGTCCTGGCGTTGCAACTCCGTGAAGGCTAACACACAAAAATAAAAAAGTTTTCTGAAACCACGGTCTCCTAGGAATGCCGTTGCATGCATTTGTGCAACCCGCGAAGGGGGGATAGCCCCACGGCACAGACAGTCTGGGTCCGCTGAGTGACACCACATTCTCCTACAAATGAAATGCGTTAGAAAGCCCCGTGTCTCTGCTGACCACAAGTAATTAAGAAGAAAATCCTCCTGTGTCCGGGAGGAAACAGAGGTGAATGACTAATGTATATATATATTTATATACATACAGACCACAATGAAAAGCACAATCTTGGTAAAGGCTCTTTCAAACTGAAAACACCAATAAAAGCTTTTTTGTTGGTTTTTTTTCTCTGTGTGTGTTTTTGTTTAAACTCACAGCTATATACATTTTTTTTGTTTTTGTTTTTTTACAAAGTTTCTTAAATATAGTTCAGGCTGGCAAAACATCTCTTTGCACAGAACTATATGTATGTTCCTACATAGTCTGCTCTTGGAATAATACAATTCTACGTTTCCTCCTCTCCGTATGCTGGGTAAAAGCCCACAGACTCTTTCTTTCCTTCCGTAGAGCCATCCGTTGTATGGCACATAAAGAACTTTTTTTGTTGGGTTTTGTTTTTCAATTGTAATTTAAAAAAATTTTTTTTAAGTGTCCCTGGCTGAGTTCCCAAAGGGTCAGCTTTCAGTGTTGCGTTGGAAACATCCAGGTCCGTGAGACGGCGATGTCCTAGTCACGCTAAACGTTCGTTGGAGAGATGGGGAGGGTGAAGCAGGGATGTAACAGCAATGGATACTTTTTCACATTTCATAGGGTCAGAAGTTGATCTCGTAATACTAGGAAATGCCAACGGGATGGGTCCACAGGGACACGATGGCGGCCCTGTCACTGTTCTCCTGTTTCTGTCCTAAGTCAGTGGGATGACAGACATTCCTTGCGCGGGGATGTTGTTTCTCTCTTTCTCCCTGTCTCCGGCGGGGAGGAGCCGAGGGAGGGCAAGGGAACCGCAAAGCTATACTCTAGTGGTCGAGTGTCCATGGGGGAGATTGGTGCTGTTTTGTCCTCCGCTGAAGGTGTTGAACGTATGCAAAGGTTGCATCCCCGTCAGTGTGTTTGGAATCATGGTGATGGTGTTTGGTGTCATGAGTGGGATGTCATCTGGAGACCGGCGCAGCGTCAGGGTGTAGTCTGGGGGACAGGTGAGCCTCAGTGTGTCGTGTGCCTGCAGTGACTCGCACTCGTGGTCGTGTTCGAGCTGCTTCATCTGCAGCGACATGATCTCTTCGTTCTGAATGTGAGCAATGTCATTGGTCGTGTTTCTCTGGGGACTGGGGCGCCTGTGCGTTTCGTGGCGTCTCTTGTCCTTCTTGTAGTACAGAGCCGCAAAGGCCAAAATGTTGAGGAAGAGCAGGGAGGCCCCCACGGCGATGGTGACGCTCAGTTCGGTGGAGTAATCCCGTTTGGTTTCGATGAGGACGGTTGTGTCCTCGGGCCCTGTCTTATGAGGGTCCTTGGAGTGTTTGGGGTTGTTAGCGGGAGTGATGGCTGGGCGTTTGGTGGTGGGCCATATCTTGGCGGGAGACCGCCGGGTTCCATAGGGAAAGGAGGTCATGTCAGGAGGAGGGACCTTTGTGGTCGTTGAGACATACTGGAAGATCTCATTCAGGTTGTGAAGGTGGGGAACCAGTTCCAGCCAGAAAGCAACCTTGGTCGCTCGGTAGTGATCCCTCACTCTGGGCTTTAGGCCAATATGCAGATAGAGCTGGTCTTTGGGGTTATACTTGGACCAGGCCACCTCCTCAAAGCGATTGGGTTTTGTATGAATGAACTTGGTATCCTGAGGAACAGGCTGATTTGGGTCACTGGGGACAGAAGGGAGAAAAAAAAGAGAAAGAAGGTCACACTCTTCGACACGGGACACGTAAATCTCTTCATCAAATAAAACAGGGAATCACAACCAGTGAATCACACATGTTTATTGATGAGAACCAAGTACCCAAGGAGCAACAGACACATTCTGCTGGAATCCAAACACGGCTACCATTTTGCCTTTTCATTAACACCCCCTCTTCCCTTTATTTTAAACATAATTCCTGATGGCAGGGTCATGGCATTTCCATAACATTTGTACTATTTTTTGAATGCATCAAATGCTCTTCAACAAGGAAAAACTGAGAAAAAAAAATGGGTGTAGGACGTTTTTCAGTATTTCAAGTTTAGCTACTTTGGAGCCATAAATCTCAACCAAAGGTGTTTTGCCTGCACAGGGACATTTGGCAATGTGCGGAGACATTTTTGGTTCTCATGCATGGAGGGTCGTGCCAGGAATGGGTGGAGGGCTTGGGGGCAGCGTTCAACATTCTCCAGAGCACAAGAGAGCCCACCACACAAAGAAGTCTCTTGTCACAAATGTCAATAGTATTGAGGTTGAGAAATCCTAACTTAGAGGCTGTTGTTCGAAAAGCAGACATTCTCTTTCTTGCTCAAGAGTGGCGTCTGAGGTGGGCGAATACAGATTGCAGCTTTAATAACTAAAATGTGTGTTAAAAATCAAATAAAAACAGGCCTTATCATTGCAAAATGTGAGTAAACAGTAATATGCATCATGTGTTTGCTCTCTATTTGAAAGAGGGATACTTATGTACTTGAAAACCTTTTGAAGACTGAACCACGTAAAGATCAAAGAACTTTCCATTAATTCTAAGAATTTTGATAAGATCACACTTTCAAATATAGCGAAGTTCACGTTTAGAAGAAGTAACACTCAGTGCCAGAAATTGAGGGGTTTTGTAGATGTTAAGTGCGCCCGGCCAACTTTGAACCCGAGAATTGCCTTGTTATCCACAGAAGCGAGCAGAGGAAGAAAGAGAATCATCAAAAGTAAAGGATAATCCACAACATGGTACTTTAAATGTTTTTGCCACCAACTTTTTAAATCTTACAACCAACCTCCCCAAAATATCCTATTCTCATCTCTTCCGTTTATTTTTAGGGTTGGTAAAGTGAAGTATACTTCATCTTTATGTTTATTTGTTTGGAAAATTTTGAGGTCAGGCGAAGTAAAATGTCATCTGTTAAACAGCATTGAGCATTCAGACATCACGTATGGGCCGGAACAAGGTGGGACCTGCACACCCACGTCGATCGCCCTGGGTGTTCGAACTTCTACCCGGCACGCTACAACTTCTTGGCAGCATTTACAAAGCTACCTGCAGCCACTCTCCGTCAGCTCACACACCAGAAGACTGGGGGACCAGAAGGTCCTCCCTGAAGATCCCAAGTCCACACACATGACCGTGCATTGGGCAGGATGCAAACAATACATGGACCAGCAGGTGCAGCGTTTGCTAAAGGAAGGACTTTTGCCCTCAGTCTGAGGCTGTCTAAAGCATTTTCATGCCTTAAGCCCTGCAGCTGTCCCTCTTCAAGCTGTGAAATCATGAGCAAACTCTTAAGCCTCTCTCGGCCTCATCACCTTCATCTAAGAATGGGTGAGAATATTGGGATTGGAAGTTAGTGATGGAGGTTAAATAATCACTACACAGTGTGGCGCAAATAGCGACAGCTTAATAAATACTATCCCCTTCTGCAAATATGTGAAGTAGAATACCTAAAAATTGCTTAGGGAGAGATGACTATAAAGTCATATGCTGTAATAACCACAGCATATACAGTATACTATATCCTGTATATAGTGCATGCCGTATGAAACTATACTGTATACCACGGTATATACGGTGTACGAAACACTGTACATGCCATTTACTGTATACCACAGTATATATAGTATATTTATATATTGCATATATTATAAATCATAGCATATGCAGTATATTATATACTGTATACCACAGTATATAAGGTACACTGTATACTGTACATTGTATTTACTGTATACCACAGTATATACAGTATACTGTATTTGTATATTGTATATATTATAAATCATAGTATATACAATATAGTATATATTGTATAAAAGTATACTGTACACTACTCCAAAGTATATATGGTATACTGTATTTGTCTACTGCATGTTATAAACCATAGCATATGCAGTATATTATATACTGTCTATAGTATACGTTGTATAAAAGTATACTGTGCACTGCAGTACATAATGTTCACTGTATACTGCGCATAGTATTTACTGTATATAACAGTATATATGGTATGCTGTATTTGTATATTGTATATATTATAAATCAGCATATACAATATATTCTACAGACAGTATAGAATATATTGTATATAAGTATACTGTACACTACACCAAAGTATACATGGTATACTGTATTTGTATATTGCATGTTATAAACCACAGCATATGCAGTATATTATATACTGTCTATAGTATACCTTGTATAAAA
This sequence comes from Ursus maritimus, assembly GCF_017311325.1. Classification (NCBI taxonomy): domain Eukaryota; kingdom Metazoa; phylum Chordata; class Mammalia; order Carnivora; family Ursidae; genus Ursus; species Ursus maritimus. The sequence continues at coordinate 121,727,323 of NW_024423319.1, read as the reverse complement.
GTATACTGTATGTTATAGTATATATGGTATACTATATACTGTATATAATATTGATTGTACATCACAGCATACATACTATCTATAGTCTACATTGTATAAAATTATACTGATACCATAGTATATTATGTACTATGTATAGAATGTATTGTAGACCACAATATATGCAGTGTACTATATAGTATATATAGTATATATTCTATACCACAGTATATATGGTATACTGTGTATATATATAGTATATGCTATATTAAAGTATACTGTATATTATATACTGTATGAAAATATATTGTATACCATAGTATACACTGCATAAAATATACTTCATATGTAGATATCTATCTATCTATATATATATGGATCTAATTATATACATGGTATACCAGAAAAAGAAATTTCACCTTTTAACTGAATACACACTAACTGAAGTGCTTTTATTTTACTAATAGGATTAAGAAAATAAAACATAAAATTATAGGTCCTAATGCCATGAGTTTTCTTATTTATGTGTCCATTTACAAGCATTAATATATTTAAAAATAAACATTTTATCTCTTCTTTTTAAAATTCTTACATGTTTCATAAAAATGTTGGCTTCAGTATAGCATCTCATGTTTCTTTTGAGTGTTCTGGAATAAATTTTTGAAAAAATTCCTATTTAATTGGAATCTGCCATGGAAACATTTGTCATCGATTTTTATTGTTCTAAAAGCAAGGAAAGATGGTGAGAATTCCTACTATTTTTCCATTGATCTGATTTCACTGAATTGGGTCTATTAGCTGTGTGGACCTTTTATTAAGCGGAGGGCATCTCGGAAAGAGAGTGTTCTGTTCATGTTCGATTTTGGACTATTTTTGATGAAATTCACTGTGCATTTGAAAGGTAAAGAAACACATTTATTTTGTTCTCAAAGAATAGAGCAGAGGATTTTGAAAATCCAGATAAGTAAGCTTTAGCCTGATACAATCTATCTATTAAAGTTCTTGGAGATGCACAGTCAGAAGCCTTAACCCAAGATAAACTCACAGAGCTTATGAAAGTCCATCATTTTCCTTGTCAAACACTCCAAAGACAGCAAGACCTCTAAGTGGGATATCAGTGTCTTGCTTTTTAGACTTGACTTCTGCAGGTGGCATGTTTTAATTTCCACGAATAAAATTAAAGATCATAATGATTAAGGATAGAAAGAAACGGACGTATCTTCCCTCCCGAGTAAAAACCTCAATGCATATCTGCATTTCCCAGCACCTGGAACAGACATTTTCACCTGTCATAATTGGAGACATCATTTTGGCAAAGAACAGTCAAGTGCATTTCTAAGCTCTTGTGGTCCATTTTATTTGCTAGAGATAGGTAGTATGATTTCTTTAAAAATATCAGTAAACTCTCTGAGAGGCTCTTTTTGGTGGTGTAAGATCCTCCTTACACCCAACATAATTTAGTAGCTATTAGTTACTAGACCTCTAAGAAGAAGACTACCCTATGCACCAAGAAAATAGGTTCGATGACACATGTCCACCTACACAAGACAGATGTTCACTCATTCAGCTTAAAATGTGTTTTGGCAGGAAAGGTCATTTTAAGACCAGACCGAGGCTGCAGGTGTCCCTAAGCCCTCCACCCTAAGCGCCTCTTGCTTTTTGCAAAGATTGAATACAAACTCATCACGAGATAACCAACATGATCAAAATTCATGCAGCCTTACACCAATGTCCTGAGAACAAATTAAAAAAAATTGAAATCTGTGTTGGTTGCATTGGCCGTGCCAAAACTGTCTTTCCATTCTCTTAACTTGATAGCATTTAAGTAAGCCCTTCGATGAACAAGGCATCATTGGGTTGCTCAAAGTGCTGCCTGTTGCAATGTGTTCTAGAGAGATCAAGTCTTCCTTGGTGTTCCCTTTATTGCCACTTCTTCCCGCAAAGAGCTCAAACCAAATCGGTGTTTGGTCCATGAGCACTTGGATTCTATGCACCAGGCGGGTCTTATACTCCCAAAGAGATTTTGGATGACACAGATTTCGAAACTTCCTCATGCTCTGTAAACCTTGGAATTCGTTTTAGTTTTTCCGTGACATGACTTCTTGTTTATCAAAACTTTCTACATCAGCTTTATTTGTAGACAAGTACATGTTTTGGCCTATGTTGTTTTTCCAGCACTGTTTTGGGTGAGTCTTCTCACCTGGGTCACGGAAACAGCCTCCTAGCTACCAGGAACTCTCCTCTCTCCTTCCTGTCTCCCACCTACACACATATTCCCAACGTTACTTTCCCGTGCTTAACAACAAAGGTGGCATACCATGTAATATAGACGTTGAAACCTAGACAGAAGGTCAGACTTATGAGCTTTGGGTTGTATGAAAAGCAGTAATAAGGAACACCAGAGTGCTGTCTGTAAGGTGCAGAAGATTGGAAGCAACACCACATGATGATGGGGATACATGTCCTGAGACCATGTACTCCTCTCCCCATAGCAACATGTTGCGATGGACAGATGGTGAGATACTCTTATGATCCTGTCTCTCTACTGCCTATGGGGAGCAGCTGATGGTTCTCTGTGTATTGTGTCATGGTCTGTGTGTCATGGTCTGAGTCCAGAGTTAAGCACCACCCCTCATCCAGTGGCATCGATATGGTTTATCCTATGTTATTCCCTTACGGGCACCATTTTGGCTCATGTTCCTCTGCACCCCTCAAGCAGCCCCCTGGGGACAAGGAAGTACTCCTCTGCACAGACCTTATTGTACCACCACCCTATTTAAATAAATAACTACCAACCACCTCTTAGGACTTTGAGATGTATTGACAAATAATTAAATCAGCAGACCTCACATCCCCTTATTCCTCCATTTTCTTGTTAGACCAGCAGCTATGGAAATGTTACCGCCTACTCACGCTGGAAAATGGCATTTTGCATTTCACATTAGAGGAAGTTCTGAGAGACTTCCTCTAAAGGATGATTTCAGTCATTTCAATGACCTTTCCAGCTGAATTAAGAAAACTCACTGCATATTAATATTCCTAAGTATTTATTATTTCACCTGGGATCGGCATGCAATGCGGAAGCAAAACCAGCTCCTTTTTGGACGCGGTCCAGATCCTTCAGACTGACATCCAGAGCTCTCCATCGTCTCTTTCCTGTTTGCTCAGCGAGAGCTCAACTCTCTCTGAAGTTCTTGACTCCCCTCAGAGGAGAGCTGTTCCTCGCTGCTGATGTGCTCACTCTTTTCCCATGTGTCCCACCATCTTTAGCACCTTCATGAAGGCCACAAGCATCCTGAGCACATACCGCGAATGGCCATATGAAGGTCTGTGGCCCCTGATGAATCCCAGGCCACATCAAGAGCTCTGCGTCTATGTTCCCCATATGCGGGGTGTGAAACACAGGCGGTAGGCATGGAGATCTTAGGAACCCAAGTGAGGCCATGAAAACGCACCCACTAACAGAATGTTATGGTATTTCTAATCCTGGCTCAGTCTTTGATAGGTCTTGGTGAAAAGGTCCATTTGGAGCTAGGAGCTCTTTCCCATCTCGTGACATTCACTAATATCCTTTATCTTTTTTTCTTTCTTTGTTAAACAGCGCGAGAGCATCAGCCTCAGAGCCTTTGGCAAGGCGAGAGGAGCTAACGAGAATTTAATGGCTTTGTTTGGATTTTACCATTTTTTTTTAATGGTTCAGTTACACTGGTGATGAATGATAGTCGCTTCCCATTTAAGAAAATCATATGAAGTTCATTTCCAAACATGTAAGGGGAAAAAGTATGTGGTTTTAACGAAGGTAAGCAATGATGGTGTGTTTAGATATTACGTAAAGAGTGCTATGGGTGGACGCCAGTGTTAGTGAACGAGCGTGGCCACCATTTGGGAAATGGCCTTGTGAGTCTTTCTGCTTTAAGAATGTGACACTTTGCTAGGAAAGGTATCACACATCTGAGTTCAAGGACACAATTGGGCATCATCCTGCCTTCAGGAGGGCTGATGGGTTGAAGTGTTCCCCCTCAAATTAACATAGGCTGAAGAGCTAACCCCCAGTCCCTCAGAATGTGTGGCCTTATTTGGAAATAGGGTCATTACAGAGGGAATCAGTTGAGATAAGGTGGAGCAGGTTGGACTTTTAAGGTAATATGACCGATGTCCTGATAAGAAGATGGCCATCTAAAGACAGAGACACGTAGGAATGTTGGACGGGATGCAGATGCAGAAATTGGAGGGATGTGGCTGGAAGCACAGCACACCAAAGAGAGCCTACAAACCAACGGGGGCTAGGAAGTAGCAGGAAACCTGCCCTTGCAGGTTTTAGAGGGAGCACGGTTCTGCCAACACCTGCATTTTGGACTTCTAGCATCCAAACTGTAAGACAGCACGTTTCTGTGGTTTTAATCCACACCATCTGTGGCATACAGTTATACCAGCCCTAGGGACGTTATAATAATATAATAAACAAGGATTATAGAAAAATACTTGTGGACTTGACCTCAGTCATCTCCTTGTTGAAGAAACAACCTTCAGGTGACAGGCATGCACCTCTCTCAAACGTCCATGCATTCTCCCTCCCCGACACCCTCATAGGACCTTTTCTTAGACCAAACTAGTTAAATCTAACAGTTCAAAGTGGGTATCCATGCAATACACTTGGCACTCTATAAGCACGCCATACCTTTGCTAGGACCACAAAATACTCTGAAAGCACTTGCCACCCAATAATATTTGGGGTCATTGGAAAGAATGACACCTGTTAAAGCCCTAAGGAAGCACGGAAACCCTCAGCTTCCCCACATCCTGTCTTTTGAGGTGCACAGGACTCAGGCACTGGGGCGGGGCTGCCGCAGCGTGGGAGCCCCATTCCGACACACGGCATGCCACGGGGAGATTCACCAACCCTCGGAGCCCTGGGCATCTCCGATGTTAATTCCAGGCATGAGGCTCAAGGTTAATGAGAGAAGTGGATGCAGGTAGAACAGAATGATAGCTCATTAATTTCCACAATTATGTTATTAGACAAGAGAAAACTGAAAAGATGCTGTGATGTTTGTAGCTATTTGAAAGGTTGGGGAGTCTTTTTCTCTTGTTGTTTGCAGAGACGCTGTTGAAGACGACATTGGTGATATCAATTATTATGTGTGGGTCTTGTATATTTTCCGCTATGCTTAGCGAACAAGCTTCCCTTTGAGGTGTGTATACATTTATACACTTCCCTATACATACATATGTATATATATATATATATATATATAAATATACAGAAATATATATATACACGTAAGTATATATATATTTATACACTTTCCTTTGAGGTGTATTATATACATTTATATACATTTATTTCCTGTATATACATATATATACACATATATATGAAATGGGTATTTATTTATGAAATAAATGTGTATGACATACTTAAATGAATATATCTGTAAATATACGCATATGTAGGAAATAAATCTCATAACTGTAGAGAAACAGTACAGATGTATATACATATATGTGTGTTACTATATAGTATATATTCCCATACATAGTATTTCCTAGATGTATTATGAGATTAACTTTACCCTCTTGGCTACACAATAAAGACAACTGGCCACGTGGCACATGGGTTTCGATAACCCTACTATTTATCAAAGGAGACCAGGTTCCTACTGAGACTTGAAATTCTGGGATCAGCGTCCAATAGAATTGCCATGTATGTCTCAGCCCTGAACCGGCAGGTGGAAAACAGAGTTTTTAGTCATGCAATTAACACGCTGGCCAAATGCTGGTTGATACAACGCAACGTGGGGTGAGGACACAACGCGGCCACTCCACCGTTATTGTGTGTGTGTGTATGTGTCATGGAAAGAAGAACCATGTGAAGGAAGCAGACAAACCAGGAGAGAAGTAAGAAGCCAGTGTGGGAAGAACATACCCGGTTTTGGCGAAGTTGGTCCAGTAGGTCATGACCACAGCGCTGAGCATGACATCGTTCTTGGAGAAGTTACAGCTGAAGAGCTCAGTGGGGCCGATCATGGGGATCCCAAAGACGTAGGGCACTTCATCGCCGTGGGCTGAGTCCGCCCAGCTGGGCTTCATTTCACTTTGGCAGTGGTGATAGAAGGCGTAGAAGTATGTCGGAGAGCCATACTGAGCGTGGAGGTCAGCGGTGGCCACCGCGGGGGCCACCCACTGGTGGTCCGTGAAGAGAGCCACGAGGGTTTTCCGACGCGTCTCTGGATTCTCCTTGTCGGCCCAGTCCGTGTACATGAATTTGATGGTCTCCCGCAACGTGTCCTTCCCCTCCGGGTAGCCATAAAGGTTGTCCACAAAGTTGGACACGGAGAAGTCAAAGTCATTGGGCGTCACGCCATCTTCGTTGTCCACGATGCCATCCACAAACTTCAAGCCTTCCCCCTGGTTGACGCCCAGCATGATGTCGTAATTCAGGAACTCCCCCTGCTCCATCAGGATCTGGGGGTCGTCTGGGATGACATCGCCGTCGATGACGGGGCCAAAGGAAATGTGGTACGTGGCGGGGGTGATGGTCTGCTGAATGAGCTCTTTGTAGTTCTTATTCCGAAGACATTCCACCATGTCCGTGGTATCCAGCATGTTGCAGCCGACTTTATCTGCCAATATCCGAGTGTACTTGGCAGGCTGGTAGTTCACTGCCCAGCTGGACAGGGCGGTCCCACTCTGGATGATAGCCTTCTGGAACAGACCTGCAGGTGCAGAGTTGTAGACATGCAAATGAAAACCCGAAAGATAGAAAAGCAGCTTTTACTTCGCAAAGAAGGCTCTGATTGTCTCCGGGGCATGTGAATTTCTGGATACAGTGGCATTCAGCTCTTTCAGGAGTTTTTAGTCATTTCCATCTCTTTCTCTCCCCCTCCCCCTGCTGCTGGACATTGGTTAGCTGGGGTGTTCTTCACACACACACACGCACACACACGCACACGCAGGGCTTAAGAACATGAAACTGCATTTACAATTTAGCTGCACTGGTTTAAAAAAAACCCATGCACTCCATTTACCCTTCCCCAATTTCGTGTTGGCATCCCTATCACCAGATGCTGTGAATAAAGCCTCAGCGAGTTATCACCTCCCCCATTCCTGAAAAATATGCTTTGTGCCAGAAAGACGTCAAAGACCGTTTTGCCTCACTGGCGAAACCAGGTACCACTTCATTATGGGGGAAAAAACCATGCGCTGAAATCAGTTTCAGAGTATAAATTCCAACACGTATTTGTATTTCCACCGTCAATATATCACATACATACTTTTACGACTAAAATATTAATTAAATTAGTGATTCCTAAAGGAATCCTCAGTTGCTTGCCCAACTAAAATGTATTTTTCAACAAATGACTGTTCTCGAAATCGCATCAATTCAAAGCCCAGACTTTTCTGTCTTGTATTCTGTCACAAGTTAAAAACCTGTGTTTGGCGAGAAATGAAAAAAAAAAAAAAATTGGGCAATTTGATGAGTAAAATTCTATGTAGCTTACAATCTTCTATCACATCAGTCTAGAATATGAATGTCCGTAAGTAAAATAACTTTTTAAAAAACCCTCTATTTTTCACTACTGCAGGAGAAGAGATGATGGGGTAGAAAATGATAGCATTCTGTTTCTTATCTCTTCCTGACATTTTCTTGAATTCCAGCATGACGCAGCTCTGATGCCTCGGGAGTTGCTGGAAGAATAATTCAGCCGGGAGCCCAGAAGTTCGTGCCCTGTAGCGTTTTAAGGTCATGCAAGCAATCAAGTGAGGAAAACATGATTGCAATCAGGAAGATGCGATTCTCAAGCCTGGAACATGGCCCAAAGAGGACACACAAGAGAAGATTTTCAATGGCTCGGCTTTGCTCAATGCAACATCAAAGTCATTCGGGGGCCGGTCTCCCAGAGTGGGTAATACTCTCAGAGATGTACAACTACTGACCTGTGTGTTTAGCTCTCAAGATCCATGTGCGGAAACCCGCGAAAGAAATGATGCCGATACTTGTCTATGGAAGACTTTCGTAAGTTAAAATAATCAGGATTAGAAAAAAAATTGTGCTACAAGTTACGTGTTTTATTTTTTTCCCCTTTTACACTGATTGGCCGTGACTGATGTAGCAGTGTGTGTGTGTGTGTGTGTGTGTGTCTGTGTGTGTTACAGACTATAATCCCTGATAAACCTTGAAAAATTAGATAAAGAAAAATGCCATCATTCATACTAGAAAATTCAAGATACGCCAGCATTTTGGTGTCACGGCCATGGGGCTGTTTGCCACTCAACGTTCTGTTTTCTACCACTGAGTCCAATACATGCACAGCGTTGACATTGGGTTTCCCAGGCTCCTGGGCCCCTGCTCCAGACTTCTTGATGCCAATTACTGTTCCTTTGAGCAAATGCACCTGTTTCTTATAACCTTCTTGTCTTTTGAATCCTGGAGCTTTGCGTTTGAGTCTTTGCTATAATACCGTGGTGAACATCTTCATGAAAACATTTTCCATGCATGGGGTGATGGTGTTTTTAGACTACATTGCTACAAGTACAATTCTAAGGCTGACAGTCTGGGTATTTATATATTGTTGGGTTGTTTTGAAAAGCTTCCCCACAGAGACATGACCCACGGGCAGCCCTGCCACAGAGCCCACTCATCTCCGATCTGTTGATTTAAGTAATGAATGCTCTTTCTCCAATTAGATCTGGTTTACAGTGTTTGATTCCTACGGAAGCCAGTCCTGACTACTTGCTCACTCGAGAACGGGGATTATACCCACTGACAAACGGGAAAGTCTAAATATTTCACGGAATGCTGCAGGAATCGATATTACCAAGGAATCGGTATAACCCTCTCATTATTCACTTTTTCATTTCTGTAAAAATGAAGGGTTAGTATAAGTGTGAGCCCCTAATTCGAGCTCTCGTTAGACATTATGAAATCACCTACAACTTTGTCAGCTTTGATCTGACTGATGGTTGCTTGTGGGTCCTGCACTGGGCATCTCATCGACGGGTGAATTCTGAATCTCCTTACTACGCTGAAAATCCACTTGTCACATTGGTGTCCGGACCACTTAAAATTTCTACTCAAGCTGAGTGTTTTTATCTCCTAAGGCCTGCTGAACACCGTCAGAGGAAGTCTGAAGTTCACGACGCAACATTCAAGTGCAAAAGCAGTTGGTACATAAAATAGCAAATAGGAGAGGCGATGGGGAATATGCACAGATATTCATGAACCCGTAAGGCAAGTCTATTCTGCACAGAAGATCAAGAGCACCTCCTACTCTTCCCCGATGTTTCATCGCTAAAGGGGAAGGACGGGAATAGGTTTGAGTCGGGGTCTGGGAAGCTTGGTTTCTTCCCTGGCTTTGTCGCTTGCTGTGTGACCCTAGGTGGGTTATGCAACCTCTCTGAGCTGCCATCTCCTTTCTATAAATGGTAGCTTTGGAGTAGATGAGTTTCAAGATCCCCTTTGGTGCTACACTTCCCCCACGGACACAAGGGAGCCACCTTGACTTAGGGTGGGTCAGGATTTTTGTTTTTTATTTATTTAATGTAATTTTTTTTAGCAGGGAGAGAGGCAGAGGGAGAGAATCATAAGTAGGCTACACACCCAACATGAAGCCCGATGCCGGGCTCGATCACAGGACCCTGAGGTCATGACCCGAGCTGAGGTCAAGAGTCGGACGCTTAACGGACGGAACCACCCGGGCGCCCAGACAAGCGACTTTTAAACCACATGGCCGTGAGCCACGTTGTTTACGGAATGCACAAATCTGCAACCCTTACCTACATCACTGTTTCTCTTCTGTGTTACCCTCCCCAAGCTGAGATGAGAAGCTGACCGAATTTAAAGTTGACCAAAAAGATAACATTTAAAACGGACCGAATAAAGTCAGAGAGGCAGAAGCAAAGTGCTGGTCTTTCTAAAGAAGTCATTTTCGTCCCAATTGTTGCAACGGGCATCTCATTGTTAATTTAAGTGACATGACAAAATAGGGTTTACATGGGAAGAAAGCTGACTTAGAAGAATGGGAGTCCATGTCATTTTGGGGATTTTTTTTTTTTTTAAAGATTTTATTTATTTATTCGGCAGAGATAGAGACAGCCAGCAAGAGAGGGAGGGAACACAAGCAGGGGGAGTGGGAGAGGAAGAAGCAGGCTCATAGCAGAGGAGCCTGACGTGGGGCTCGATCCCATAATGCCAGGATCACGCCCTGAGCTGAAGGCAGACGCTTAACCGCTGCGCCACCCAGGCGACCCTGTTTTGGGGATTTTCGGTGGAGGTTGCGAGCGAGACTTAGGGCAACACCGCCACCGAGCACCTCGGATATGCACTCCGTGCGCATTCCCTTCTCAGCCCCCCGGCACGGGGATGCCCTTATTACCTTCCGAATAGTGCGACAAGGTCAGCAGACTCACGCACGAGGCTCCCGCACCCGAGCCAAAGATGGTCACTCGTTTGGGATCCCCGCCGAAGGCGCCCACGTTCTCCTCGATCCACCGTAGCGCCTGGATCTGATCCAGGAGGCCATAGTTGCCTTTGGCCGCCTGGTCGCCGGTACTTAAAAACCCTGCAAGAGAACACAGGATATGTTGGGCTGTCAACTATTAAAAAGCACATGCACGTTGCCGGTCCTTGAACAGGTATCTCATGGTCTACCTTGTTCATTCTTTGCTGGTCTCCCTATAGATGAGAAGCACCACTGGAGAGCATTGAAAGCAATTTTTTCTTTGCTTTTTTTTTTTTTTTTTAAAGATTTTATTTATTTGTCAGAGAGAGAGCACAAGCAGGGGGAGCTGCAGGCAGATGGAGAAGCAGCCCGTCCGCTGAGCAGGGAGCCTGACATGGGGCTCAACCCCAGGACCCTAGGATCATGATCTGAGCTGAAAGCAAAGGCTTACCCCACTGAGCCACCCAGGCGTCCCTGGAGAGCATTCTCATGGCAGGACCGATTTTGTTATGTAAATCATTGTTACAATGGTTATTGTTTCTGTTGACCCTATGATACAATGTCTCCTCTGAGTTTGTATAGGGTTACTGTATCAGACACAATCAGTCTAAAATATTTATAACACGTGATTATATCAGAGACTATAAATTTGACCAGATTCAGGTTATTATTCCTGTGCACATGCTAGTTGCAAAGTGAGAAAGTCTCCTAAAAGATGTGTTTTCAGGGAAAATCCTAAAAGAAGTTTTTCAGGGAAAAATAGTACATGTGTTGGGCTGGGGGGATTTCTGTGTAGATGTTTAAGAGAACGAGCATGTGTATAAAAGCATTATAGGTCAGTTTTTTTCCCATTGAATTTGTTATTAATATTTTCATTGAATTCCTTTTAATGCTTCAGTTTCAAAGTACATGATAGACATCATGAGATCCCAGTCTTACTTAGCATGCACCTGTATCTTTCCCCTACAGGACAAACACCAGAGTCACACACAGTAACACACAAGTCTTTCATCTCAGCCAAATGACAATGCATATTCAAATCACTCCAACTGTTCCTAAAATCGAATGAGCTGGTACGTTTTATTTTAAGAAGAAGGAAGATTCCGTAACCTGAGGAACTAATTTCACTCCCCAGGCATCAAATTCCTAATTCCCGCTTAGAAGCTGCAAAAAAAAAAAAAAAAAAAAAGGCATTTATGGGAGTAAAGTGATCACATAGACATTGGACTCCTTGCCTGTTTCATGTGGCAAAAAGATCCTGACCTGGATGAAGGCTTCCTTCTGAGGTTTGAAGCCATTTTGTCGATAGACAGATAACTCTCCTGCTGAAATTCAAAACTACGGTTGTTTTGGAAAGCACCAGCCAAGGTTAATTTATTGTACAAGCATGAACCCAACTTTATATCCCCTCTTTCTTGCACAAGCCTTCTGACCCAAAAACATGCAAGTCATAAAAAGTGGGGTTTTTTTTAACCATTTTAGTTTGTTATTTGCCCCTGCCCCAAACACCCAATTATGATATTTCCATCGTCCATTGCATTTCCAAGTCCACGGCATTAACTTCATTTCAATTAGTGCACATTAACTTCCTGCGATCACCTGCTCCAGTGCCGATGTGAACACGGACTGATTTGGGCCCTGAAGTAACAGGAATTAGAACCGAGGCCATCAAACCCCCTCTCTAACCAAAGCTGACAGCAATTCTAAGGAGGTCCCGAGCACCGGATTCTAAAACGTAAAACAAAGTAAGTGCGGGATGAAGGCTTGTACGCAACGAGGAAGCGAGGCTTCGTTCCCCAGGCACCTGAGAAAAATGCACAGGGTGCGCTGGGAGGGTATCAGAAATGAATGGGCCCCATTTAAAATAAAGCAACGGGAAGGTTTTTTTTTTTTTTTTCTTTTTGGTTCTAAAATTGCAACGCTCGAACTCACAATCGACCGTATCTATGCAAACAGATGCAAGATGAAACCTGCAAGGTTGTGAATGTACGGCACGTCCTGCAGATCCAGGCTTCTCCCGCGTTCACAGGGATTGCGCGGAGATTAGCTGTGATCAGTGGGAATGTTCAGACGTTACCAACCCCTCCCTCGTTTAATTAGCAATTACTAATTAGCGTTTCATGCCAGCGAATGTTCCCCGGCTCTGGCATTCATCATGCAACCTTTTACACAGTTTCTCATAAAATGCATCGTGCTCGGCTTGGGAGAAAAGCCCCTTTCATGCAGCTTTCTGTATGAAACCGCTCCTAATGGCAGTTTGGGTGCCGTATAATAACCATAAGACAAGCCTCTCTTTCCCCATTAAGGAAAGAGGTGATTAATTCCTAAAGGCCCTAGTAATTTTTTGGCAGAACTGCTCTGTCTTTAACACATCCTTCCTCCACCGCCTCTCCTCCCCCCCACCCCCTCTTGTCAACTCTCCCAGAATGACCTATTTGCTTATTTTGTTTCCACAGAGCACCATGAGGATTTGCAACCTACGGTAAATCACCAGCCTTTATTACTTCGGGGCCCCTCCCGAGCAAAACGTGTCTGTTGTAACCTCTCAAATGCCAGGCTAATTAATATTCTATACGCTGGCAAATCTCAGCTTTCCTCACAGCGTCCTATTGAAAGGTTTGATCTTTGCGATTCTGAATTCCTTCCAAAAGTCCTGAGGGAAACAGCTCCTCCATGCATCTCTGAAGTTCAGCAAATGAACGTGGGGTTTTTTTGGAAGTCGGTGTTACCATAGTTTCTGCCACAGAATATTCAGTTAGTGCAACACCCAGGGACTTTTTTTTTTTCCTTCTCTTGTAATTTAAACAATTAACAAGGCAGAGTTTCCATTGCAGGTACAGCATGAACGCAAGCAATTTTATTTTCTCTGCAAGAGCGTATTCCTTTGCTGTTCTGATGGTGAAAATGCGGTGTTTGATATAATCCAGATATGAGATGGGTATGCATTGACTATCGTGGAATTCTATGAACGGGAGAGTAGATAATTAATTTGGAAACAGCCAGGCACATCTCCAAAGCTGAGGGCTGGTAGAAGCATCCTTAGAAGTCTGTCCCACCGCAGAGGACGTAACTGCCCATATATGCTGCCGATGAATTCACAGGAACAGCCCGTTGGCTGGCTAAAGCCAGAGAGTTTAAACAAATGGCTTCTTTCACAGATAAGGACTCCTGGCTACAGATCTTTGAAGCATTTCACTGATGAAACATTTGGCTTTTGAGATTTAAGGTCTCTGCCATGAAGGCTGTAAATCAGTCAGCCCCCCGCCCCACCCCAACAATGCAACAATGAGAGAGAGATACAAAACAGACCCTCGAACTCAGACATACTGTCACTAGATTGATACCAAGTTTCATTCCAAGCCCTGGAACGAACAAAAGAATATATATACATTCACACAAGAGACGTGCTCAGTTGTCGAGCGGTTATTTTAAAATATGGTCCACGAGACATGCCTACACCCCATAAATCACATTTTCCCCCTGCATGCTGAGTGAAATTCCACATCATATAAAAATGAAGCACTGTATTTGGTCTTCTTACTGGTGCTAGAAGAAAAAGTTTCAGGCTTTTATGATAGGTTATCACCATCTAAAGGTTTCTCATTCTTCTGAATTGTACCATAGGGTTTAGGAGAGTGACTCCAGGTCACACGGCTGTCCGTGCACTGCAGGTCAATGGTTAGAAGCCCAGTGGTAGGACTTTAAAGCGCCAATCCATTTTCTTCTAGGACATAATGCATTACATAAGCAGAGTAGACCTTGTTTGGGTGACCACTAACCAGAAGATAAGTACTAAGCGTATATAGAATGATGTATTTCATATTTTTAGGGTGTGCATTCACCGGCAATTGGTAGAATTAGAGTCTCAACTGTATTTCTAAAAGAATTTCTGAAATATAGTTGACAATAGATTCATTCTTATTAATGGCATATATGCACATATGTGTGTATGTAGGTCATGCATGGACATGTTTATGTAATGTATGTAGGATGTATCTGTATAAATAGATCATTCCGTGAGAGCAAACGTGTATGAATATGTGATATAAACATAGATACAGAATAGCCTACTAGCAAATCACTAACATCTCATTTCTATATGGGCGTGTATGTGTGTGTGTGTTTGTACACACACTTAATTTAATGGAGTAAAAGCAAAAAGGACTGTTTACCTAAAAATTCTCCAGTGAGAAGAGAGAGAATTTATTTGAGGTCACATAAATGAGCCCAGAAAGAAATGTGTGATAAGAATTGGAGCAGAGTTTAGTTTTAAGATGAAAATCAGCCAAATACGTGCAAATCTCTCTTCTCTGATGTTCACAGAAATCCTTCGCTGGGTGCACTTATTACAACGTGAAACTTAAGTTTTCATAGTGGAATTGGGTAGGATTTGATGAATGTGCCTACATCTATAGATGGGAGGGAAGGAAAGGTACATATTTGAATTCTGTGAGCCTGATGGGGGAAAGCTGTTGAAATTCAGTGTCTCTATTTGTAGCTTTTAGTTTACTTACAGATGACATGAGTCATAACCTACTGTATTTAATTAGCACATCAATGTCATACAGGGTCAAAATCTATTTCCAACGTCAGTAGAATAAATCTAAGACAGGACAGATGATTTCTACGGCACAGGTTTCCAAACACGGGGCCCGTTCAGTGGTTAACGGGATTCGTTGCATTAGTTCCATCAAGTATATTATATTCCCCACTAAGTAATTGAGAATGAGGCTGTGCAGGTGTTTTTTAAAGTAATTTAGTTGAAATTATAGTAACTCACAAACTAAGACCAAAATTATATTCTGGAAACAAAATACAATACAATAAACACAGTTTTCCTTATTACACAATAGAGATCAAAGCGTGAAGGTCATTGGTCAATAATTTCACAGTGATGAGATTTTGGCAATGGCCAGTCTGGGACCAAATCCTCTCTGAGCCAACTTGAGATGCGTTTCCATTCGAAACCCCATACTAGAACACTGCTGTAGATTTGTGGGACTTGCATTCAATTGGCCACCAAATCTTTTTGCTTTTATTTCTGAAACAGCTCTGACACCTCGTTCCTCTGCTGTGTGTGCACCTCGGTGCCCGAGACAAGATGTCCAATTCACTCCTCCATCCTGGCTACTTCCAACCCATTTCCATACCATGAAGATAACCCTAAAACCCTTAAACCCTGAAGTTCTTTTTCTATTTTAAAAAATCTTTATTTGAATGTGCAGAGGTAGTCAGCCACCCAAGGATCAATTCTTATTGACTGTAATTTTGAAAATAAGGGATGACAGCAATCTCAGTGTTCATGAATAAAAGATAGGTTGCGTGAATTCTGTTGGCTGAACCGTATAATGGGGGGATCTTCATTTGTGGAGACCCAGAAACACAGCTATGATCTCTCAAGGGAAAACATCGAGTTGCTGAATATTGGGTCCTATGATCCCATGATTATTAACATAATAAATTAACTCTGGAAGGAAATACCACATTTAATAGTGCTTAATTCTGGGAATGTGGTTATAGGTGATTTTCCCACTTAATTCTAAATAAGGGTTTACATTTTTTACAATTTGTAGCTCGCTCTTAACAACCAAACACTATGTTACTTTGTGACTTTGGTTTTAGACGCAATTGGCTACATCCAGGATGCTCTTTAAAGGGCTGTGGTGAGCCTGTAAGCTGCCTTGTCCACACCGCCCACACCTGCCTTCCTCCTGTAGACCTGGCCTCACGGGAGTGTAGACCAACCCCATTCCCTCCCTGCTCCAACCTCTGCAGCAGGATCTCAGTGTCCTTGCTTTCTTTCCTTCTACCTACGCAGCTCCCGTCTCAAAAGTTTCCTGATTGTCTCCAATCTCTCAGCTCCGTACGTTTCTTTCAGCGGAGTTCTATTACAGAACTTCCCACTCTCTAGGAAGGATACATCCTTGTCGTTCAGTAACGGGTTAGCGTGTGCACTGGGGTCAGCCAGTCCCCTTTGGGTTGGAATCTACGATGATGCCCTGGGCATGGAGTTGAAGGTTTCCAAGTCCCAGTTTCCTCACACGTGGAACTCAGAAGAGGATAGCGACTATCCCAGAGCACTGCTTGGGGAACGGAGTGGGGAAGGGGCATGCAAATGTCCCGTACCCGCTGTACACGGTGTGTGCTCACGAATGGTCAGCGACTACTCCGACATCCCTGATAGCAGACACATTGCTAGTTACTTGTTTCACTGACGCACAGCAAGTATGAAGAGATGCCCTTTCAGCAAATGAAACGGGTCCAGACGGAAAACTGATTACTGGTCTACCTAGGCTCTGCCTTGAAGATCAGGCATGTGATACAGAAAACGTCCATGCTGTCTGATTGCACGTGTCATTTATGAAATGATTTGGCATGAAGGTGATGCATGTATTTGTTAATTCTCTGTATTAAGTGTTCAGTATATGCTTAAAGGAAAGCAGTGCAAAAAACAAAACAAAGCAACAACAACAAAAACCCACCTCATATTACAGCTTTAATCCATGCTGTGAATTATGGAGATGCCATTCTACCAACATTTATATGTACCCACAAGGACCCAAGCAACATAGGAAAAGCTGGGGACAAATACAGTATTTGAGTAGATTTCCATAGATATCTTGAAAACTTACACAATTTTTGTTTCGCATTTGCATGCTTCTATTTGTTTTTAATAAGAATATTTTAGGACCACAGGTGACAGACAGTCACCACACTTGTGCTGAGCATGGCTTAACGTATAGACTCATGGAATCACTCTGTTGTACCCACGACACTAATGCAACATTGTCAACTATACTTTAATTTTAAAAAAGAATATTTTAAAGCTGATTAGAATTGAAAGTCGTAGTTTTTCCATCAAACTATATTTATAAGGCACACAGAGGATACACATTTTGTACCTATATGGTATTCAGAGCCCTATAAACTGCATATAGGAGAAAAAATTTATACAATCCTATTTTTAACATAATTGTCATAATCTCTTTCGAAGTACACTAACTCAAAATATGCTGCTCTCCTTAGATATGCTTTTCTTTTTCTTTCTTTTTTTTTTTTTTTAAGATTTTATTTATTTATTTGACAGAGATAGAGACAGCCAGCGAGAGAGGGAACACAAGCAGGGGGAGTGGGAGAGGAAGAAGCAGGCTCCTAGCGGAGGAGCCCGATGTGGGGCTCGATCCCACAACGCCAGGATCACGCCCTGAGCCGAAGGCAGATGCTTAACCGCTGTGCCACCCAGGCGCCCCTAGATATGCTTCTCTATCCTCAACGGCAAACAAAGATGGTGCTGGACATAATAGTGTTATTTATGAGTACTTACTGCTAAGTACTATCCAGGGGTAGACCAGAACTAATGTGTTCTGTTCTTATTTTTCCATAAAACAATCAGAACAAGTAAATGTAATAAGGACAATGCATTCTTTTCCAACTCGATCAAAATCCAACACTATATCTCCTAGCTCACATAATCTTTTTTGTGCCCAGAAATATCCCCAAGCTTTCCAACATTGGTTTTCTCCGGCAAACCTGGAGCACAGATATGGAAATTGTTCTAATTAAGAGAAAACAACAAGATCTGAGAGGCAACAGCACACCCATGAGTAACAAGTAAGCATGATAACCTACAAAAGAAGGGAAGGCTTTCCTGAGAAATTTAAAAGGCAGAAATGACGATTTCTCACTGAAAAATAACATACAAAAATATTAAACAGATCATATAACAAAACAAATGTGAATAAATTCAACTCAAAAAGAGTAGATAATTCCCCCCCCTTTTTTTTTAGATTTTAAGTTATCTTTACACCCAATATGGGGTTCAAACTCACAACCCCAAGATGAAGATTGCCTGCTCTACCGACTGAGCCAGCCAGGTGCCCCAATAACTCTGTTCTTAAAGATTAGACATAATCTTGTCCTGATTCTCCACTCAAGGAATGTTATCTCACCGACTTTGCTTAAATGAAGTAATTTTCCAGAGTCAAGAACATATCAAGTCTTCCCTACACAGACAGCATGTAAAGACCACATTGGGTTCCCTGAATTTTGGCCATTACCCTTGGATTCAACCAAATACCATTAACTTTGCAATGGCCAAAGAGCAAAAGCAGAACCAGAGCTGGGGTCAACGGCAGAAAAAGAACGGATCTTAAAACAATGAAGATGTAATGGAGATAAAATATTTAATAGGCATATGGTGTTAATTTATTTAATTCACTCAATGAACTATGGTGCAATTCACCAGATCTTCATGGGTGCCTACAATATTCCAGGCACTCATTGTCCTTGTGGTGAAGATACAGCAATGAACCAGTTCAACTGTATCTTCAAATGCCTAAAACTCATATTCTAGCATAGGAGATGGACGACAAATACAAATTAAATTATGTACTTCAGTAGCTCCCCATTGTGGCTGTAACAAATTACCACAAATCTAGTGCCTTAATACCACACTAGTACTTACTGTACAGTTTTAGAAGTTGAAATATAGATAGATAGATAGATAGATAGATAGATAGATAGATAGATAGATAGATGATAGATAGATAGATATAGATGGATGATAGAAGGATGGATGGATGGATGTTTGAGTAGATGGGTGGGTGGATGGATAGAGGGAGGGAAGGAAGGAAAGAAGGAAGGAACGCCAGAAAGAAAGAAAGAAAGAAAGAAAGAAAGAAAGAAAGAAAGAAAGAAAGAAAGAAAAAGAAAGAAAGATGACAGAAGGAGGGAGGGAGGTATGTTTGAGTGGATGGATGGGTGGCTGGTTGGGTGGGTGGATGGATGGATGGATAAGTGGATGGATGGAGGGAGGGAGAGAGAGATGATAGAGAGAAGGATAGATGGAGGGATAGACAGATAATGGATAGAAGGATGGATGGATGAATGGAGGGAGGGATGGATGGATAGATAGATGATGGATAGAAAGATGGATGGTTGGATGGATGGGTGGCTGGGTTGCTGGGTGGATGGATGGATAAATGGATGGAGGGAGGGAGGGAGAGAGAGAGATAGATGATAGATGGATAGATGATAGATAGATGATGGATAGAAGGATAGCGAGAGGGAGGGAGGGATGAAGGGAGAGAGGCAAGCAGGGAAGGAGTGAGGGACAAACACACAGCTAGAAAGAAAGATACAATTATTTCAAAGGCTAAAGCATAGCATAGATTCATTTCACTACCATCACAACAGTTTCAAGGTTGCAAACCTGACAGACAAGGGCAGAAAGTGCTAAAAATAGGGACTCCGAGGGAGATGTGCTCAATCCCTCTCCCAGGTGTTTCTGCCACCATACGCTGCCTCTCAATATGAGTCGGCTACATTGAAGATGAACCACAGAGAGAGAGAGATGCCATTGAGCATCTGCAGGTACTGGTGTCCTTTGTCTCCCGCGCACGCTTGTTACGGGCGGCTCTGCATCCCGCACTGTGCTCCCTGGGTGAGCTAGGACCTTCCTCTCCCATCCTCCTCGGTGCTTTGAGTGAGCGAGGGCTGGGTTATCCCAGAACCGGGGTGAGGGATTCATCTGAACCACGCTGAGTTCTCAGGAAGAACGGACACAGGTAAGTTCCACCCCAGACCACACAAGTGGAATCTCTCGCGATACATTCCAGGGGTTAGGCCCTAAAAACCAAAAGGGATTCCTACTTGCCTTTGGCCGAGCTAGTCATCCAGGGTTGGCTTTTTAAGAATAAACTGAGCACAACCAAGGTAGTGTTTTTCCAGGCTCAAGAGTGCAGTCATTACACATAATGGGCAGAGTCTGCTGAGCAAGGTCATCTCAGACTTTGGGATGCTTTTCGTCATGTCATCAGTGAATGCACCAGCCACCGAAGAAAAAAGAGAACCAGCAACCCTCAGCCACAACGTCCTCTATTATCACCAGCCCCATGGCCCCAACGGAGCAGAAGCAAAGGGAAATGCTTTTTCTTGCAAGAGATAAAAATCCCAACATCAAATGTTACTCTCTCTCCCTTTTCTTTGCTTTAGCTGCTAGAAATTGCGACCAAATTTATGCTTACCTCGGGCACGTGAAAGTCTATGTTCATTCTGTGTCTCTGTGAGGGAATCTGGTTTATTTTTGAGAAAACAATGCATGGGGTATTATATTCTCATGCTGCTTCACACGGTCCTTAAATTGAGCACAACTAAAATGAAAAATCATATAAAGATATATGGGTGTGTGTGTATAGTATACAATTTTCTGTTTTCATCATTTCTAAGTGCACAATTCAATAGGATTAATTATATTCACAGTGACGTACAACCATCACCATTGCCTATTTCCAAAATGTTTCCATCACTCCAAACAGAAAGTCTAGGAAGCTACAAGTTCCCATGGGGGAAACACTTTGAATTGTAATGTCCATAAAATGTGCTACCTACACATTGGGCTAAATCCACTTAATAAGGTATGACACCTGTATTGAATGATTAATGCAAACCCCCCTTGCAGTCCCACTTGCAATGGACCAAACATTCCTATGTTGAAATCCTAATCTCCAAGGTTTAGGTTTATTATAAAGACGTTGCCACCTTTGCAAGATGATTCGGTCATGAGGGTGGAGGGTAATCCATGAATGGGCTTGAGGCCCTATAAGCAGAAGCCAAAGATCCAGCCATGCAAGGATGCAATGGGGGAGTCAGCGGTCTGAAACCTGCAAGACAGTCCTCCCCAGAACATGACCATGTAGAACCCTCCTCTTCCAGCCTCCAGAAGCGTGAGAAATAAATGAGTATTGTTTTCAAGACACCCAGTCTGTGGTAGTCTGGTTATAACAGAACAAGCAGACAGACGCCAGTACTGTGCGTGCTGGCTATGAGATCGGAACAGACATGTCTCCGACTAAGAGTAAAGGTCCTTGAAAAAGTCCACAAGAGTACTCAACTTGTTAGATCCCTTAACATCTCTTTAACATTGTTGTTTTGTAATCTATATTCACATATGTAAGGCACCTCCAGAATGTGTCTACCTTGAGTGGAGTTAAAAGCAAGTGATGGAAAATGGAATATTTTGGTCTCATTATCCGAGGTTGATTTAAAAGCCGACTCATATTCCTCATCCTAGGGAGAACTTGGGTCAGCCAAGATGTCATTCTGTCCAATTTGCTCACTGTGGATTCATGACGAACTGTCAACAGGATGATTCTAATTATGGTGTTATGTTCAGTTTGCAAGAAAGATCCCATTATGTTGAACCCATTTTTTTTTCATAGTAAAATTCTACTTTTTTTTTTTTTAAAGATTTTATTTATTTATTTGACAGAGACAGCCAGTGAGAGAGGGAACACAAGCAGGGGGAGTGGGAGAGGAAGAAGCAGGCTCCCAGCAGAAGAGCCTGACATGGGGCTCGATCCCAGAATGCTGGGATCACGCCCTGAGCCGAAAGCAGACGCCCAACGACTGAGCCACCCGGGCGCCCCGTAAAATTCTACTTTTAAACACTTTTAGGACAAACAAAAATCAAATGAAGAAAAACATTATTTAATTGACCACGGCATTTAAATAGAACCTTCAAATAACAGCTAATGTCTTCATGCAAAATACCTTTTATCATTTACCAGGTGCTTTTCACACCTTATTTTATTTGTCCCACTGAAATGGAGCTTCCTCTCAGTTACCAATATTTCTGGCTTCTCTTATGTCTGTGGTTAAACACATATTAGTTTCAAAGAATTTTAACACCAAATAGTTGATTACCCTCCCTGTCCATACTAAACATCTGGACATCTTTTAAGAAATACTCATGCCTAAGTCCCTGTGCTCAAGATTTTTAATTAGTTGCTTTGGGTAAGGTGTAGGCACACACATTTCAAAAAAAAACTGTACAATTTTAGTGAACAGCAAATAATGTGATCTGCTGATCTGGAGAGAAAGCAAATAAAAATAGAGACAAGATCTTTTCTGCTGTAAAATTCTTCTTTGCGTGTTCTTATGTCATTGATATCTTAGAAAAATCAGGTAAATATTCATGGGAAGCAATGCTTCTTCATGTTAGCAGGCATCAAAATCACCAGCAGGCCCTCCCATCCTGTCTTTTTCTTTTTTTTTAATTTATCTTAACAGTGATTGATAATTAGATTCAGGTCGCAACTAATCCCACCATTTACGAGAAATATCTACCAAGCTTTTCAACTGCTGTTTTACCAACCATTGGTGACGATCTGCCACATCTATGATTTCATTTGGGGTTCTACAAAACTAATATATCTGTTGTTAGTCCTTCTGCATTTATTATCTGGAACTCCAACAACATTCACCCGCTTTTGAAGTTCCTTTGAAATTCAGTACATAGAGGAAAAGTGGGGGGGGGGGAGCATGATTCTTTTATTTATCGATATTCAGAGAAATGTGATGGTATCCAGCGATCGATAGGACCAATGAGTTGTACTTTTTAAATATACTTGATTTTTTAGAGGAGTTCTAGGTTCACAGCAAATTAGAGAGGAAGGTGCAGAGATTTCACATGTACCCTCTGCCACACATCTGCACATGCTCCTGAATTATCAACATCCCCCACAAGAGGTGACAGTCAATGAACCTACAGGATCCCATCATAGCCACCCAGTGTCCAGAGTCTACATGAGTGATCACTCTTGCTGGTCCATATTCTATGGGTTATGATGAATGGATAACAGAGATCTACCGTTATAGTCCGATACAGAAGAGCTTCACTGCCCTAAAAATCCCTCTGTGCTCTACCAGCTCATCCCTCCCCCATCTCCTGGCAACCACTGATCTGTGTACTGTCTCCATGGTTTTGCCTTTTCCAGAATGTCATAAAGTTGGAATCATACAGCACGAAGCCTTTTCAGGTCAGGTTATTTCATTTAATAATACACGTGTAAGGTTCTTCCGTGTCTTTTCAAGCCTTGACAGCTCATTTGTTCTTAGTGCTGACTAATATCCCATGTCTGGATGGACCACAGTTGTTTATCCGTTCACCTACTGAAGAGATTGTGGTTACTTCCAAGTCTTGGCAATGTTGGATACATCTGCTATAACATCCATGGGATGGTTTTTGTATGGATGTATTTTCAGCTTCTCTGAGAAAAGACCAAAGAACATGATGGCTGGATCTTATGGAAAGAGCATCTTTAGTTTTGTAAGAACCGCAGAACCGTGTTCCAAAGTGGCTGCACCATTTTGCGTTCCCACCGGCCGTGAATGAGAGTTCCCGTTGCTTCACAGGTGCTGTCAGTGTCCTGGATTCAGGCTGTTCTGATAGGTGTGGAGTGTGCATTTCCCTGATACCATAGGATGAGGACCATCTTTTCATATAATTATTTGCCATCTGTATATCTTCTCCCGTGAGGTGCCTCTTAAGGTCTTTGGCCCATTATTTGTTTCCTCACCACTGACTTTTAAGAATTCTTTTTAACCAATCAATTATTATATTGAGTATTGTCGTGAATGCATGGATTACTATAGATTTATCATGTTTCAATTCAGTATACCTGTTATTCTTGGGGATGCTGGAATTGTCCCATTGTGACCAGTGAGGGACCTTATATATACAGGTCCTCCCCTGCAGTTAAAAATCCGAGTATAACTCTTGATGTCCCAGAAGGTTAACTGCTAATATTCTACTGTTGACTATAAGCCTTACTGATGACATAAATAGTTGATTATCACATATTTTGTATGTTAAGTGTATTATATATGGTATTCTTACAACAAAGTAAGCTAGAGAAAAGAAAATGCCATTAAGAAAAACACAAGGAAGAGACGATACATTTCTAGTGCTGTATGATATTTGCCCCCAAAATCTACCTACAAGAGCAGTTCCCACTATGTTGTTCAAGGGTCAACTGTACTGATACACATATATTTATTTTTCTTCTTTATGCTCTTCAACATTCTAAATTTATAGCACTGAAGGTATGTTGTTTCAGCCATGAGGCAATTAGAAAAATAGAAAAATATTAGACTTAAAGAAGGATATCATCTGAAATGGAAGTCAGACACTCCTCAGCGAAGGTGTTTTATGATTTTAGTATAGATTCGGGAAGCTGCAAACAGGCTCTAAAAGGATTGCTGTGGAGTTTCTGCAGCCAACTTTTGATCAATTGTACTTTCTGTAGCGAATCTGGGAATTACTGAAAGCAAACTGTATGTGGAGATGTAGTGTGTATCAACAAACTTCAAGAAAAAAATCGTTCAATATTAAGTTTGGAACTCAGCCTAAAACAAATATTTCTGCTTTATCTGTTTCTCTAACAGATGGAGAGTATCGGTGAATCACTATTATTCTCATCCATCTCTTCATCAAAAGTACCAAGGGGAGCATAAAGGAGGTAAGAAAGAATTTCCACTAATTTTTGCAGCAGGAAAGCAAATCTTTCAATAAGGAACTGCTCCCCACGTGAGTCTCTGAGCCAACATCAACGTGTCCCATCATCCATGTGATGACAATTCCAGCCTGTATCTTTAGGGAATCCCAAGGGCTCCCGTTTGTCCCCAAGCATCACGAATGTCCCCGAGCATCATGGAGTTGTGCCATTTAGATGTCTTCCTGTCCTAGAAAGCTCAGTGTATCCAATATGGAGTGAAGCATCTTTATTTCTCTCGACGTGGCCTTCTTCCGGCTTCCTGTATCCGTGTCACGAGCATGTCTCCAGCTCTGGAGGCTGGCACATTTGAATGTGTGTTTTTGGCATCACTGCTCTTTGAGAAATCTCAGCATTTGGTTAGCATTCGGGCTGTGCTGATTTTTCTCTTATTTATTGTAGCCACTCCCACTCATTCTCGCACCCATCCCCAAGTCCAGAGGGAAGACCCATCTCCACCGTAAAGAAACAGCTTCCCAGTTATTCACCCCACCCCTATTCTAAACTCTACCAAATGCCCACACTTTGTTGACCGTCCTCATGCTCAGTCTTGCTTAAAACTTGTATTCCTCCGAATTCCGTAGGCGTTGTGTGATACAAACATGATTATGTTCCTAGTCTTATCTTTCAAAGCCACACACACAATCTTGTTTTTTTTTCATCTAATATTTGTTACCCTTCCCTTTCTCTGCAATTGGGTTTGTCCTGGAAACTGTAGGTTCTGAAACTCATATGATGTCCGTTTTATGCTCTCGTTAAAGGGATGCTGAATCAATCAATCAATGCCCTTTTTACAGGTGACATGTGGCCCCATCTGCCTTCCAAAAATCACTTTTCCAGTGGCAGGGTGATTTGTGCGGGGAAGAGCACAGGGGTTAATTGATAGGAAGACAGACGTGGTGACATTTATAGGGGTGTGCAAATATTCCAGACTGACTGCTTCTTAGATTCATTTGTTGTTCAATAGACAACGAATAGGAGACCTTTTGAAAAGTTATTCATTGGTTGTGCAACTGTGTATTTTGCAAGAATGTATGGCAGTGGCTTCCAGCTGAAAATGCGGTCTCTGAGCTTTGCGTAAGCCATGAGCACCTTGCCTTCTGTCAGTAACAACAGGGCATTGATGCAACTTGCTAACTTGAAATGCGAATCCCCTTTCAAAAATGTCACTGTAGCCTGTGATGAAGTGGACTAGTTCTTATCTCACTTGAGCTACTAATTAATCTGTTGAGTGAAAAATGCAATGTGTGTTATTTCTCAAGCCTCGTCTTAGAGATTCAAGCTTGTCCGTTTTGAAACAAGATGTATACAAAATTTGTTAATAAATGACTGCATGTTAACGTTTGTTTAATAGGTACTTTTTTACACATCGTATTAAAAATGTATACATATACAACATTGATATTGTATATAAGATTTAACCTAAGCTAATGTGTATAATTATGGAATTGTTTGAGAAAACTCATGAGGTAGGTTTCTCTCTGTAGTTAGAGGCTGGAATAAATTCCTTTTAGCCTAATTATAATACGGATGCAGGTTTTATGAACAGAGTGATTGGGAATTGGCCGGCAATAAGTCGAGATGACAATTCACACGGTTTTTATGACATCCAGACTGCTATACACAGCACTATTCAAGGTGTGTCCATGGACCCACAATGACCACATCATGTGGGAACCAGTTAGCTATATGAATCCTCTGGCCCCCTCCCATCCCCTAGAGTCATTGAATCCAAATTTTGGAGGATGGGCTCTGGAGTGGGCATTTCAGCAAAGCCCTTTAGGGGACTCTGATAAATGCTACAGCATGAGAAGCATTCTGGAAGAATGTGTTGTTCACAGAAATAACTATCACTCAAAATGGCCAATTTGGATACCATATTAAGAAGACTCTTGACAAATCAACTAATAAACTATAGTTCCATGAACTAGATAAAATGTTTGTGCAAGAAGTCTTCAGACTTGTGTATAAATAGGACTCATTATATTCTGAGTTGTTAGGGGAACACTGATGGTCCCTCTTCCATACAACATCTGAAGCTGGTATCGTACGAGGTCAGTGGCAATGAGCTGTGAGACAACCACCGAGCACTCAACACTTCTTAACCTTAACCTTAATGAAAAAGGTCATCTATCAATAAGCCACTCCAAATTTTACACAGATGGTAGAATGATATCAGACTTTCTTCTAAAGACAAGATACAAAATACACAATCTCATTTCCATTCAACAGTGTATTCGGATATGCCCTCACCAGCCCTATAAGAAACACAAACAAGCATAACAAAAAGTCTGAGGGAAAAGGAGGCTGGGAAATGGTTGTTTTGGCACTAGTGAATCATATTCTCTAGGACCTGTGAAACCCAACAGAATTTAAAAATTATTCACACCAACGACAACATTTAATAAGGTCGCTACAGAGAGTATCAACACAGAAGAGCCAATATGATTTTGATGTATCAGCGAGAGTTTGTGGGAAAAATTTTAAAAGATGTCATTTAGCAACGCATGGGAATGTACGAGAAAAACTATACGGTTGTACGAGATCTATATGGAGAAATAGAAAACCACTCGGTAAAATCGTTTGTCAAAAAACTCTGCCACCATATTTTGTCCCAAATTTCAGACTCATGGAATTGGTATATTTTGTACGTAAACTTTATCTTTAAAAATAAATGTTTACAGTCACCAGGTTAAAAAACCAACATAAAATTTACTCAATCCCTGGTCCAGCGGAGATAAAGAGCAATGGAAACTCATATACCTTTCTTGGGAGGATAAAAGCCCGATCTTTTAAAAGGTTTCTGATTTTCTCAAGTGTATGTTAATATACACATAAAATATGGTAGAGTGGATTGATCGATCAGTTAAGACCTTTCTGCTTTTACAAGAGATCTGTGCAAAGCATTCATGGCTGCACTGGTTATGAAAGGCCAACCCAGAGTAAATTCCCAGCTCCCAGAAAAAGAGGTACACACCTTGTGGCGTAGCCATACAATGTAGTTCTGTGTATCAGTGAGTACAAGTGAATTACACCTTCAAACATCGCCTGGGCTGCTTACCAGAAATAGAATATTCAATGATACACCAGGTGAAGAATATATTACAATCCAATTTATAAAAGATAGAAAACAGAGCACATGTAATACACATCATTAGGGCCATGCTAGGAGTGACAATTTTGAAGAAATAAAATTTCCTAAGAGAAGGAAATGATAAACGAGATCCAGAAAGTTTAGTATCCCTAGGGTGGGACCAATGGGATGTAGCTTAGGAGGGGAAAAGGAATCCAAAAATCTTCACTGTGTCCTAATTTCATGTCAGACTGGGTATAGAAAGATGTTTGTTTCATTATTCATGTTCGTGTATGAAGCATTCCCTAATAATAAGAGAGGAAAGAAAGAAGGTAATTGCCTTAAAAAGCTAAACCCATAATTGTATGAAACAGGCAGAGATAAATCCTAGCGGTAAATCCTTTTTGTGTTTTGGATCAAACCCACCAGTTCAACAACCAGTACAACCACCAACCTTGAATTTTCTAATCCAAAGAAACCAATGGGTTTATGTCCATGGTAGAGTTCCAGGTAAACATGAAAAGAATTGTTTATCTGGAACGAAGAAAATGATATGTATTCTAATTCTTCCGTGTCTCATGCCAAATGCTATTTCTCAGTAGCTAGAACAAAAAACTCTAAATAATTAAGCCTCAATTAGTATGTAGGAAGGATTTATTTAAATGCTTTCTTAAACTTATGTTCAACCATTCTACGTTGCCAAGTCTGGAGAATTTATTACTTATTATAAATTTTACCCGTGGTTTCCAGACACAGCCCAGCACCTGGGATGTGTTTTGCAAGAAAAGTCCCAGGCGATACCGCCTGGGGATTCTGACCTATTGACTGGCTATTGGAATTGGTAGAGAGTAATTACTCAAATTGCAAATGGAGTAGGAGAAATGACACAGCGTCAAAGGGGGCTCCCCAGTGTATGCAGAACTATCTTCATAGCATGCCTTTACTATTACTTTCCCACAAAGAAGCAAAACTCATCATCTCAGGGAGAAAACTGACTCTCATAGCATTCTTTCTTAAATCATGAATGGCAGAGGGTAAACGCCAACAGAAGAACACACTATAAATCTGCCCCAGCAGATTGGTGGGGTTGATGAGTTATGCTCGAGACATCTAGCAGAAAATCCCCAATTTTCGGATGCCTGGCAGGTATCTATCACAAGGGCTAGGGTATGTTCAATTTGGAAGGCTTGTCTTCCAGTTCTTTTGATAAAAATGCTCCCAGTTTCTCCTAGAATCATAAGTTAAACTTAATAAGAACCCCATTATACTACACACACACACACACACACACACACAGGTATACACACCACGATTCATATAGATAAGTGGGTATCTGTATAAATGGGGAAGTAGCTAGGTTTCCCATGTTGGTGACCAAAGTGGAAACCTCATTATGCATAAATGAGAAGTAGAGGAAATTGGCTCCAGAAATAGCCATGTTAAACAGGGTCTCCATGCATGCCCCATGGAAACTTTGCAGAAATATGTGGGGAGGAGTTAGGACTTCCATATAGAGTGAATCTTGGATCTGAGTCAGACTGACCTCCAAAGCCTACAATAATGTCCATTCCAGGGGGTCAGGTCTTTGGGTCTCTATGGTTCACGGCTGTCTCCAGGTGGCTAGCTGGTCCCTGATGTACCATGGGGACTCCATAAATTTTTGTTGAGTAAATGGTTTTTCAGGGACAGAGAATCCCACTATGATCTCCGGATCTCACTGTGATGTCATTGGTAATATCACAGGTCAAGCCACATGGATGTCCTCTTGCGGTCTGTACAGACAGAGGTCAATAAGGACCTTCCATGCCTGGTTCTCCAGTGACTAAACATTTTTCAAAACCACATATCAGAGTTTGCCCACCTCTGTGGTTTCCTGTAGGGCTGCAAATCCCACATCCACCCTCCAGGACCGAGACACTATTTGTCCATGTTGGGGTTGGGGACAAGTCTGGGGTTCCCATTTGCAGCTGGGCTGGGTCAAGTTGGGGTTTGAGTTCAAGGGTGGGTTTGGGTTATGATTCAGGCGAGAAAAAAGTTTTGAGTACAGATTGGGATTCCTGTCCAGGATGAGGGTTCTTGATCAAGAGTCAAGGGGTGAAAGGTTTTCAGTATGGATTCAGGTTCAGACAGATTCCTGATTGGATACTGAGTTAGGGCCAAAGGTCAATGTTAAGATTAAGGGATCATACCCGTGTTATTAGGACAGAGGTCAAAGGTCAGGACTAGGGTCAAAGACCATGGGTCAGAGGCTATCTTTAGGTCTTGGTTTGGAGTTTGAGTCAGGGGCTAATAGTCAGGGGTTATGGTCAAAGGTCAAGGGTAAGGGGTAAGTGTAGGCGTTTGACTTGGTTAGCTTTGGATTCATGTTCCTATTGGGTTCAATTAGGTTTCAATCCTAGTTTGCAGTTGGGGTTTTCGTTTGAGGTTGGGTTCAGGTCCACATTCACTGTTTGAGATCATGGGTCAACCCAATAGTGAAGAATCAAGGAGTCAGGGGCACCTGGGTGGCTCAGTAGGTGAAGCGTCTGCCTTCGGCTCAGATCATGATCCCAGGGTCCTGGGATGGAGTCCAGCATTGGGCTACCTGCTCAGTGGGGAGCCTGCTTCTCTTTCTCCCTCTGCCCTTCCCCTTGCTGCGTGCACTCCCTCTGACAAATAAATAAAACCTTAAAAAAAAAAAAAAAGAAAGAATCAAAGGGTCAAACACCAGGACTTTGGTCCATGTTTTCATCTTCTGGTTGGGGTTGGTGTTAGCTTTAGGTTTTCGATTTGGGTTCTGGTTCAGTTTCAGCATCAGTGCTCAGATCATGGTCAAGGGTGAAAGGTCAAGTTTCATATGGCAGAAGTTAGCATCAAAGGGTCAGAGGTAGCATCAATGAATTGCACTTAGCTTAAGGACAGGTTTCAAGTTAGAGTTTGGGTTTTGGGGGATACACATTCAAAGTATATAATATATGTGATATATGTATATATATTGTTTATTGTAGCAAGATACCTATAGTATAAATGTTATCATTTTCACATTTTCGATGTACCATTCAGCAGCGTTGTTACGCAAACATTACCCCATCTACCTCCAGAACTTTTGCATCATCTCAGACACAAACTCTACATATGTTACCGATCTGTATGTCTATGTAAGGACACACATGTGCACGCACTCTAGACACACGAAGTGTATAAATCTGTATGCACACACGCAGGCGTACACGGACACACATGCATGTGCATATACTTGTCTATTCATTCAATTATATTTTTACAACATGCAGCAATAATAAATGAGCACTTCTTTACTCAAAGACATCATTTGCGTGTTCCCAGGATTTCCGCTAACAGAAACGGGTCAAAGGTCAATGCAAAGAGACCATTCGTAAATGCATTTTCAGTCTCCTGGCATCAGGGTCGATGTGCAAATACAGAGAAAGGTACTTATAAGTGCCTCTCGGGTCCTTTGCTAAAGATTGCCTGGTTATGCTCTTAATTATTTCTAGCCGGTGCAATACCTTCCAAACCTCTGAACTCCTCCCTGGAAAATTCTATTCCACGACCACAAGCTTTTCACGACATGAATGCTAAGCCTTGGTTCTGTGTTGTTGAGCCCACGGATGCAGAGACCAACGGACGGGGACAGATGCATAGCACATAGTTGGCCACTGCTGCAAACAGGAAAGGCACAGACAGGAGATGGGTCCTGGCGGCTTTACCAGGACACAGGTATGGAAGGAGAAGAGAGAAAGGCAAGAGTTATGGAGCTCTGGGATTTGCAGCATTGGATACAAATTTGGAAACCACTGCACATGGAGCAAAGGAGAGCACAGAAATAGTTGATGTAAGTATATAAATATTGAAATTGGGGTGTCCCCAAATACTTAAAATAGGTACATTGTGAATGAAATCTGACCACTCGGCTGGGGTGAACACACGGAGACACACACTCTGTAGCTCCCCATGGGAGGATCTGGGATCAAGATCCATGTGCTCTCTGAGCTACAAGGAGGTCAGGACATCCATATCCCATCAAGCAAATTGGCTAAATTACTGTGTTTATAGAACATCCAGTCCCTGATACCTCTTGTGCTCTAAAATCAAAATAATTTACTTTTTTAATAACCTTTCCCCTCTCCTGCCTAATTACTGTATGGTTGATCTCTTTCCACATTTCTGTCTCATAAAATGATGCATGGGTTATGAAGCTCTTCCTTTTTCATGCATTTTTCTAATTATGATCTTCAATCACAGCGATGCAAGAGGTAAAGATCCCCTGTGGTGCTCTCAGTTTTCAGTGATGTTCCGAAATTAAAATAACACAAGAGGGGAAAAAAAAGAGGTCAGGAAGAAACACCTAAAATAATTTGGTTTACTTAGCAACACTAACTGTGCGGGACATGAAGTACCAAGGAGCTCCCTATTTTTAAGCACCTGGAGGCTCTTCTTGCTTCGATGTTGATTTTTTTAAAGTCTTCCCTGGAAGCTTACATTTCCTGCTCAGGTAAGGGAGTCTTGAAATACTTGTAGAAGCCCAAACTCACTTAAGAACAGGCAACCGCACACAGAAAATTCCAAAATGTCAGCTCATCACTTTTCCCACCTGAGCTTGGCCATCGGCAAGGCTGCTGAGATGATGCCGTTGCAGTGTTAGGTATATGCCCAAAGACGTTCTTCCTCATACATTTCTTCTACTAAGAGCTGCATTTCATTTAGAAAAGAAAACCCAAAAAACAAAACCCTCATTTCTAATAGTCATTTATGGAAATAAAGCCATATTTTTCAGGGATTCGATCATCATCTATAACTTTATTTTAAATTTCTTCTACTCTCATACTGGTAGTGGATTTAAAAGTCACTTTCCTATCTTATAAGTGCATTTTTATTAAAATATCTAGTTTAGTCTAATTCTAAATTGCACTGCAATGGATAGAGAATTTTTGAGGGCTAACTAGATGAGTAGAACTCTCCCTTAAAGTTCATCTTCCATATACCGTCTTAGAAGGAGCTAATTTTATTGCCTTTTGCAAAATGGTTTAATAAATGGGGGGAAATGGTAGAATCATATCCTTGTGAAGATAACGTGCTAAAAGGATTCACATTAAGTTCAATATATTGAGAGAAATATATAACACAGTGACACCACTTGGTCCTACTCCCTCCACCCCCCAAAAAATACTTTTTTAGCTGAGCAAAATGGGATCTAAAATCAGAAATTACTTTAAAATACCTTTCTTCCACTACTCAATTATAACCTACCATGGCGTCCCGGAGAAGCTGTTAAAACACAAGAATCTAGAACACTAAATTGGCAAGCCAGGCTACTGCCTGCAAACTCATCCTGAAATAGCACAAAGCAATGGAAAGCCTAGTTAGAAACAAAGCTAAAATGTTGGTCTGGATGTTAGGCTAAGATTTTAAAATTATTATGATGAAAGTTGGGTTAAAGAGACTGTTACACGTCCAACGCAGTGTCTCTGAAGAAATGGAAAACGAGTGTACCAGGATGACCTAAGCAAGACTCCAAGCCAGCAGGTGAATACCAGTGAAAACAAATATTGGAAAATATGTGTGGGTCCAACTGAGTTGTATGAATTAACGTCCTTACCGAGCTCTCCTTACAGAGCTCTCTCGGGTTGCAAAATCACTTTGAATAAAATAGGTAAGGATATGTATAGAGGATGATGGCAGCAATGACTCTGAATTGTAGGGAGCAAACACTATAAATATTAACAGTTTAGAATATCCAGAACAGAGCATTGGGACCAAAGTCATTGTAACTTTCTTGCTAAGAACTTTAAGACTTCCAAAGCACAGGACGAGCTCCCAAGGTCTTCCCTTGTTCTTTGATGTGATTGAAAGCTCATTAAAAATGCAAAGGTTGCCAAATGGCTGACTGATGAAAATGTATCCACCTTTTGATTCACTGCTGGAGACCGGTGAAGGGGAAAAAAACTAACCTGTGATGATTCACCGGAACAGAGGAAACAAGATGGGCGTTCAGGGGGGTTTGGTTACTAAATCCCTTTTAAGGTGACATAAACATCACACCCTAAGTAGAAATATTAGAATGGTAACTGCCATATTGCAAGAGTCAGTCGATTTCAGGGTGCGGAATTTTGAGAAAAAAAGGAAATGCTAAGTGGACGACAAAGTTAAGGGATAGAAGGATTTTGGTATTCTGAGTCTAGTAAATCAGAAAGCACAAATAATGGAGGTGGTGGCCAGCCATATCAGAGATGAGGAGCAAACTTGATTGCCCCAGACCGTACGAGGTACCACCTGGGGATTATTACTTAGAATGGGGCAGGGTAAGCAACTAATGGCATGTCTTCCCCAACTGGGCTTTTCCCTCCACTGGGGAGCCTACTGGTTGAGTTGAATCTAGCCTAGTCCAAGCCAGTTGTTAAAGACACTTCGACCAACTTCAACATTGGATTATATAGGGGAATATAGTAAGCAGAACTCTAAAGACATCTCCCCAAGATTCTTCTTCCCATGGTTACTGAATCAACTGTCAATCCAGGTATTCTTGGGAAGGGACTTTGAGAACGTCATTAAAGGTCCGAGCCAGCAGACATGAACATGAGCAGATAATCCTGGAAAATCCAAGGCGGTCCAATGGAGTCCCATGACCCTTAAAAGCAAAAGATGGAGACAGGACAATCAGAGAGATGCCCCAGAAGGTAGAAAAGGACCAATAAGGCAGAAGGGAAGTCAGGGTGATTGAAACAATTTGAGGCTGCCATTGAGGCTTTGAAGACAGAGCAAGGGGACAGGAGGCAAGTGATGCTAAGGTCCTTGGGAAGCTAAGAATGACCCACAGGCAAAAGCCACCAAGGAAACAGGAACCTTAACCGCATGATACAGGATTCAGCCAACAAAGCAAATGTCGCCAGAAGTGGATTCATCCCTAGTGGATTCATCTCAAGGAAGGAACACAGTCCGTCCCATACATTGATTTTGGCCGTGTAAGACTTGAGTGGAGAAGCCATCCTAGAAACAGAGACTTCTGGTCTACAGGAGTGTAAGAGGCTACATTTGTGTTGTCTTGAGCCACGGAGTGTGGGGTTCTTTGTTACAACTGCCATAGGAAACAAATTCAGGGAAGAGCAGGCAGTACTGACCCCATGGATGAAAGTGAAGGTGCCAAGTTTGGAGTTTCAAGAGACAATTTCTGAAAATGCTCAGAAATAGATTCCTATGGAGTGTGAGAGTCTCAGAACCCACTGGCAGGTGAATTTTCCTTCCAAGTTCAAGAGATCATTTAAATGTATAGAGTGACCTTTTCTTGCTAAGTCACTGTGCCTTCCCACGCTGAAGGAATAGAAGTGACACGCATATTGGCGGCTCGCATAATCATTTACGGATAGAATTGTCTCATCACTATATGCCTAACTGATGATCATCAAACAGGATCTACCGGGACTGACAAAGGCCAGAAAGATCTGAGAGGAAAATGCAACTGTGGGCACCATGTCTGACCTTCAAGGTTATAAAGGACAGTTGCATACCTTCTCTACCAGATGAAGGTGACCCAGAGGTTCAATAAAGAAGCCACCTCTATGGGGGCACCCCACCTGCCACGCCAACCCCCCATCTTGAGTGAACAAAGGTAGCTCAGATGAAATATCGGTTTCGTTATAATGCGAAGAGTCACCGTCAGTCTACCGCAGGCAATGTCTTCAGTTGTGGTCTGAAACCCTTGAGAGATGTGTGTACTTGCCAAGGAGCAGGGAAGCTGCTTTATGTTCTCGTTTTGCAGGGGTCTCCTGGCGCCCTTGTCCCCACCGCTTTCCAGAACCACCCAGCGGGACCCTAACCTGCCCTTCATAATCAGTTCACTTCAAGACGCAACTGAACAAAGCCAAGGAATCCACACCAGTTAGGAAGATACCTACCTCAGTGCCTCACCCCAACCCTGGAAACTCCTCTGGTCTGAAAGAAGAAACCAGCCAAAGGAAAACACCATTGAAGCTTTATTTAGTGTTATTTTTAGAATAATAGTAAGTAGCATGGAAAGAACAATCAGTATGGAGCCAGAGGAGGGATTCAGATCCCCAGTTTTGTCGATTACCGATTTGGAAATCCTGGCAGGTTATGAAAACCTTCTATCATTGCATAAAACGTGGAGGTGATAATATCTTCATTGCGAAATTGTAGTTGAGAATGAAATGAGGAGAAAAGAAGGTGGAAGGCTTTGGAAAGAATATTTATTAAAAGGAAACAAAAAGTAAGAGTAATAATAGTGGAAAAGGATGAGAGCGTATTAGAAGGGCTACAGGGCATCTTGTCTCACTGTCCAGTATCCAAGAGTCACACGACGTAATGACAAACGCCAAGGAGAGGGAGAAAGGGGAGCCCGTAAAAATCGCAGCAAGGCTGAGAGGAGACAAGTGTAGCAGTAAACAGTTTATAGAAACACTCGAGGCAGTCAGTGGTGTCAAGATGGATGGCTGAGGTCAGCAAGCATCCTTACAAGAAACCAGCCCGAGGAAGCACCCATCGTGAAACTCACCGGGAACGACACTTAACCAGATGTACGGTGCGATTTCAACTCCCAGAATAAAATAAAATGGCATATGCTTTGGAAAAGAAAAGTGACATATGATTCATTTTGTGAAAGTTTCCAGCAGAAGAAAGGAGGCTGCCTGCATGCTTTGTTGGTCAGCCTGGAGCCATCGGATTTAGAAGTGAATTTTGCAAAGGTGAAAGAGGTAGGTGACATGTAGATGCAAAAATACA
The DNA here is from genome assembly GCF_017311325.1 of Ursus maritimus. Lineage (NCBI taxonomy): Eukaryota > Metazoa > Chordata > Mammalia > Carnivora > Ursidae > Ursus > Ursus maritimus. The sequence continues at coordinate 121,690,763 of NW_024423319.1, read as the reverse complement.
CAGAATATGCCATTTTGGGGGCACGGCTCTTGGGTTGGGTTGGGAAACATGGCTCCCCAGGGAAGTTAGTGGGTGCCATGTTTTCGTTCACATGGACTGTTCTGGGAAGTTCCTACCTGATACGTCTCTCTCTGCTCCAAAAAGAGGCTGCATGGAACGCACAGGAAAATATCACTCATGAATTCTATAGAACCAAGGCTTCATTTATCCCCCCATGATCTTTGTTGTTGTTAAAAAATCAGGCATCAACCATGTGCAGAAAAGGCAGTTCCAAGCCATCCTTTGTGTTTATCAATATAATCCTAGGCCAGGGATCCTCAATGTGGCCACTAGTGACACTTGGATTAATTCTTTGTCATTGGGGCTGTCCTGGGCATTATAGGATGTTTAGCAGAATCCCTAGCCTCTACCCTGTAGATATCAGTACTATCCCTTCCTTCACGTGGCTGTGGCAACCACAAATGTGTCCAGATAGAAAACACTTCCTATTTGAGAGTGGTTGAGAACCACTGCCTGGACAATGAGACATCTACATACCTGCTTTACTTCTTTTCACCGACTGTTCAAAAATGTACTCAGTCATTATGCCATGTGTTGAATGTATTAGACAACTCAAATATTTTTTTACAGTGTTTGTACACGCCTCCGAGAAAAAAGAGTAAGAGAGTATGACGCTATTGTACATAGAGAATTAGACCAGAATGCAACGCTTCCGCGGTTTATAAAGAATTCAGTCGGGAAGGAATCACAGCAAAGCAAAAACAAATGTGGGGAGAGAGAGAAGCTGACTTTTCAGCACAACTAATGAGGAAAATGTTTACCACTTTAAGAGAGTGTCTCTAAGATGAGACTTAAAAAGTCCGTATGTAAGTATAATGGACAAAGACATACCATTTAGGATTAGGCAACGAATCGGAGGGATAAGGGAATGTTTCCAGAGGGCTGCATGCAGGTCTGATGTACAAAATTCATGCAAATTCAGGAAAAGTTTGCAAAAAGGAAATCCGAAATTCTTTAGAGAAACAAAAATAGCTTCAAGTGATTTTAGACCCTGTAGATGGCAGAAGATGTGTGTTCCATTTGGAGAAGAACATATATTAAGTGCATATAATTTTGATGGAGAAGTCATTTTTCAGACATTGGTGGCATTGTATGTGTATACACATACACACGTATATATTACATATATACATACACACGTATGTTACATACATGTGTGTATGTCTTTGACACTGTCAAATAGGAAAATAATACATTCATAAAAAGAAATATCCCTTCTCCAAGAAGCTATAAATGTCCTTTCTTTACTCATGTCTTATCCTCAGAATGCAGACGTTTGCATCGTAACTTGAACCTGAGAATGGAAATATGTATCTGTAAGTAGAAAATGAAATAAATATGTAACGTAAATACTTGTTGGGCAGATAGAGACTGAAAGGAATTTGAAGGGCATTTTCTGACTTTACAAAAACATCCAAGAATAGGTAGGAACGAATTGAACAAAAGAGTAAGTAGACAGTTGCACACGAATAGAAATGAAGGAAAGCTAGTTGAACATTCACTCTGAAAGGAAAGATAACTACAAACTGCATGCTTTATAAATTGTTATTTTCTGTGGGAATATGTTTCCCAAAATTCATAATGTAAAAATAGATCTTTATGTGACTCAAACAATGGGAAAGTCATGGATTATAAGACAAAATAAAAATGGTGCTCACAACTGACATTTAAGCATAAGAAAAAGAAATAAAAAGGAATCTATTGTTATAATTACATCCTTGACCTTTTGCTATGCAATGGAAATTATACTATACTAAGATTATAAATAACATACACCTCTGAAATTCATGTTAACTATTATACTCCTTAGGAACTACTTATGACAAATATGTTCATTGGGATGCCATCTTTCTATTTTAAAAGACAAATACAAATTTATGTGAAATGGTACAATGCGCAAAGCTACTTTTTTTTTTTTTCCTATGAGAGCCTGAATAAACTGGTCTTTCATAGGGTTCTCTTTTTTCCATACCAATTTGCTAGCCTTGCATTTCCCTCCCATCCTCCAAGTCCATTGCCCTCTACCCATGGCCTTTCCAGCTCCCACCTGCCATCTAGTTCCAGAGGTCAACACCAGATATTTTAGGTTTGAGGGTTTTGTTACAATAAAAACTTCTGGTTTCAACTGTGGTCTGGTTAGCTTATGCCATGTGACAACCCAGCCCAAAATGTGAGGCTTGCTATAACAGTTTATGATTACCTCTCATGGGTCTGTGGGTTGACTGAGTTCAACTGGGAAGTTCTCTCTTGAGATTTCCTGGATTCTGGTCTGTTAGAAGGTAGGGGCAGAATCATTTGAGGGCTTAAGGAGGTGGGATGCTCATGATGGTGCACTCACATGGCAGGGAGTTGATGTTGACTCTCTCCTGAGAGCAGAGCCAAGGTTATTGATGGGAGCAGGATACATGGTCTCCCCGTGTGGCTTGAACATCTTGCAATGCGGTACCTGGGTTCCAAAAGGAAGTGTCCCAAAGGCCAGCATTCCCAGTAGCCTAAGCAGAAACCGAATGGCTTCTTATGACCCAGCTCCAGAAGTGCCAGCACATTCCTTCCAGAACATTCTACTGGTGAAGAAAGTCACTGAGGCCAGTGCAAGTTGCAAAGCCTCCACTTGTAAGTTGAAAAGCAGGTGAGTATTTGTGTCTATTTCTGTCTGTTGCACCTAGTACATAAATCTGTTTGATCACAGTGATAATTCCAAAAGATAGATAACAGAGTCACCTCTTGACTCAGACAAATGGAATGCTGTGATCAATTAGTGATGTCTACCAACTGCAACAATGGCTTATGAGTTGAAGATTTATGTCATCCACAAAGTCATCCCTTTAAACACAGGGAACTTGAGAGTACAGATGAGTAACTTGCTAACTTGCCCTCGAACTGCCCCAAATCCCACATCCTATGTCAAATCATACATACGTGGTTGATCACAAATAGTACATCAAGCGTGTTCTGACATAGTGTATTAACCATGAATTTCAACGGCATCATTGTTGAAATGTTATAGATTAATTTCTACAGCAGTAACAAGGACATAGATGGAATTTCCATTAGTTCATGATTTTTTAAAAATGATACACCATGACAGCATATCCTGCATCATGCATTACACAAGCAGATGGACTGTTTCATACTTTCATTCAACTCAGTTGAGAGAGTTCTAGATGTGCTGTTTTAGGATCTCCACCAGGCACGATGGATGGATAGTGAAGAAGGGAGACAGTGCGTTCTCTTGGAGCTTACAACCCGGAACAGAAACCAGATAGACACTAGAGACCAAAGGCATGTCAAATTTAAAGTAGAAGTGCAAGGTGCTTGGAGGCTTAGTCCAGAAAACCTGCGATATGAAGAATGAAGGAAGGGTGACGTGGGAAGAGGCAAAATGGTTTAGCAAGTAACAGGCCAGCTATTTTGAATCTGGAAGACTAGTACCCAATTATAGAGGTGATTCAAAGATATAGATGCGTTGTGATCATCTACTGTTTAAAAGATCATTTGGTCTTTCTAGAAGCCAGTGAATTTGGTGGAGTAGGATTTGATGTCTAGAAGCCAAGAGACTGTCACTGATGTATCAGTGAGAAGGTATGGTTGATAATGATTGAAGTATTCATACCATGCTTTCCAACAGGGTAGCTGTAACCACATGTGGCTATTGAGTCCTTGAAATGGGACCTGCCCAAATTGCGATGTGTTTAAGCATATCTGGATATCAAATATTTTGCAAAATATATGCAAAATATCCCCTTAAGACTTTCGATTACACATTGAGTTAATAATGCTTTGGAAATATTGGGATAACCTAAATGTGTTATTAAAATTATTCCTACTGGTTTCTTTTTACTCTCTTTCATGTTGTTAATAGCCACTCTGGAAAACAGTGTGGAGGTCCCTTAAAAAGTTAAAAATTGAGCTACCTATGATCCAGCTATTGCATTACTGGGTATTTACCCCAAAGATACAGACGTAGTGAAGAGAAGGGCCATATGCACCCCAATGTTCATAGCAGCATTGTCCACAATAGCCAAATCGTGGAAGGAAACAAGATGCCCTTCAACAGATGACTGGATTAAGAAGATGTAGTCCATATATACAATGGAATATTACTCAGCCATTGAAAAGAACGATTTCTCAACATTTGCAACATGGACAGGACTGGAGGAGATAATGCTAAGTGAAATAAGTCAAGCAGAGAAAGACAACTATCATGATTTCTCTCATCTATGGAACATAAGAACTAGGAAGATCAGTTGGAGAAGAAAGGGATAAAGAACGGGGGGGGGGTAATCAGAAGGGGAAATGAAGCATGAGAGACTATGGACTCTGGGAAACAAACTGAGGGCTTCAGAGGGGAGGGGGTTGGGGGAATGGGATAGACTGGTGATGGGTAGTAAGGAGGGCACGTATTGCATGGTGCACTGGGTGTTATACGCAACTAATGAATCATGGAACTTTACATCAAAAACCAGGGATGTACTGTATGGTGACTAACATAATATAATAAAAAAAATATTATTACAAAAAAAAGAGAAAATTTAAAGTGACGCATGTTGTACATCTGACATGTTGATGGTACTGGTACACTGGAAGAAATTGGTGGCAGACGTCTTGGTTTTCTATGGTTTGCAGAGGTTTCCAGATGTAAATAACCAAATTTAACAGCTTACTATGTTTCATACAATGTTCCCTATTTCCAGAAATTGGTGCTAATAATTTTCTTTATGAGATGTATGCATATAACAAAGAAGGCTCCCAAGTTACCTACAGAACATGTGAAGGAGAACTTCAAGTGCTGATGGACGGGTCTACAAAGGTGTGTAGTTGAGGATGAAGAACTTTTGAAATTGTTTGTATTCTTCAACCATTGTGACCTTGAAACCTGTGTCCAAGCATGAACTACGGAAGAGACTGGGATCTTTCTGATCTGCCTTCAGTCTGGCAAAATCCTCACACCATTCTCAGGAGGGAGGACGGAGAAGGAACAGTCCCCACCCAAGGTGACTATAAGAAGACTTGGAGGGGCACCTGGGTGGCTCAGTCGGTTGGGCGTCTGCCTTTGGCTCAGGTCATAATCTCAGGGTTGGGACCGAGCCCCACGTCGGGCTCCATGCTCAGCGGGAAGTCTGCTTCTCCCTCTCCCTTTGCCCCTCCCCCTGCTCATGTTCTCGCTCTCTCACTCTCTCTCAAATAAATAAGTAAAATCTTAAAAAAAAAAAAAAAAGGAGGCTTAGATTGGTCATGGTCCTTCAACTGCCTTTCTTTTGTGTTTCTGTCACTGCAAATCAGAATCAACTCTGAGAATCACCGTATACCTTCAATAATTAGCATTTACCCATAGGCAAAGTAGTGTTTCTTTCACTTTGTGAAGTTTTTGTTTAAATTCCAGTTAGTTAACGTACAGTGTTATGCTAGTTTCAGATGTACAGTGTAGTGACGCAACACCATAGAACACCTGGCGCTCATCATGACACATGCCCTCCTTCACCCCCATCACCTGTTTTACCCATCCCCCATACTTCTTTCTGGATAGTGACATTTACAGTGATTCATAGTGTTTTCAACTACTGTTACAGAAGATGCCTACTCACTTCATAGGATTATGACCTGCTCCAAGTTCTCAGGCACCAGGAACGTCCTATTTATTTAGGCTTAACAAGAACTTGCCCCCAGTTCAAGACTGCACCAGAGTCTGACCACCTGCCTTTTCAGATTCTACTCCAAAATCCCAAAGAAGTCATATGACCCGCTTTTCTGATGTTCGAACAATTGGACAATTGACCAGATGGACCAAGAAAATTAGAAATGTAAAGCGGCCTGTTGGTTCGACCTGGTGGACAGAAGGGCACTGGAGTTAAACAAATTGTGCCCTGTCCTCCCTAGTCTGTCTGCTGCGAGCATGAAAGTGCAGAGCGGCACAGATCACGGGGAATTTGAGGGCTCCTCCATTCCTTCTCCGTATTTGCTACTGACAAGCCCAACCTCATTACTTCCTCCAAGCATTTCGAGAAATGGACTTCTGAAACCGTACCATAGTAAGTAGGATAGCCTAGGAGTTAATTCCTGAGTGGAGCAGCTGAGGGCTCCATGGTAAATTAGCAACAGGAGCTTGACGGGAGTGGTCAGAGGTGTACATTGAGGCAAGTAGATTCAAGAGAGGGCAGCAAGAGAGAAATTGAGACAGTGATTGGTCAGAACTTTCCATGGGAAGGGGACTGGTGTTAGAAGAACAAAAAAGTGGGTCCACGGGAGCAGTGATAAATGAGAGAACGTTTATACAGTGCCAGGTATGACCAGCGGATATGAAGATATACAAGATGTGGGAGCTGGCGGAGGAGAGCGGCAACAGTGTTCTTGAGTAGGTGTGCAAAGGATGGGGTTTTCTCCACGGGATCATCTATGGTTGAGTCTCTTTTCCTGTATGTGTTGCCTATTTTTATATCAGGTTGTTCATAGATCTCTTGGTGAGTGGGTGTGTGCATGTGTGATATGGATGCCAGACAGCGATTTATATTTTAGTCTAAGTTATTCCAATTTCTCCAAAAACAGCCAAGCAAGAATGGTACCGAATCAGTCACAGCTCTCTGTTACATGTGTTCACCTGTATAGGTTAAGTTGATTGAAGCAGTCTATTTTAAGGAATTGGCTTGTGTGATTGAGGGGGCTGATGAGGCAGACATCCGTCGGACAGGCTGACAAACCAAAAACTCAGGCAAAAGGTGATGCTGTAGAGTTGACTCAGAATTCCTTCTTTGAGACCTCGGGTTTTGACAGTAAGGTCTTGGCTCATTGGCTGGGGCTCACCAACATAATGAGGGATGACCTCAAGTTGACTTGGAGTCAACTGATTGTAGATATTAACCACGTCTACACGACCACCTACACTGATTTGATTAAATAACTGGGTACTGTGGTCTAATCAAGGTGTTGCATCCAATGGACCATCGTATGTGGTCAAAAGGAAAATTCCATTATTAAAAGTGAGCTGTACCTTGGATGTCTCTGGCAAATTACTGGCCAATATTCCATGAAGGAATGCCTGCTGGTTTTTACCTTGCCATAACGTACAATGGGTGGAAGCACAAAGACCACAGCACGCTACACCCCCAAACCAAATTTGCATCTGCCCCATACTCTATGCCTCATTGGCATTGTTCCCCTACTAACCTGCAAATTTGGTAAAAATCAACACGCCTCTTTTTCTGCCTCTAGGTTAACAGAGCAATGGTAGTAACCTTGGTGTATTTGTGTAGATAACACAAGGTCCTTCTGCCTGCCACTCACCAGCTAGCTCAGGTCAGTGCTATTTTGAGAGATCTTTTGGTTATCTTTCAGTGCAGGTATCTCTGAAGGTCCAGCTGTTGGGGAGTTCCATCAAAGAGTCAAGTCAAATAAGTCAGCGGGATGAAAAGTACAGCACAGGGAATAGAGTCCATGATACTGTGATAATGTAGCGTGACAGACTGTAACTATACTCACCGACGTGAACACCGATGATGGACAGAACTGTCGAATCACTACGTCGTGCGCCGAAAGCTAATGTAACACTGCATGTCAACTATCGTTCAATAAAATAAATAATTAAAACAATTTCTTTAAATAGAAGTGATTTACAGGGGCACCTGGCTGGCTCAGTCGGTAGACCATGCAACTCCTGATCTCAGGGTTCTGAGTTCAAAGCCCCACGTCGGGTGTAAAGATTATGTAAAACAAATTTTAAAAAGTTTTTTTTTTAAAGGAATTTACAGAAAAAAGTCCAAAGACATCACTGTGTTTATTTGAAAAGCTACTGCTAGAATTAAAAACTGAGAACTTTCTTTTTTAATTTAAATGTACCCAATTCTGATGAATAGGCTGGAATATGGCTCTTCTGTCTTCCTCATTTGGAAATGCAACATGAGGGATTTTTATTATCCTAGGAGCAAACGGGTGTTGGAACGCTTGGCCTGTGTCTCACTGTGCCAGGATGGGAAGTGTCCTAAGGAGGCCTGAGGCACGCTGTAGTCTTGATGGCCTCGTCCTTCCTGTCATGGCATGTGAACTGAAATGGAAGTAAAGACACCATCTTTGCCAACAGCCTGGGCCATGGAGAGTCTCTGGTGGGCACCGGGAATCTGTGCTCACCCTAATAAAGTTGTAATTTATGCCCGCACCACAAAGCTGGAGAGGAGGAGTGCTGGCCTTTCGCCAGGGATTCCAGGCGAAGTGGGCAGCTGTTTTGAAAACTCAAATCCTGAGCTCCGGTTCCCTTCAGTCTGGGGAATTTGAGAGGAAATCCATTTTTAGGAGATTTCGAGATATTTAGGGAATAGAAGGGACTGGAGAATCACCATCCCACAGCATACCATGACAATTCCCAGCAAAATGTCCCCATGCTATTACACCTTAGGTGTGTTCTCCCTCTCTCAAAATATATTCTAGATGCTCTCAAAACCGATCAGTGTTCATTGATTAAATCAGATGTTTTAAATATAAAAGGATTACAAAACTGGTGAGCTTGCAAAAGCACTTTGACTCTACAGCATCTAAACGAGACCCTGCCATTATCAGCTTGTCCTGTTTTTATATTTCCCAAATACAAATCCTGATCATTGAGCATCACCTCAGGGCGTAGCTCACAATAACCCGATTGCAGCATAACAATCCATTCAGCACTAGAAGAGAGTACTTTCCTTATCGGTAACTGATATAGAAAGAGTTCGGTGATGCTAGACACAGCCAACATGTCAGGTAAGAAAATAAATGAATTCGTCACCAACCAGAATTCCAAACCCCACTCTCGTACAGATATTTGAAGCCTTAACACATCTAATCATAAAAAGAAATATATTCTTACAAAGTATGCATTACACTGGTAGAAAAGAATGGAAATTTCCATGCACACGGTGAAGAAAAAGAGAATTCAGGGTCAGGCTTACTATCTATCTCAGAGGAAACAAGTATTTCACTAATGGGTCCAGTTCCCAGGGCTAGAAAGCAAAGAGGTCATCAAATAACAATATAACCTACTCTCATACAAAATGGGCGCACAGTGATAGAAACGTATTTAACCGTAACATTAACAGCAGTTTAAAACTGTCGTGTCTGTGTCACAGATGACACTATGACATTACCCTGGCAAAGAAAACTGGAGTTGAGTGTCATTCCAGTAAGACCGGTCTTATCTGAGGTCTCCCAATATCTATTACATTAAAGAAACAAGGAGGGGTACAAAATACAACAGACAAAAATCGTCTACAAGTGCAGACGTCCGTACCACAGCGCTCAGAGATGCAAGAAATGCTGGTTGTACAGTGTGTTAGTTTGGAAAATAATGCAGGATATTTTTGAAGAGTCAAAGGCAGGAGAAGCTCACAGGGGCAACAGGAAACAGATGAATTGTATGCACACAGATAGAAATTATATGCCGGGTAGCAAGTGAAAGGACCTGGACAAATTAGTAGCGTTGCTACAGAATGTAGCCGCCTAAGCCACGCAGTCTCAGGATTCTCAAGACTGAGCGGCCCTCGCTCGCGCTCTCTCTCATCGTCCCCTGAATTAGTCACCATTGAGGGAACGAACGGATCAGTAGACCGCTTTGCAGACAATCCCCTACATCTCGGCTCAAAGCGTCTTGTCACCCAGGGCAGTGGTCCCCAGCATTCACGGATTATCGACCACCAGACGCTATGAAGGTAGGGAACTCGCGTTTGAAAATGTGGGCATAAAGTTAGGAAACAATCTTCTCCGCTCTCATTTTGGATCCTTACAAACTTGAACATCACAAAACATATCCTGATCTGTTTTAGTCCTGCGGGTGTTCGTTTGTGGATCTAAGAGACAATAAAAGACAAAGCTCCATTGCACAGAAAAGAGCCGTCTGTTTGCAATCCTGTTGTTGGCCTTTCTTGCTGGTATTCTGTGTGAAGACGTGAAAAAAGTGAGTGTGTGTGTGTGTGTGTGTGTACACACATGTGCACAAAAGGAAAAGGAAGAAAGATGCACAGGGACAGAGAGAGAGAGAGAGACAGAAAAAGAGAGAGAGAGAGACTAAGAAGAGAGAGAAGGCAATCATTTGTAAGGGGCATCTCTAAACTGTTTCCCATCCATCCACAAGCATCCCTCTTGAGCCCTGTTTTTTGTTTTTTAGCAAGTTACCGATGAAAGTCCAATGCATCTGCATGTGTCAATAAATAAAATATTCATCTCTGCCTTATGACTTCCCCTACTTGGAACGGGCCCGGCTGCCCTGTGTCACTTTGTCTTGGCATCACTAGCGTCATAATTCTGGGGAGAAACCTTGGGGAAGAGGAGCCCCAGAGTGAGGATTGATGAGGTTTTCACACAGGTACCGACTCTCGTATTTAACATGTGGCATGAGGTTATTGCCTTGGCATTGATACGATCAGTGTGCATGAAAGCCCCACACGAGATTTTGTTTCCTCACGAGGAGGATATGTCGTGACACGAAGTAGGTATTCCAACGGCCATAATGCCACATCCCCTAGCGTCTCCCACGGATGCACCCGGGGGGTCCGGATCCTGTTAGTCGGTCAACAGGAAGGTGCACGTGAAGTAAACTCGCATATCGTGCAGATTACAGGATTCCGTGCATTTAACTAGAGAGCTGGAATCATCCCCTGAACTACGAACAAACTGAGATGTGGGGGAGTCACACATCATGTCCAAAAACCAAACCCTGTCAACCACAGTAACCAATAATCCTTGGCCGATTTTTGTTGTATGTGGGTTTCCATATAGTTTCGTGTGTGTCTTATCTTTTCTTAAATATGAGATCAACAATGCCACCCTTATAATGTTTCCAAAAGCGTTTAGGACCAACATTTTGATGGAGAGAAATTGAATGCTGGTTCTTTTTAAAAGATATTTTTTAGTGAGTTCCTTTTAAATGGCATTTTCATGGGTTTTTAGTACCACTGAATGATGAGAACCATTTTTATACATTTACTATAATAAAGTTTTGCCTTCTCCCCCACAAGGAAAAGTGTCTACCCAAATTTGTAGACCACAGGTGATGGGCATGTGGAATGCCATTAAATGATATTTGCTGAGAAATCCACTCACACTCAGGGTCTGGGAGGGCAGGGAGCAGTGAGGGGGAAAAGCTGAACATTTCTACCAAAAAAAAGAGCATCCATGCATTTGACATGGGGAATAATGATTCTTGGGTCTCTTACAGACTTCTGGACAAAACAGAAGAGTATAATATTAAATTGCTCAGAGTCAGGTTAAATAGGTATCATCCTCTCCCAACTCAGAGTCATTATCTATCTATCTATCTATCTATCTATCTATCTATCTATCTATCTATCATCTATCTAAATATCCATCCATCTATCCATCAGTCATCCATCCCTATATCTATCTATTCTACCTATCATCTATCTATCCATCCACCCGTCTATCCATCCATCCATCTACGCATCTGTCTATATAACTGTCCATCCATCTGTCTATTCATCCATCCATCCATCCATCCATCCATCCATCCATCCATCCAACCATGCATCTTTCTTTCCATCTATCATTAAATGGCGGCCATGAAGACTAAGCAAGAAATAGCAGAATAATTAGGGTTACACAAAGATTAACATTACATTCTCCGAACCTCCTGCCTAAGTTCCAGTGAGTAGATAAAAGTGTATTTTTTCCTACCTGGGGTCTAAGGAGCTATGGCTGTTACAGATCACTTTAAATGCTTGACAAGGTATTAGTATAACCTTAAACACAGTTTTCCAAAATAATTATTCCTCCTAAATTCATAATGGGACATGAGTATTTATACCGTGTTGGCTCACATTCAACACTGCTGTCTTATCCATTCCCTAAACTATCCCTCCACCTAATTTTCTTCTTCTCGCTTGGTCATGGTTTATTTAAGATTTGCCTACAGCAAATGCATGCAGCATTTCCCTATACAGAAAGGAGGTTGTGGAAAGCCAAGCAAATATAGTACACTGCAATTTTATGTAACTTGGCTGAGTTTCATTAGGCTTAGCCCCTGGGACGGCCCTGGGTCCAACTGTAACGTCAATGTCACAAAGCTCCCTAAGCCAATTTGCTAATGTACAATTCTGAGGTTCATTTTGTAGGTGACAGTAAACCCTGAAGACTAGGGAGAGGATGGTTAGCTATGTTCCCCCTCTGCCCCTATTCCGTCCTATACATATTGAACCCAAATGTCACATATACAACCATTTATTAGATTCCCATTACAGACACGCAACAGTTCATGTAAATTGTTCTATACGTTCAAGAGGTCCAACCTCTATCTTGTAGCTCCTCTAACTGACAAATCTCTGAGGACAGCACGGGGGTGTTCCTTCCACAGCACCCAGCAGTGAGAAAGTTTCCCTACTCAACGGCTTTGCACAGGACAATTGCTGCTTCAAGCCAGCAGCGTGGGGCCACATCAAAGGCATGGGCAGCTCTGGATTTGCGTACCTCGATCATGCACATGTGAAGACGGTCTCTAAAAAATTTAGGGAAATCCACATATCTTGAATATCTTTAAGGTCACCAATAAGGATCCAACCTAACATTCACTGTGACATAACAAATAATTCATTTCATGCGCAAAATGAGTTTCTGACATGCTAATGACAAGAGGTCAGTGGACGGTGATGTGGATACCTGTGGGAGTGGCTGTCTGATGGAGGGCTAGCTGGAGTGTGGACATGCCATTAAAATAACAGTATCCTCCTCAAAATAACAAACATGCACATATTATCAGGCTGTGTATGCTTTTTGTCATCTCAACTTCCCTTCCAGCTGTATAAAGATGCCATGTTCCACATCACAGAAACTACAGGGCGTAAGGCAAGGGTAGACAAAGAAAACTTTCAGATCTTCCTTTAAAAGCTAAATTTGAAGTATTTCAGGAGTTGGGGCACAAGACCCTCAAGGGATGCTTTTGTTAGTTTCTTGGTTGTAACATTTGCTTGTTTTGTTGTGATTTCCATTTCTACCATAGGGCACTTCCAATCTTGTATGAGAAAGATTAGTCTGCATTTTATCAATAGAAAAAATGTTACCTATGGAGATGTGAGCTAATTGGCACTGCAGGTCCAATTTATTCCAGTGCCACTGTACCGTGTCATGGACCCTGTGAATGGATTGAGTCCTAATCAGCTTCTGATTACTTATAGAATTTCCACAAAGTACAAATGTAGAAAAAGAGAGTTTTCATGGCAACAGTGTACGTAAATGACCCCAGAGGAACATTAAAACAAAGTATTAAAAATAAGACAACAAGCCCAAAATGGAGTCACTTGTGTTAAGCCCTACATCATGAAACTGAGACTTGGTTTCAATGCTGTTTCAGCTCTCCCAGAAATGGAAGCAACAGTCAATGAGGAATCGCCTGGTCAGCACTAGTGAGGTAATTTGCCTGATAGACCCCTGCTATCCACCCAAGGAAGGCAACCTTGCAATAACCAGCTTATTTTTTGCTTCGTACAACTTCCTTCTGCCTATAAAAGGCTTTCATTTAGTACAGCTCCTGGGAGTTCCTTTCTACCTGCTAGATTGTATGCCTGATTTGAATGGACTTTTGCTCAGATAAACTCCTAAAACTTTTAATATGCTTGTTTATCTTTTAACACAAGGAAGCAGTTAAATAGTGGTGCATGAAATTGAATATTATGCAATTGTTTAAAAAACTATGTTTCTGTAAACTTCCATATGGATATAGATTTTAGTGAATAAAGCAAATTGCAGAGTAGCAGTGCAAAGACATTAAAAATAAAAATGTGTATAAATACGTAAGTGTGTGTGGTGTCGCTGTATAGTAGACGTATATGATTCAAGAAATAGCTGAAAAATATATACAGAACATAGTGATGGAGGAAGTTCACTGTCCATGCCATACATTTCTGTATTGTTTAAAGATGTTAAAAACAATATATTTTCAAGTGTGAACATATCTTAAAGAAATATGTTAAGGACTTACTCAAATGTCATAGTGGAAGTTAGAAACTAATAAGGTATAAGAATGCCAAAGGATGCTTCTATGCTGATAAGAGAATGAGGAAGAATTTATCTTTATTATGTGGTTGTGTCTTACACATCGCAGTAAAATCATATGCACCATGTGTGAGAGACCCAATTTACTATCTTTTCTATGAGCACATTAATCAGGAGCTTTCCAAAGACATGATTCCTTAAGATGAAATAATCATAAAATTGAGGAGAATTTCATGTAAAATAGCATCTCAGAAAGGGAGGTTTTGGGAAACCAAATGTATATTCATTAAAAAAAAAAAATGCAAACAACCAGCTTGCCATCAGAGCCTGGCCATATGGTCCAACAATTAGTTTAGAATTAGTGTAAGTATTCTGTCAAGTTTGTGAATTTTATACTTTACTGTAGTGTTTCCCATAACTTGTAGTATTGTTTCAAGAAAGTTTTCTTCTAAAAATGTTTCCAGTTTTCACATCGATAATAATTTTCAGATTTTAGGAGAGAAATTTTATCATGTGTGTGGATAAACATATATAGAGGATCTTTCTTGTGAAAATAAGTTAAATTTTGAATAGTGATTTCTGCAACAAGAGGTTCACTTTCAGAATTGAATAGATATTTTGGTAGAGTCATGATAATAAAGCGGAAAAGCTTTTAACGCTCTCTGTAGAAACCTACTGACACTCTATTAAGAGAGTCTTTGACTTTCAAAGCAGTTCTTACTTATGTAAATTACAATAATTCCTTCAGAATTTCAACCCTGTTTTCAATAAAGATAGATATCCCTTCGCAGACATGCTAAATTCTTGAATTTGAAATTCACATGCATACAAAATGTAGCACAGGCTGGATGGGTATCAAAATCTGTATTTTAACACCATATCCCTTTAAGATCTAAAAATGAGAATGTTAACTTGTTTTATATTAGGTTCCATGACATTTTCTGGAATATTCAATTCCATAAAAGTCAGCACAGCCATTTACATAAGACAGTGGAGTTTAAAAAGAAAAAGCTAATTCTGATTTACTAAAATGTCAATGTCAATTTGAAATCCTATTAAGGTTGGAAGAGAAGTTCTTTGCCATGGATACTGAAAAACATGAGTCATTTCAAACTTTAAACATGTTTTTACATTTTTGTGAACCTCTGAGGTATCTTGAGGAGGATTTATCACCTGAAAGTCTTAAAACATAAAAATATATATATATATATTACAGGCATACCTCAGAGATTCTGTAGGTTCCATTCCAGACAGTTGCAATAAAGGGACCATTGCAATAAAGGGAAGAGTGCAACAGAGCGAGTCACATGAATTTTGTTTCACAGCGCATATCAAAGTTATGTTTACTTTACACTGTAGTATATTAAGTGTGCAATAGCACTATGTCTTTTAAAAAAAGTCTATACCTTAATTAAAAATACTGCATTCCTAAAAACATGCTGGCCATCATCGGAGCTTTTAGTGAGTCATAATCACCGACCACAGATCACCATTTCATAGAAGAATAATGAAAAAAGATGTGAAATTGTGGGAATAACCAAACTAGTCTTGATCAATGGCAGGGTTGCCACAAACTTCCTTTGTTAAAAAAAAAAATGCAGTATCTGCAAAGCACAATAAAGCGAAGTGCAATAAAATGGGGTATGCCTGTATGTTAAACACTCAAAAGTCGTGTTCAAAGGTAGCCTTATATTTCAACTATAGAGTCAGTCACCTCTCGAAAATGTGGGATAAGTCAAAGAGAAATCTGAAAGGTTCACCATCACTTCACACCATGCCATCTTATACCTGCTTTTTCTTCTGTTGTACACCAGATTACTCTGCCCCCACATGAATCAAAAACTCATTTTCTCCTTAGTTCTAGGGAAAATAATTCCCAAATAATAAGATGGAAGAAGATAGTGCTGACCTATATTAGCCAATAAAGTAGTCCAAACTATTTGATATTAAGTGCTTATATATGTTTCCATAGATAAGGGAGGTAGAAAGTCAAACGGATTATAATAATGCCTAGGACTGGGGCGCCTGGGTGGCTCAGTCGTTAAGCGTCTGCCTTCAGCTCAGGGTGTGATCCTGGCATTCTTGGATCGAGCCCAGCATCAGGCTGGGAACCTGCTTCTTCCTCTCCCACTCCCCCTGCTTGTGTTCCCTCTCTCACTGGCTGTCTCTCTCTCACTGTCAAATAAATAAATAAAATCTTTAAAAAAAAAATAATGCCTAGGACTGGGGTATCAGAGCACTTGCTGATCTGTCTTTTGTGACAAGGGCCCTGGCCAGGAACCTAGAAGGGTAGTAGGAAAATTATTGTCTTCTCCCCCACACACTCATTTCAAGACACAAAAGACCAAGTTGTTGGATATTGGGTAACTTTCCCAAGATCACATAAACTCAGAGAGGAAACTTACAGCAAATCCAAAGCCACACTTCTGCTGAGAGAATTAAATACAACCATTTACATTCATTTTCTGGGTAAAGAATAAAATACAGACAGTAAATGTGGTAGAACCAAAAACATATTTGAGTGAATCTTAATTAAAACAGTAGAAGAGTTTACAGATTTCCATAGTTTTCCTCTACCATCTCCTTAGCTCTCTAACAAATATCTTAAAAACAAAAATAAGGGGAAAAAAATTAGGGGGATTTTATCTTGACACTAATACAAGTAACTTCCTTCAAAAGAGCGGGAAGGGAATCCTGTCCACAGTGGCAGTGATGGGTAACACACACATTCCTGTGTCACTTGCTGGGTATGCAGAAATAAATAAAAGGAAATCCCTTCCCTGAAGGAATCCTCAATTTCAAGGGCTGGTAGCACAGTTGGCTGATGGAAGTGTCCAATAGAAATCATTAAAATACAATGCAAAGTTACTAAAATAACAGTCATTATACTATATGCCTGGAATGGTACAATTTATTCTAGTCCTAGGTATTCTAAAAAGATTACAACTAAGATAAGAGCTGGCTGCCATCTAAAAAGTGACAGAAAGAGAAAGGAAGCTAGGTTGAATTGGCCAATTAATGCCTCCAAAGAAGAATGCAGCACAGCCACTGTTTTTCATTTTAGATATGGGTTTTTTCTACTAAAATGGAAGTAAGATGACATGTGTATCTCTACAAATGCTTAGCAACTTCAAGAAGAAGAGGGAATTTTCTATATAAGGCCTTCAGTAATAACAGTTCAAATTTATAAAAATATGAGAATTTCACCCTCATCTATATTATCTGATATATGTAGAATATCAAATAAGTCTAAACCAATTAGATACACCTGTGGTATGTGGACCATGAGGGTAACGAATATATATGCTGAATTGAAGAACAGCTGTTCAGTGATTAGTTGGCATTCTGACTAAGCATATCCCAAGTAATTGTTATAGACTGAATGTCTGTGTCCCCCTACAATTCATAAATTGAAACCTATTCCCCCAATGAGATAGAATTAGGAAGTGTGGCCACTGGGAGATAATCAGGTCATGAGCATGGAGCTCACATGAAGGGGATCAGTGCTCTTATGAGAGGATGGACCCCAGAGAACTTCCTCACCCCTTCCACCAAGGGAGGACATGGAGAGAAGACGGCCACCTATGAACCCATAAGAGGGCTTGCACGCTGAATCTCCATGTGCCTTGGTCTGGGACTTCCAGCCTTAGGAACTGTGAGAAATTAATGTCTATTGTTTATAAGCCCCTCAATCTATGGTATTCGTTATAAGAGCTCCAACAGACCAAGACACTTATTGAATGGGCTACCAGCATGAGTCCAAGAACAATCCCACTACGTGTATGTGCATACAGTGAGTGCCTAGAGCAGGGTCAGTGCACCTGAGGATGACCACTCACCCCACGGCAAGCAAAGGCAAGCATCGGCAAGCATCGCACATCAAACTACTAATCTCTACATTCCCCGCCTTATTTTGGGGTTACCCTAAGAGCACCTCGACCTTAATTTGGGATCACCCTAAAAGCACCACCTGAGAGAAGCCCTGGGGTGTGGGCAGTTTATTTGGATAGGGTAACAGTCAATAAATGGAGCTTGCCAGAGGGTGTTTCTAATGTGGGCAACTGGTATTCAGTTCTTCTGGGAAATTCTCTGAGGAACTCTGTAGAATGCACTTCAGAGCTGTTCCACTGTCTGACAGAAAGGAGGCTGAGTGAGAGGCATTTTTCCACCCCCACTTTCAGTTGAGAGCCATCCCTGGACTCTGCTGGTGTTATTTCCATTGCTCTTTTGGGTTGTGCCTACGTAGGGCATGGTCCTCAACAGCTTTGAGGTGAGCACGGCAAAGAGAGACCACCATGGCATATAATTTTTTATCGTCCGGATGATGGTGACATGCACCACTTGGAACTGACCACTGGGAAGGTGCTGAAATCAGGCAGCAAAGGGATGAGCAGAACACCATGCTTGCCTGCTACAGCCCTTCCCTCCTAAGCATACTTGTATTAGGCAAATGATAAGGCGGAAGCTAGGAAACGTTAAGTCATGGACCCACATTCAAAATTTCTTTAAGTAGGAAAACCTCATTTCCAGGTAAATGTTCTACAGCTCATGTAGGCAATGACCCCCACTATGCAAATGTGTGTTAGGTATCTAGGAATTTTAAATAGTGTCATTCAGTTTGAACGGCAGGGAAAATTCTGTATGTGTTGCCCAAACCCCGTAAAACAAACAAACAAACAACAAAAAACCAAGAAACAGCTCTTAGGACCTGTTTCACTAGACTTCAGTTTTAACATCTTTTTCAGTTGATAAAATTTAATGTCTCATTGGCTGCGAGATGCCCCGGGGGGGGGGCAGTGTCACCATATAAAGAAAAACAAGCCACATGCCAAGATCCCTGCAAATGTTATTGATCATGGATCAACTTCTCAGAAACTGAAAAGGTACAGCTTTGAAATATTCTTAATGATGATAAAAAAAAAAAAGCACCCCGCAACATTTGTTCATTAGAGATCTCCAAAGGGTAAAATATGGTATATCCTTTACTTTTAGTGCTGTTTTTAATATACTGTCACAAAATAATATAGACAGTTGGTAAAGCAACAGACTTTGAGTGTGAATAAGATATTGAGTCATGCACAGCTTAATGTAAACATTAATAAACACTTAGTAAATTAATCATTTTGATTTTCCACTCACACAAACTTAAAATTTCAGGGTATATTTTGCTGCTTCTTTACAAAGCTGATCTGCTCCTATACCTCAAAGAAAATGAAAATTCATACAGAAAGCACAATGTGTATAACAGTATGTAGATATTATAGAGTATAGTGGAAACGCCAATGAATATATTGTACTTTAGAACACTGAAAAGTAGTGAGTCACCACATACCATATTGGTCCATTATTAATAATTCAAGGTACTTAAAGCCAAATAAATACAGACAAATGTCGACATGCTTTAATGTCACATTTAAATACACTCTTCAGAGAAGCTTCTGTGTGACATCAGAGATAAAAGCATAGCAACCGTATATAAAATTTTAATTTTGAAATGATGCCTTCAAGATAGTTTCAATGGCAAAGGTAGAAGATATATCATTTAGTGAAATGTCAAGGTTCAGCTGCATTGCCAGGAGGCGAGCTGAAGTCATTTGAGAAACTGGCTATGGTCCAAACTGGATATGAGGACGGACTGTTGTGAAACTTGATAACTTGAAATGTGGAGGCAAGAGGCAGACTTGTAGAAGTCTACACCTGTCAGTTGAAGCAACATCTGTAGGATCACGTCCAGTTTTACTGTTTCCATGAAACATGGTGTCCTGTACATGACTCCTCATACTCCTCAATACAGTAGGTGGCAATCAAGCTCCGAACTGAGGACAAATTCAGTCAGTCCTCTGAGATGAAGAGAGAAAGGACTTCAGTTGACAGAACGAGGCCATTTTATGATGGGGGAAGAGATTTGACACGAGTGACCTAGAGTGCATTGGATGTCATTGGGGTCTTACGTTTCTTCATTTCCAGTGCCTTGCTTAGGATGAAGTACTAATTTTTACTGCAAAATGTATTGCGGACCCTGCTAAAATATCACAAAAGGGTGTTTGTCACAGAATTGTCTTTAAATCTTCACCATGGAATTCAGTTTTTTTATCAACCATCTAAGAATGCTAACATGCTTTATAGTAGAATTGCCAGGTAGGGGGTTGATAGGAAAAAGGTGTTTCCTTTCCCTCTGTGTCCTGGCCCCTAATTCTTCTTGTGGATGTTTCTGGAACAGCACAGGGGAACTCCCCTATAAAGTCTTGAGACTGAAAGCTAAGGAAGGCAGAAGAAATTTCAGAAAAAAACCTGAGCCATTCCACCCCCTTTCTCTTTGTGAGCATTAGGCTTCCTTGTCACTCAGGCTCGCTCAGGGGAGTTGAATCTGGTTGGTGGGAGAGTAGTTTCCAAAAAAGTTTTTTTGTTAACTTTGTATCAGCAGCACTTGATGCCTGGATCCATGGGAGAGAAGCAGATACAGATTGCCTGCCTGTTCTTCAGACCACAGAAACACACACACACATTCTCAGAGGACAGGCAGGAAAGACTATTGCCCATATGATCTGGAAATGTTAGCCGTGAAGAAAGAGCCTTGCTTACTTGCTATCCCCAGATATTGGCTGAGGTGATGTTTGCTAAGGACTCAACCCTGCTTCTATGACACATTATCCCCGGTTAACTATACTTACCTCAAACTCTGCCCTATCATATTTCTCCGTGGCTGCCCACACGTCATCAAACCCAGCATAAAATATCTGCCCCTCATTATCTATTTCACTCCTGAAAGTCCTCAAATTTAGAGCCCCGAAGTCTCATTTCCAATCTGGGTTGGGCGTCAAGGAGCATTTCATCCTGTACTTACCTCCAGATAGCAAAACTCCACTCACAGATATACCTCCCCAGCAGAGTGTGACCTCAATAATTTGGGAGAAGGAGAAGCCACAAGCTAAGCAGCTGATCAATATATATTTCTTCAATGAAGGAATCAATGAATCACACTGAAAGGACCCTTGAAAACTCATCTCATTGAGATCTCCTGTTCTAAAGGCTTCATTCTTTTCTGAAAGGGATAGAAACTGTGCTTCATGGGACACTGATCTTTCTTACCACTTCCTCCATCAAAGGAGCATCCTTACCTCTAAAGCCAAAGGGACCCCGAGAAGAACCCCCATAAACAGGCCAGTTTCTACTGGGTAACTACACTTATGTCAAACTGCCCTATCATATTCCTGCATGGGTACCCACAAAGTCATCAAACCCAGCATAAAAACTGAGGTCTGCTTCATCCTGTCTTTCTTTCTTTATAAAGGCTCCCACGTCATGCAAAACTTAGACCAAATAAATGTCTATGCTTTTCTTATTTCAAGTGTCTTTGTTGGTTTAATTCTCAGACCTATCCAGGAGCCACAGGAGTCAGGGAAAACTTTTTCCTCCCCTACAACTGTGAGGTTTCATATGTTTATATGGTTTATCTAAAATTCCAACACATTTGAAAAGAAACTAACTCCTATGAATGAATTCATGCATCTGAGTAATCACAGTGTTCCCTGAGGAGTTTATGGAAATCTAGGTCCCAAACATCCAATAAACAGCAGTTTGTAGTTTTAAAAAAAAGTGTGATTTTTATTGCTAAGTTGTTCTGGACTCTTTACACCCCAGCTGCTGAGACATATTGGCATCTAAGAGCATGTGACTCTCTTATCTGGCTAGGAGCCTCTGCTTTCAATTGTAATTTGTAAGCTTTAGAGGGGTGGGGGAAGGCATACCTTAACTCAACCGTCAATCAATATACCTGGCAATGATTAGAACAATGACAATGGGAAGGTTTTGGTATTAAGGGCCTGGATTTAGAGAATCTCAAAATGACAAAGAACCACAGAGCTGGTTCAACTCAAATGTCTTCCCAAAATGGGAATGCTCTTTGCACCATCTTGATTACTGCTTTTCTAGCTGATGTTTGACTCCCATGGCTAGAGAGCTCAATTATAAGCAATACTGATAGCTATTATAAATAATTAATAATTATTATAAATAAAATTTCTTTTATTAGAAATAGTTATGGGAGACCCCATAGGCCAGGCAGAATCTTAGCTTAGCTCTCTCAAATAATGGGAGAATCATTCATAATTCTGCCTCTCTCATCTAGTTCCTAAAAGCATGGTTACCTAGACATTTAGACTTGTCATTCACCAGATCAGAGCATGTCAGCAGAGGAATGTCACCCCTTTCCAGGTGAATAGTACCAGGGCTGGACCATGACATCTTCTTCCTAGAATCCCTCCATAGGACCAGCTTTGGGACAAGTCTAACTCAGACCCCATCTGCGTCTCACTCCATGCTTTGAAATGAGCTGCTGGGCTTTGGCTGGTGTTTCTGGAGCCTGGGAAAATAATAAATCCTGTCCGGCGAGTCTTAACGAAAACTGTGAAGTTGCATTTGCAATGATTTGCAATGATTTTCAACTATTCCTTTACACACCAGCTACAAGAACCCTGCAGTCACTACATGAATCAGTGTCTCCTCTTGGACTTTAAAACTGCCCCTAATAGAAGGAGCAAGTCACAGGAGCCAAGGATAATGCACCCTGATTTTCACTTCTGAGAAATGCTTTCAGCAGGTAGATGTTAATTTAGCAAATAGGAAGGGAACAAGGAGTGATATCAATGCTTGGGTCCCATCAGGCACAATTTCCTCCGTGACACTTTCCTTTTTGCAAGGGGATGACACATTTCTTTAATCAATTTCATCTCAACTGCCCATATCCTCATTTGGGCATGATTTGCACAATAAATGACATAACAGGCTTTGGGGAAATTATATTAGACAGAACTGGGCTTCGAACATAGCCACCCTGCTGTGTTCCCACAGTATGTTCTGTTCTGGGTCAGAGGAGTGAAAATATTAATTGAATCATAATGTGTGTCCTGAAAGCAAAGACCACTCTTGGTAGGTGGAGAGAGTGAAGTAGGACATTACCTCAAGAACTTTTTTTTTTTATTTTAATGTTTTCCCCTGTGCCAGATGCAAGAACACCCTTAATGGCAATTAATTGCTTTCTGCTCTGAGAGCAATTTGAAACAGCTTTTTTAGATAATGGTAATACAGAGCATTGCACTATCTGAATAAACATTATCTAAGGAATGATAGAAGTGGCTAATGCCCAGAAGGAACGTGAAAGGTAAGCCCCCGAACCCACACTGTGCATCCATACGGTCTCATCCTGTTTACTTGACTTACTACCAAGTCTTCAGACTTAAGAGACACAAATGCAAAATACCAAACTAGGAATAAATAATTTGGAATGTGTGATCGTAATCTTTTGTAATGATTCAACTAAGGAAAATAATTCCCAGATCTTGTCTCTCAATGGCTTCCCCAATTCTTTCTGCTTTGTGCATTTACTCATGGAAGCTGGTATTTTGAGACTAATTCCATACTTCTATCCTTCCTATACTAAGAAACAAGTGATTGGTCATAAAAGTCCAAAGAAATCTACATGCCATGCTTTTAAACACTAACCCTTTACTAAACGTGTATCAGAAAAAAAAAAAAAACTTGGCAAAGTATTAAAATTACTGCAAAGTGAACATAGCTAATATAAAAGTTAGTCAACGGTATCTACTGCCTACTCTGGGAAAACTTGAATACATGATTCTTGTCAATTTAAAAGTCTGCACATGCATGAGTCAGTTATGTACCAAATAGAAATGTAAGCACCTAAAAGATACGCTCAGTGTGTGGGGGTGGTTAATATCTATGGGGGTCTGTCCCAGGGTAAGGAGGAGAAACCTAGGAAATCTCACTTCTCTGTGATATTATCTATCTAATAGCTGTCTCTGCATTAGGTAGCCATGTCAACAAGTGTTTGTTTTTAAATTGTTTCCATTATCTGAGTTAGTATCCTATCTATGGGCACTTCCTTGCCCCATCGTGACATCCCATGGTAGGGAAGGTGAGCAAAAGTAAACTTTGGCAGAAGTGAAGGGTTTTGAAGAGAACAGTGTTGCTGGTGAGCTAGCATGGGAAGAAGACCCTGTTGGTGCATGACTGCACCTCCCTGCATGGGAGTTAAGCTGTAACTCCAAGAACGTAGGATGTCCCTTTGTTGAGGTATTGTAATCCCTGTGACAACTAGCAGCCACAGCTGGGAGGTACAAGGAAAAAGACGACCCTAGGACTTAAGTCCGAAGTTGAATTATAATCTCACCTCCATGCTTATAACCTATCATCTGGCTGAGGTTACTCTGAGCCTCATTTTCTTCATCTGTGAAATTAGAAGGCATCTCAAACTAACGTTGTAAAGATCAGATACAACGCTGTTGCTTGAAAATACTTAGAAAACTATATAAATGAACACCAGTATGAGGTTCAACTGTTTTTAAGTGCAAATGTCACAAACCAGAGGGACATAAAATCGTTTTTACTTAGTTCTATGTAAAAATAGGAATTTATAAGAAAATCAGCTGTTGCAACAGCTGAGCAAGAGATGGTTAAACTTTCAGCATACATGACAATGATTAGGTTTCAAATATATAAAAAGCTCTCACAAACCAATAAAAGAAAGTTCAACTGCATTATGAAATAGGACCAAAGGATTTAAACATGGATTTTAAACACATGACAGATTCCCAACCTAACTCATACAAAGAAACAAATTTAAAATTATTATTGAGCCATTGGATACATCAGAGTCAGCAAACTATGGTTCATAAGCCAAATCCGACATGCCACCTGCCTCTGCAAATACAGACTAGAACAGAGCCACACCTATCATCTATGGTGCTACCAGAATACAATGAGAGATCAGAACAGTTAGGACAGAAACCATATGGTCCATAAGTCTAAAATATTTACTACCTGCCTCTTTATAGAAGTTTACTGACCTGGGATATACAGAAATTACACATTTTATAATACTTTGTGTTGGCAAGAATGTGGCCAAGATGTGCTTTCATAGATTACGGTTAGAAGCTAAATTGGTTAAGCCTCCTAAACTCTGTAAATATTCCAACACATATATAAATTTAAAATAGATATGGAATCCAACCCTCACTCCAAGAGACTGTTGTTACTACACCATGGTTGATAGCAGTCAGTGTTTAGAAACAACCCAAGCTGGTCAAAAATTATGATTATGTCCATAACTGCCCAACTGTCATGGAACCATTCTGAAAACAGGGTAGATTCATATATACCAAAATAAGCCATCTCAATCTTCTGTTATTAAGTGGAAAAAAGCAAAATATTAGGGAGAGTATATTGCAAACTGGCATTTAAATGCTGGTTAGATACAAATGTCTCTGGAAGAATTCTGTAGACAGAAGGAACAATGGTGTTTTCTGGGAGACCTGAGTAAAGGGTGTGTTGGAGTGTAGACAGATAATTCCCTATGTACCTTTCATTATATTGGAGTTTCAATCACAGATACAATTAATTTTAATTTTTAAGAAATAAGAAAAAAATACCTGGCCTGCTTAAATGAAAAGTGGTTCAGATATGGATATTTGAAACACATTTGTGGATGCAGCAAAAGGGACAGGCTTGAGAGACAGTCCGTAAAAGAAAGACAAGTTCAATTTCAATCCAAAGTCACGAAATAAGTCAAGTGAGCAGAAACTGTAGTTGGAAAGGCTCAAGGGAAAGTAAGAAAAGGAGGAAAGAGAAACCATGAATTCAAAGAGAAAGTAAACTCATGAGTTTTTCCTTCCCTGAATTCTATTGACTGACATCATAATAAATTTAAAATTCTTCTGCAGATATAGTGGATCAAGGGCTAAAATAACAAAGCTAAGTGGATACCAATTTAAATTCACCAAAGGAGAAAAAACAAACAATGAATCTAATTCCCTTGAAATACTGCAAAAAATGTTATGCGAAATGAATTTATTATAATTTAACAAAACATGTAGACTTGATTATCATTCTACAGAAGCCATTTTGGGTAGAAACAATGTTACACAATTGTTTAGTATGACCATAAATGGCTTGATGAAAGAGAAAGATTATTGTATGTTAAAGGAAAAAAACTATTTTCTATTTCTTAATAGAATCTTCAACTTAAAAATTTTTAATATTACGACAAGAAGCTAACAGAAGCAACAAGGACCTCCAGCTGCAGAGCCTCTCTCTCTTTCCCCTTGCCTCCTCCTTAATGCCACACCACCCAAACCATACAGCCAACTCAAACCACTCTTCATGGAGCCCACAACTGACACGTCCCTTTTGGGAAGGTCTATTGGCAAAACAAAAAGGAATAGGCAAATGAGAACTCCAATAAATACAAAAGCACATCTATGGCTTGCCATGCAACTTCAAATCAAGACTATCACCTCAGAGGTGCCGTCCCTGATGTTAATAATTACAAAGTTTCCAACAAACATACAGTCTGTCTGGATGATGTTACATGATAAATTGCAGACACATGAAAGTATACTTTGGGTAGACACAAATTGATCATGTCTTGCCTGGTTACCAAAGGCCACCCCATGGAGGCTGGACCATCAAAACCATGAAGGCTGAGGTAGAGATTGTCCAGCAAAATGAGTAAACACAAGAGAAATACAAATGTTAGAGTTTTCCATGCTTCTCATTCTGTGAAAACATACTACAGAGAAAACTCATTTGGTAACTAATGGAACTTCTTACAAATATGCTTCTCTCCCGCTGTGAAATCACTTAACTCATTTTTCGAGAGGGAATAATATACACTGAAGAGTCTTACCCTTTTGTTAATGTGGTTTTTCTTTTATTGCTCTCAAAAAAGAAAATAAATGGGCCCCTTTCGTGGCTGGTATGCTTACATTATAGCTTTTGAAATGGAACAGAGTTCCTCCCATACCAACACCCTTTACTTTGGACTACACAAATAATTGCATTGTTCAAGATCTTTGCATCAGTATGTTTCAAGTACTTTCTTCTAGGTCTCCATAGCCTTTTGAGAGAGACAGAAAACAACCATAAAGTCTGTCCAGCTTCCTAGCCCTCTGCTTATATGGAAACAGACCCTATGGTAGTGTGTTCTGATTGTGTGTTTTTTTCATGATGATAAAGACAGATGAACAATTTCATAAAACTATGATTTTTTCTACTTTCCTGTGGTATTCAAATATTTTAAAAAATGTGTCCAATAATATTGCCTCATATCTTCCTCATGAATATAAACAATATTAGTAAATACACTTTAAGACAGATCTACACTTTTTTCTTTCTCAATAACTGGTCTCACTTAATGGTGCATTAAATTCACATTAACAGAACTGAACTAAAGAGAAAGGCCCAGCATTTTTCCATATATCCATTTCTGTTCCACTATCCAACATAGGTAGTGAAGTAAAATTGTCTTTTATAAGGTAAGTGATTATAGAATTTAATTTCTTTTCTGTTTAATTACATAGATCATAAAGAAGAGAATGGAAGGAAAATAAAATTGTTTCACTATTCATTAGTTTCTAGATCTGCCAGACCTCATGGGAACAGTAAGGGTAAGGAAGACATGTTAGCCGATTTTAAACCTTGTTGAGGCTGAAAAAACAAAAAAAGGAAAAAAAAACCCACTACATCAAAAACTAATGATGTACTGTATGGTGACTAACATAATAAAAAAAATAGCAGTAGTGGTCAGCAATAAATTAATTTTAAGCCAAAAAAAATGAATTTAAATCTTTTCTCTTGAAACATGCTTAAAATAGCTTTTAAAATATATCTTAAATTTACCTCAGAGTTTTCAGTTGTATTGTACTCTCAAAAATATACATACATTTTGTTGTGAATTTAAAAAAAAAAAAAAGACACACTGGTAGAAATACATAAACATATCCATTGCATATTGGGTAGAATTTATTTTTAATCAGAAATTTAACCAATATTCCTACATAAATAACCAATATTCCTACATAAACCAATATTCCTACATAAATATTTGTAAAATAAGTTAGATGCTTTTGAATTGAAAATGACATTCTACATCAAAATAAAAAGCTTCTGCACAGCAAAGGAAACCATCAAGAAAACAAAAAGATAACTTGCTGAAGGGGAAAAGGTATTTGCAAATGATATACCTGGTAAGGGATTAATACCCAAAATATGTGAAGAACTTAGACAACTCAACACCAAAAAAAAAAAAAAAAAAATCTGATTAAAACATGGACAGAGGACCTGAACAGACATTTTTCCAAAGAAGAGGTACAGATGGTCCAACAGACACATGAAAGGATGCTCACCATCACTCATCATCAGGGAAATGCAAATCAGAACGACAATGAACGATCACCTCACACCTGTCAGAATGGCTAACATTAAAAAGATAGGAAACAAGTATTAGTGAGGATGTGAAGAGAAAGAAACACTCATGCACTGTTGGTGGGAATGCAAACTGGTGCAGTCACGGTGGAAAACAGTATGGAGGTGACTCAGGAAATTAAAAATAGACATATCATATGATCTAATAATTTCCGTATTGGGTATTTACTCAGGGAAAATGAAAACACTAACTCAAAAAGACATATGCAGTCCTATATTTCTTGCAGCATTCTTTACAATAGCTAAGACATGGAAACAACCCAAGTGTGCATTGATAGGTAAAAAGGAAAAGGAAAATGTGGTACATATACAATGGAATACGACACAGCCACGAAAGGGAACGAGATCTTGCCGTTTGGGGCAACATGAATGGACCTAGAGGGTATTATGTTCAGTGAAATTAGTCGGACTGAGAAAGACAGATACCATATGATTTCGCTCATAAATGGAATATTAAAAAGTGAATAAATAAACAAAAACGCAGAATGAGAACTATGGAAATATGGAGACCAAACTGATGATTGCCAGGGGGGAGGGGCTTCACAGGTGGGCAAAATGGGTGAAGGGGAGAGGGCAATACAGGGTTCCAGTTATAGATTGATAAGTCATAGGAATAAAGACAAAGCACAACATACAGAACACAGTGAATGATATTGTAACAGCTGCAATGGGACAGATGGTAGCTATACTGTAGGGCGCATAATATAATATATCAACTTGTCAAGTCACTAAGTTGTATACCCGAAACGAATGTAACATTGTGTATCAACCATACTCAAATTTTAAAAATCAATTATTAAAAAAAGAAAGAAAATCACATTCTGTAAGAGATTCCTGATCATCATCTACTTTGTGCCATATTTTTACTCTTCAAAGATCTCAAACTATTGAAACAAACTTTTGAATGCATGTCACTTGACAAGTCTTTGATGAATACTTGCAACTGGATTTCACAACAAAACTCAATATACAAATCAAATAATCAAGCAAACTATCAATAGTATGCTGTATTCTAATTGTTTGCATTTTTTTTAATGCTAATAAAGTAAAAGATTTGATGGGGAAATTAATCACATTTTTGGGGGTGGAAACCAGATTTAGTATTGAATAATATTTATCTCTAATTAAACAGACTGTTGCTTTAACAGTTCACATTATATAGTTTTAGGCTACAGAAAACCACTTGTTCAATGTAATTCTTGTCCACATAAAAAATAGTACAAATCATTTCATTGATGCTGTGTAGTTCCCTGTCTCCCCTAAGACATGTAATGATGTCTGGAGAATTTTTTTTTTTTTTTAGTTTTTCCACTGAGGGAGGAAGTGGCGTGGTGGTGTTTCTGCCTCCAGCAGGTGGAGACCAAGGACACTGCTCATTACCCTACGTGCACAGGACAGCTCCCACCACAGAGAATGATCCAGCCCAAGGTTAACAAACCCTACTATAGATTTATGGAGATGTGGTTCAAACAAGTGGAACATGGGGCACCATCTTTTCATCGTGGCACAAAGTACTTTGTTTCAAAAATCAATCCATTACTTGACAGCTCATGGAAGGGCAACGTTGGACTCAATGAGGTCCACTGGAGGTCTACCAGGGGCTTAAGAGTGAGATTAAAGTCTTGCTCTCTGCTCATGGGTCCCAAGCGCATTCACCTTGAACCAGTCTGTAGGCACACATCTGGTGTGTCAGTCTGACCAGCTGTTACAACAGAATACCATAGACTGGGGGGCTTATATACAACAGACCTTGATTTCTCACAGTTCTGGAGGCTCAAAGTCCAAGCTCAACATGCCGGTAGATTCAGTGTCTAGGGCAGGCTCTCTTCCAGTTCAGAGACAGCCATATTCTTGCTGTGTCCTCACATGGAAGAAGGCATAAAGGAGCACTTGGGGGTCTCTTTTATAAGGGCATCAATCCTATTCCTAAGGCTCTTCCCTCATGACCTAATGAGCTCCCATCTGGAGTGGACCCACACCCCACCACCTAATAACATCTAATTTTGGGTCAAGATTTCAACATTTGAATTTGGCTGGGAAGAGGGGGCCCAAACATTCATCCTGGCAAGGACTCTTACATGAAGCAGATGTTCTCCAGATGTCTGCTGAAGGGTATATGCACAGAAATTAACTGAACTTCAGTAAACACATGCCAAATTGAAAAACAATCCTTTTCAGGCATTTCGCAAAATTCGATCCATTATTTTTATCTGATAAAATGTTCATCCCTTATTACTGTTCAGGACAAGGGAACATCTTAAAAATATTGAATCATCCCATGAATGTTCTTATGAACAAGAAATAAATATATATGTATATATTATATATGTGTACATATAATATATATAATAGAATACGTATAATATGTAAATACATATAAAAGTAAATATATGTATAATATGTTATACAAAGATATATTTAATATACATGTAACATATATACATATATGTATATACATATACGTTAAATATGTAACATATACATATGTACAATGTGTATATATAATGATATATATTTCATATATGAAATATATTTCATATAAATATATTTATTGAAAAATATTATGTGGTGGTGCCTGGATGGCTTGGTCAGTGGAATGTGTAATTCTTGATCTCAGGATTGTGAGTTCGAGCCCAATGTTGGGTGTGGAGATTACTTAAAAAAAATACACATACACACAACACACACATACGTATGTATATATGTATTTCCCCCATTTGCTGAGGTCTTCGTTAATGTCCCCCAGGGATAGTTTTCAATGCAGAGACTTTCTGTGTATTTTCTCAGATTTATTACTACATAATGTATATATTCATATGCCAGAGTACCTTTCTTTTTTTTTTTTTTTTTTAGATTTTATTTATTTATTTGACAGAGAGAGAGAGCACAAGCAGGGGGAGCAGCAGGCAGAGGAAGAAGCAGGCCCACTGAGCAGGGAGCCTGATATGGGACTCGATCCCAGGACCCTGGGATCATGACCTGAGCCGAAGGCAGATGCTTAACCGAACGAGCCACCCAGGCGCTCCCCCAAAGTACCTTTCTGTGATGAACTGGAAATAAAAGACAAACAACCAAACAAAAACCCTAATTATCCATGACAGTTGAAAATGTTATGCTATGAGATATTCTTGAGAAATATGATCATTTTGAAATGCTCCCATTTCTAACGTATGAATATTCTGGTAACATTTTAGTTTGCTCTTCAGCTTTTCATTGAGCGATTGATAAAAGTTTTGTCCAAACTCCACGCAGCCAGTTTACAAACTTCGTTTGCATGGGTACAAATCATGTACACACTTCCCTTCTACTGAATTGATATTCATTGCCATTAAAGCATACTCAAGACTGAAAATTTTCAAAGTTGCTTTGCATGAAGAGTAAGGCAACTAAGCTTTGAAAGGAGTCCAGAGTCAAATATTCGAAATTATCAATATAAAAGCCTAATTTGCATTCCTAGAAAAATATATTATTGCTACTAGCCCAGGAAATTTTAATTTTGGCATAAAATATACCGTTATTCTTTTATATTATGCCTGGATTTCAAACATAAATTCACTGCTATAGGACTCATCGGTAGCTCTATAATCACAGGACTGCTATTTATTGAGTAATTATTATGTACAAAGAAACTAGCCAGGTTCTTTACAAGCACTGTGTCATTTATTTCTCATGGTAACTCTGCAAAGCAGCTATCATTATTGCCATATGACAGATTTAAATCAGATATACTCATGAACAGCTGGTGATATCTCTGTCATTAGTCTTTTAAGGTCAATGATCTTACATCACATTATGCAAATATAAAGGAGAACATTTTGATTGGGAAAATGTAAATACCTTAACGTTCAATGAAACACTAGCTTTGGCAATTTCTATTTAAAACACTCGTGAGTGTATTTCTAAAATGGCTTTTAATCATGCACTTTGAAAGATCAAACACTCTCGAATAAACCAAAATAATCAAACTCACATTTCCCAGGAAACAGTCAAATAGTGATTGAAAAGTGTAAAGAAATCTGTGAAAAACCAAGAATATGACTGTGTCTCCCAGAGACATCTTAATGAAAATAGCTTCTCATCCATAACTCTAACATAAATCCTAATTAAAATCCAAGTTGCATGTGCTGTCTTGTTAAACGATGATTAACTGTCTGAAATGTCTTTGAAGTTCGGGTTGTTAGGAACAAGATTGCCTATTTAATGCCTGTAAAATAAAGTAGTAATTCTCTGAATTCTGAACTGCTCTTAAGAGAATATAGCCCTAATAAAATATTTTGCATTATCTCTATAAACTGGTATCTCCTACCTTCTCATTTGTGTTAAAATTAGAATAAATCAGACATCTGCATCTTGTAGTAAAAGACTAGGTAATCCAAGCCAACCCCCTTACTGAGAACAAGTTAAAATCTGCATCATTAAATAAAACGTCTTAAAAAAATTCCAAGGCTGAAAATCATACTTAGAGATTGCTGTATCAAGACCAATGAGAAAGTGCTGATCCAGGTAGGTAGACCAGTAGGATACCCAGCACACAAAGCAGCTTCTGCCCCGTGGCATTTTCCAATGTGGAGGGAACTGCTGTGGCTTGCCCAGCACCACGGTGTAAGAAGGCAAATGTCAAGCCCCAGTGCCTGCCAGACGTGTGCAATTTGACAGACTCTCCCTAATATTTCCCTACCTCCATGGGTTTCACTCTCAGGCAAGGCATGAAACAAAAAGAAATTCAGACTTGCAGGACCATGCAGCCCACCTCCACACCTTCTAAACAATCCAGAGAACAGCAGGTCTTGGTGGATAAAAGAATATGAAATTCTAATGTCCATAGGCATCCGCCCTAGAGGAAGAGGCCATTAACCTCAGCATCAATTTATTATTGTAAGTAGTTTCTTTTCAACTACAACCACCAGTTCACAAAGATGACCCAGCACTAAAGAAAGAAATAAGAAGCCACT
Source organism: Ursus maritimus (assembly GCF_017311325.1). Taxonomy (NCBI): domain Eukaryota; kingdom Metazoa; phylum Chordata; class Mammalia; order Carnivora; family Ursidae; genus Ursus; species Ursus maritimus. The sequence continues at coordinate 121,657,512 of NW_024423319.1, read as the reverse complement.
GGTAAGACGAAGCAGAAGTAACAGTCACTAGAAAAAGACCTTGCAAAAATTGAGATAGTGTCATGATGAGACATGTATGACCCAACTATTTTGGAAGAATGTACAAAGAATTACCAAAAAAGAGGCTGAAAATTTCTGCAGAGAGTGAGAAACTGTTAAAATGGGGGTGGGGGTGGAAGAGACATCATAAAAGACCAAGCAGAAATTTTAGATCAGAGGATCACAGGAATGAAAAAAAAAGTTAAGAACTGATGAGTCAAGCTGAAGGACCGATTACATAAAGCTGAAGGGAAGAGGAGTGCATGTGCGCACAGGTGAGAAGAAACTGCACAGAATGTGTCATGGAAAATATAAACACTGCATTAGAAATAGGGAAAGCCATATGAGAATTTCTAAAATGTGCATTATCTCAGTGCTGGGGACCTAACTCTATCAGCCAATGAGACGAACAAACGAGGAAGAGAAACAGAAGCACGGGCATTTGAGATAATGGAAATACAGAAGGTAGCACTTAAGACAATGAGGAAGAAGATAAGCAAGAAAATACAGAATTGAGAACCTCCAAAGTGTGGAAATTATAAGGAGGGTCCAAAAATAATCCCAGAATTGTAAAAAAACTATGTAACAAAATGGTGAATTGGATGCATTGGCTTAACCACTCATTAGAAATAGTAGAAAGGAGACTTGGTAGAATACAATGTAAGTCTGGGGGAAAATATTCAGAAGGAAGCTTGAAAATGAAATTAGGCGAAAATATTAAGAAAAGGGTAAAAATGAGGTCACAAGGATAAAATCTAAGCTATGTGCAAGTTGACCACCAATAGAAAAGAAGGCAGAAAATACAACAGCAATGTTGGAAGAGGTCATGGTAAAGCATTCTCAGAACTTAGAAAAAACAGCCTTGCAAAAGTCAAAGGTGATGAAGTTATTCCAATCAGAGAAATGAGAAGAATGCAATATCTCACTGCATCAGAGTTAGCGCTGCAGAAACTCTAAGGCAAACAATCTTAAAAACATCACGGGAATGAGATCTAGGGAATGTATTATTTTCGAAGAAGTAACTCTTCAAGGGACAGCTAAATTCTGTCGGGCTCCAGAGAAGAGGAAAAGGCTCTCTCTCTAATGACTGGAAAGAAATAACTGAAAATTAAAATTCAGCAAGAGTATCCTTCAAGTGGAGGGAATCATAAAGACATTTGCATCAAGCTATCGAAGGGTTTCAAAAGCTCACAAAAATCTGAAAACATATTTGAGATCGTCATTGGGCTTGTTTCCCCCCCCCTTTTTTTTTTTAAGAGAATGCTCATATATAAAGTTAGAGGCATAAGAAGTAATGAGGAACAAGTAAATGATGTGCTGTAGGGAAATAAAAATTAATGTGGACTAAATCAAATTACACATGTTTCCTATGAGATTCCTCAAAACACACATACACACAAAATCAAATGGCAGGAAAAGCAGGTAAGATAGGTGGATGAATATGGAGGTATGGTACACTAATTAGGTAGTATTTCCAGAGAAGTGGAAATCATATTAATTAAAATTAGTGATTATATTGAGGGTCTCTGTTGTAACTTCTAGTGTTTTCCATTAAAAGATTACAGTCCAAAAGTTTTAATTTCTGAGATAGTGGGAGGGGAGAGGAAGGGAATAAGATGATTTTTAAAAAATCAGCATTTCACAGGAAAGCAAGAAAGGAGAGGAAAGTGTAGAAGAACTGGGTTAATAAAAACACAAATTTAAGATAGAAGATTTAAACCCAAATATACCAAAAAGGAAACATAAATAGAAGTGGATCTACAGTTAAAAAAGCACAGAGCAGGGGCGCCTGGGTGGCACAGCGGTTAAGCATCTGCCTTCGGCTCAGGGCGTGATCCCGGCGTTATGGGATCGAACCCCACATCAGGCTCCTCTGCTGGGAGCCTGCTTCTGCCTCTCCCACTCCCCCTGCTTGTGTTCCCTCTCTCGCTGGCTGTCTCTCTGTCTGTCGAATAAATAAATAAAATCTTTAAAACAAAACCTGTTGAATCAAAGAAGAGACTGAGGGGCGCCTGGGTGGCACAGTGGTTAAGCGTCTGCCTCCGGCTCAGGGCGTGGGAGCCTGCTTCTTCCTCTCCCACTCCCCCTGCTTGTGTTCCCTCTCTCGCTGGCTGTCTCTATGTCTGTCAAATAAATAAATAAAATCTTAAAAAAAAAAAAAAAAGCACAGAGTATCAGACCACGATATGGACTACCTACAAAACATAAAATTAAAACACGAGTCAGCAGAAAGGCCAGAAGTACAAACGTCGAAATGATACACAACTGAATTACTAAAAATGTAGCAATATTAATATTGAGTTAAATAGACATTAAGGCATGAAGCACCACCAGAAATAAAGGATCACATTGTAATAAGAATTTCAATTTGACCCAATGTATAAAAATTCAAGAAATTATCCCCTAAATTGAAAAGCACATAAAATGTACAAAATGAAAGTATAGAAAAACATAAAGAGGGGAAAATTCCATAACCATTGTGGGAAAATTTAAGAGACTTACTCAAGTAAATGATAGAAAATGCAAACTATTGATAAGGTAATAGAATTTGTGCACTATGTAATTCAATAACCTGAGTTCTTAGATGTATGTAGAATATTGCAAAATACTTTCCTCAAGGATGCGAAACACATCGACAAGCCATAAAATTAAATAAACGTGACTAGGAAAACACATACATTTGGAAACTAAGGAATTGCCTCTGATAAAATTCACAAGTCAAAGAAAAGCTCATAATGGAAATCACATAATATTTCCTATGACAGTAAAAGTATCACCCAATTTGTGGAATGCAGCTAATGCATTCCTGAGCAAAATTTGCAAGTATATGTTAACATATATGAGTATGGGAACATTAATAAAATAGGCTTCTATTTCAAGAAGATAATAAGTAAAACAACAGTAAAATTAATGAGAAGGAAGTAATAAAAATAAGAACGGGTCATGATCTAAGGGCTGTGAGATCGAGCCCCAAGTCGGGCTCCACATTCAGCAGGGAGTCTGCTAGGGATTCTCTCTCTCCCTCTCCCTCTGCCCCTTCCCCCATTCATGCACTCGCTCTCTAAAATAAATAAATAAAATCTTACAAGAAAAAGAACAGTAAATAGTAAAAATTAAGTCAACATACAGTAGAGTGAAGAAGAAAACCAAAAGTTAGTTCCTTGAAAAGTGTAATCAAAATATATAACCTGATGAGTTTTATCGATAAAGTGAAAAAGCATACATATTTGGGGCGTTCAAAATAGAACACCACCATACACTTGCAGAAGTAAAAAGATAAAAGAAATATTCTGATAACAGAACATTTAAGACATGGAAAGACTTCCAAAAACATATAGCAAAAAGTGACTCAGAAATAAATAGAAAACCAGAATGATTCCATAACCAAATAAGATAGTAAAGTGGGTGTCAGAACTCATGCCACAAAGAAAACTCAATGCAGAAATGGTTGCACTTATCTTCTGGAAAACATTAGGAAGAGATATTCTCGACCTTGAACTCTTCAAGTGTGTGTAAGAAAAGGGCATATCCTTCCACTTGTCGTATGATAGTAAACCACGCACCCCAAGCCCAGCGAGAAAATGATAAGCCAACAAATCCCTCATGAACAATGTTTGGCAGCATCCGAAAAGCACAAGACTATACCACTACCAAGTCGGGTTTACCCCAAATCACAAACGTGTATGAACATTAGAAGATACAAAGTGATATCGTTGAAATGTTGGAAACATTGTCTTTACAGCCAGAAGCAACAAAAGAAATACTCAAATCTTTGTTGTGTCTTTTTGGCAGTTACTGTCCTAAGGTGAGAAAAACAAACATGTATGAAGATGGAAAAGGAAGTATCAGAATTGTTTTTACTCATAGATGAAATTAGTGTGTATGTAGAAAATCTCAGATAACATAATAAAGCTGCTGGCTCTAAAATTGATATTAAACAAAAAAATGGATTTTATATTCCAGCAATAACAGGAAATAAGCCAAAACCCGAAGGGAGGATTGTCATGAGCCCTGGCCCCCAGCTCCCAGCTGTGATACAGTGGATTTAGTCCTCCCAACCTAACGGATGAGTAATTGGCTAATAACTGCTTAAGCCCTTAATAATTCACTGCTAATTACACCAGTTACAGAGGTTTCTATGTAAAAAAAAAAAAATATATATATATATATATATAGAATTAAAAAGATAAACAGTACAGTAGTTCTGAATACTCTTCCTGCAAATCAGTGACACAAATGTGTCTGTCTACTTGAAATATTAGAAAATATTACTGAGAAAAAAACAAAAACACCTAAATAAGTTATAGGGATACACCGTTTTTGTGAATGGTTCTATTAAACACTAAAAGATGCCCAGGAAGCCTGACTGGGCCAAGAGATTAAATTCTTAATTAAAAATCGGATGTTTGTTTCCCCATGAGGAGAGTCTAAGGTGTATAACGAAAATGCGAAGTTTGAAAAATAGCTAAGATACTCATAAAAAAGAACAAGAAAAAAACTTGTTATACAATATATTTAAATTATTATAAAATGTTTATGAAAATATGATATTGGCATACAGACAAAGGAATGAGTAGCAATACGGTATACTTTTTTTAATAAATGGTATTGTGATGTCAAATTGTCTATATGGAAAAACAAATTGTACCCATTTTCTACACAATACAAAAATGTTAAGTCCATGTGAATTTTAATATGAAAATAAAAAAACCCGGGGCGCCTGGGTGGCTCAGTCAGGTAAGCGTCTGCCTTCAGCTCAGGTCATGATCTCAGGGTCCTGGGATCGAGTCCTGTCATCAGGCTCCCTGGTCAATGGGGAGCCTGCTTCTCCCTCTCCCTCTGCCTGCCATTCCCCCTGCTTGTCCTCTCTCTCTGTGTCAAATAAATAAATAAAATCTATAAAAAAACAAAAGTAAATAAGCAAGTTTGAAAACACTCTAGAAAGATATGCTCTTATATTTGGGGAGGAAAAGATATCTTCCTTTCTTTTCATTTTCTTTCTTTCTCTCTCTCTCTCTTTTCCCTTCCTTCCTTCCTTCCTTCCTTCCTTCCTTCCTTCCTTCCTTCCTTTCTTTCGGAAAAGAAATCTTAAAACTTCAAAAAATACCATAAAGACAATAAACTAACTTAGGAACCGTAGCTCGTGAAAAGACACCCTTAAAAACAGTGAAAGGCACACCAAAGGATAAAAGATATTTTTTTACAACATGTGTAATTGTGGAAGCCCTCTAATCAAAATAAATCCATAAGGAAAAGATAGACAACCAAATCCAAAACTGATGACAGAAAGACAGCTCATCAAACAGGAAGAACAAAGGGCCAAGCGATAAATGGACAGGCATCAACCTCAGGAAACAACAAATGATACACACAGTGAGTTTCCACGTACACACACTAGACAGGAAAACAAAAATGAAATTCTCATGCTGCCAAATCTTGGTGCCCACTGCAAGCTGCTGGTGAAAACACTGATTTCCATACTGGAAAATGGCTCAGTCTTCACTTAAAGCAGATTTAAAGCAGCAACTCCATAATGGGCATATGCCTCGGAAGACCCATACTCTTGTGAAATGAGGGTGCATTTCCAAGAATGGTTGCAACGTTGAAGTCTGTAATAGCCAGGGCTGGCAATAACACATATGTCTAATAACTATAAAACGGGGAAACACAAAATAAGGTGTCCACATAATGGAATATACAGGAATGGAAATGAGTGGAATAGATTTACATAAAGGAACATATACAGACTTAAAACACCATTGTGCCTAAAAATAACACAGCAGAAAAGAATATAAAGGTCCATGCATTCAAAGTCCCCAAACACGTAAAATTTAAATGGGATTCAGCGATGCCTATATGGATGTGGGGAAAAATATAAGGAAAAGCAGGGAAGTGATTTGCATACAAGTCAGAATACTGGTTATCACCTGCGTGGGGAAGAAGATAGGACTCAGGTAAGAAAAGAACAGGTGCTCCTATGAGGCTGGAGATGTCCTATTTCTTGACGTGATGGTGGGAACAGACATATCTGTTTACATTTTCACATTGCACTGAATATCGGCGCTGTGCGAGCTTTTGTTTCTGCGTGTCGTATTCCAAACACAGGTGTTTTATTGTTCAATCAGTGTCCATCTCATTGCAGCACGAATGTCGAACAATTTGCCTTCTAAATCTATTGTATCCCTTCCTATGGTCCCATTGTTTGTAGCTTCTGCTGGGTGTCTTCCAATTACCCATTCTGCCATTGAAGAAAATACCAAGAGAAACATGGCCAGCACAGGTAATAGGGAAGCCCCTACTTCTGCACACTTCCCTACAAACTCAGCAGTTGAGAGCCCCGAAGCCACTAATTCCCAGATGTTAAAGTGCAATGGAGCTGTCCACGCACACAACCCATGTCTGTACTCACGTCCATAGTGTTGTCTGAGGCTTACCTGGAAGTTACTTGTTTCTGATGGCACATCTCCATGGACAGCAACATACCAGAACTCTCTACAAGTCTACAGCAATTGCTACTGTATCTTTAGCAATTTATCTAGCCACATGAAATATTCAGAGTTACCCCTACACAGATGGTACTATACAATTTTTAATTATTCAAGACACTTTGGGGGAAAAAGGCTGAATTCAATGGAAAGCAGATTAGCGAGATTTTAACACCGATGCAGGTACCTGCATTTGGTTATTGGCGACGGTGTGACTGGGCAAAATTATGCTGAAGTTGCATGACATAATCAGGAATCACTTCATTCAATAGACTTTTAAAAGGGGAGGGTGCAAAATGAGCGTTATGACAATCAGCAGGGTGGAAATCAGAGCTCCCAACGATACTGGCCCTTAGAATAGCCAATTCTGGACGCTGTGTGTGTGACACTAAGGTTGTGCAAAGCATTTTGATTTTCTCTTTTCGATGTGCCTTAATAGTGATTTCAATCAAACTTCCATTTACTGATAGCTGTACCTTGTTTTTGAAGTAAAAGTGCCTTAGACAACATAGTCACAACGGAACCTTGGCTGTGTTCAAATATAAATTCCTCTTCAAGGATTAAAAGTTGCCTCATAGGAAGATATTGAAAATAAATTACTCTGGGCTCTGAAAGGATTTGAATGAGCAGAAACACAAAAGGTTCAAGCCATCTTTGTTATAATTAGTGTATTGCCAACACAGGGATTGATTTGTATATAATCACGCTCGTTGCAGTATATAATTTCTGATATGCCTGCTAGATTACTTCAGCCTACCTACGTAAAAGTCAGCACTCATGCACCTTCCATATTTTTATTGTTACTTATTAAACTATTTCTCAACTAACATCGTCCTTCTGTACATGAATGGAAATATAAATTGGGGGTCCATCTAGACAATGGAATATTATTCAGCACCAAAAAGAAATGAGCTAGCAAGCCCTCAAGGACACAGAGGAGTCTCAAATGGAAATTGGTAAGTGAAAGAGGCCAATCTGAAAAGGCCTCGTACCTTTGGTATGATTGTGTATGTATGCGTAGTACAAGTCCCTCTCTACCGCACTCTGCAAAGGGGAAAACTACGGAGGCAGTGAAATGATCCGTGGCTGCCAGACAGAAGGAGAAGAGAGGCAGGAATATGCAGAACACAGAGGATTTGTACGGCAGGGAAACTATGTATGATGTTATAATGATGGATACCTGTCATTATACATGGGCCCAAATTCATAGGCTACCAACACCAAGAGTGAACGCTAAAATAAATGATGGGCTCTAGGTGATGATGTCATCCCAGCGGAGGTCATCCTTTGTAAGAAATGAGCTACTCTGGTGAGGATGTTGATGACGAGAGAGGCTGTGTATGTCTGAGGGTGGAAGGCATAGGAGAAATCTCTCCACCTTCCTCTCAATTTTATTATAAACCTAAAATTGCTCTAAAAAAAATAAGTTCTTAAAAAAAAAAACCCACAAAAAACTGAATACCAGATTTTGGAGGATAATGGAGACCTGAAAAAAACACAAGTCAATCTCAAATAATCCCTGAAAATATATGGACTGCTATGGGAATTTTTTAAAACCGGCACATCGGGACGCCTGGGTGGCTCAGTCGGTGAAGTGTCTGCCTTCGGCTCAGGTCATGATCTCTGGGTCCTGGGATCGAGTCCTGCATTGGGCTCCTTGCTCAGCGGGGAGCATGCTTCTCCCTCTCCCTCTGCCACTCCCCCTGCTTATTATCTCTCTCTCTGACAAATAAAGAAACTCTTCAAAAAAACATCTATTACATAAACAAAGATGCTAGGAAAAAAGACTCTGCAACAGTTCTTATCTTTTTCTTTTAATATAAAAAATAAAATTCTATTTAATCACTTTATAAGATTTTTAAAATTCCCCCCCAAAAATACTAGCTGACATTAAAAATTAAACAGAAAATTAATTCCCTAGACGGCAGGACAAAAAACAAAGTAGGTAAAATTATGTGAGAAAGTTAAAAAAATAGTTTAAATATCTGAGTTCTACAATTTGGGAGATTTTTTCAAAGACAAGAGTATAAAAACCAGATGGGAGGAGATTCCAAGAAAAAAGCATAATAAATTGGGATATTTCCTAATACCATAGGAAATAAGTCTTTAAAGGGAACCTGTCTGTCATAAAAAATAAGAATACCAGAAGGTCAAGCCAACGATTCAAAGTGCTTCAAAAAAGAAAAACTGCACACAAATTAAATTAAAAAGAGAAGCAGAATTAGAATTATATATAAAAGCAAGACAAGACAATGGACATACTCATTCTGACTTTCGTGCATTTGCTATTTCAAACATTTAGTTCTTTAATTCAACATGTCTTTGTGGAAGTCTTACAGTTTCCAAGGAATGATTTAGCCCCTGAGGGTGAGGCAGAATACAAACCAATCACGTTGGGTCAAACGGACAATAAATATACTAACAAGCAAATACATAGCACATGACAGGAATAGGGTGGGGGGGGAGGGTTGGGGGAGTCTTCCTCCAGTGAGGCACCTGCTATCAGGTGAGGTGGAAAGAGGCTCACCTCTGGCCAGGTAGTGCACCCCACAGGTACAGGGCTTGCGGAGCAAGTCCAGGGCTGAATGCCAGGATCTACTGGTTGCCTTAGCCTCACGCCTTTGTTTAGTCCTCTTCTCCCCGTGAGATTGGCACCTGATTTAGTGTGGCACGGATTCTAGGGAAGGGGAAAGTCAGAAGAAAATGGTCCTGTACTTATTGGCTTATTTTGCAAGGGAGCAGTATCAGAGGACATGAGGTTTGTCTTGGAGACTGCCTCCTTGTTTGCTCTCCTCATGGCTTCATCACACATGGCGGAATCACCCATCTCCCGGGTCAGACAAGTAATGGGAGAGTGCAAAACGTCCTCCCTACCCCTGATTTTCTCCTTGTTCCCCAAAGGCAAGGCAGACCAGCATCCCCACAGTGCCTGCGGCTGCCGGCCATGTTTGGTTTCCGCAAGCTGGTATGCAAGATGGAAATCAATGAGGTGAAGTTTCAGAATTCTCTGGTGCAGAAACCCACAAGGAAATAAGGTCTCTGCCCTGGGATGCAGTATTCAGAGGAAGATGTGAAGATTATATCCCCATCCGCGCTAGTAACAGTAAACAAGTTTGAATAATGCCGACCGCCGATTACAACCCCCAAGACCTGTAACTTCCACTGTGTCTGATAATGCCAAGGAGTTATAATTGAAAGGGGTGAGAAAGACACTCATAGTCACATGTGTAATGGGAAGACAGCCTTCTTTCTGTTTGCTTTATTTTACGCTCGCTCTAATATCCTGAGAGTAGCACAATCTGATTCCATTTAACGAATGAGGGAAGAGGCAGGAAAAGAGAAATTTAATACATGTCGACCAGTGGGATGATTTGACAATGGAGGGGTCTCCCTCTCAAGAGACGGGGTTTTGTCTGTAAGGGATGCTAATACCTGCCTTTAGTCCTGCGACCTCCCAAAGCTGACAGCAGGATGCTATCCACAGGGTAACACTTCCAAAATGCTCACTCTTTGCTGGGCACTCCTATAAACTACACCAACGTGCACAATCTCATTATCTCCAGCACTGGACCTTACGAAGCCTTCACCCAAATGGGGGGAATACAGAAATGAACGAAGGTTTTAGAGACACAGAAAGATGAAGTAATAGGTCCACGAGCTAAGACCATGGACAGAGCTAGACGTGCCCAAGCTGGGATTCATATCCAGGGAGTGTCCCGGGAGTTCATTCACATCTAGGGAGTTCAAACTCTGTGCTCCTTGCTCCTCTTCAAAGCTGCCATCTGGTAGCACCTTGATGGGCACCGATCAGCATCCTCTATATTCTAAACCAAGGTGTCTAAGCCTCAACGCTAGTGACATGATGGGACAGACGACTCTCTATTGTTGGGGGCTGTTCTGTGACTTGAGGGAGGGTTAGCAACATCCTTGATCACTACTCTGCCGATGCCATCCCCAACCTCAGGTTGTGACAACCAAACATATTTCCAGACACAGCCAAATGTGCCCTTGGAAGCAAACCTGCTTCTCTCCCAGTTGAGAGCTAATGGTGTGGAATAATCGTCTAATAAATGAGTAAGACAATGCTTTGACTTAGAGGTTGTTGGCATTGTTGACTTTTGGAAGCAGACCATGCTCTGTGGGGGCTGTCCTGTGCATTGCAAGGGCTTCGCAGCATCCCTGTCTTGCACCCACGAGATGTTCGTAGCATTCCCTGCTCTCCTAGTGACAACCAGAAATGCCTCCAACCACAGTCGCCCATGAGGGAGAGCCAAAGACTTTAAGCAAGAGACAAGTTCATCCATGAAAGACCTGCTAAGACACTTGAGGTTGGCTCTGCCATCACTGGCCCATCAGGCTCATTCAGGTTTTGTCAGACAGAGAAAAGAACATGGTAGAGGTTGAAGAAACTGAAGGGCTTCTGAAGAGAGGACGCTGTGAACCATGAGGACGTGGAGCCAAAGGTGAACCTCCTAGAAAGAATCCTTCTTTGGTCATCTAGAAAGAGTCCTTGCTTAAGAACGCCACCCCTAGGACCAGGTGGGTGTGAAGAGAATAGATCCATCTGAAGATAGCCGCGGGTGAGAACATTCAACAGAAGACAGTGAACCCAGCTCAAACGAACTGCAGTTGGTGGGACCTACCTCAGGACCCTGGAAATTACAGATGCATCCAAAGTAAAATTCAGCTGGAATCATGACCTGAGCCGAAGGCAGATACTTCACTGACTGAGCCACCCAGGCACCCCAATTAGCCATATCTTTACAAGACTTTCTCCAACCTCACTTGGTAAACTGCAGAAACTCCCTTGGTTAAGTAAATGAATCCTATTGAATTGAAAATAATGTCTCATGAAGGCATTGGCCTTTTCCTTCCTTGGGGAGCCTTACGTACAATAGGGCTTCTGGGTGCAGAAGGCAATCCGATGCTACAGAAAGCTTCACCCAAATGGCGGGAAGGCACAGGAATGAAAAGATGAGTCAGGAATGAAACTGGGGAGGTGGAAGGTGTTGGTACCAAACCTCTAGCTGAGCTTCACTCAGACCATGCTGGTTGTGTTTGACTTAGTCCTCACCTACGATGCAAGAGTAAAAACAAGATGTTGTGCAAAGGCTAATGGGTTTTGCAAAGCTCAGCGTGAGTTCTGTGGTGAAGAGCTGGAGCTCTGACCTCATCCAGGTGGATGTCGACCAACAACGGCAAGAGTTGGCCAGACTTTAGGAGCTCATTGCAGCCTGGGCTTTACCTAACGGTGAGATACAGCCTTGGGAACCAGCTGGCAAAGGAACTGATGCCAAAACCAAACCAGGGACACATATTCTAGCGGCCAGGGCAGTAGACTTCTGAGGAGCTCCATGCAAAATGCCAGAGAGGCTCGACTTCAAAGAGGCCATTTTTAAAAGTAATTCCACGTTTTATTGAACACATCTACGTGTCACCATTGCTGAAATGTAAAGCTAAAATGGAGGGTTTTAAGGATGTCGACGGTGGAAGGTGGTGATCTGTCATATGCTTACACATTCAGAGTAGTACACTAGGAAGAGGAAGGCAATATACAACGTTGGGTTTGAATTGGAGGGAAACACCTTGGGGAGGTCCTCGGTTTCTTACTACAACCTCCCTCTTACAATAACCTCTTCCTACGAACCTCCCCTTGATGAAGGTCTATACAAATAGTCAGTTTACAAAAGCCACTGCATTCCACAACATGGTCATTAGGCGGGACAGATGGCTAGGATGGAAAGATTGGGGTTGTGCGGGTGGCCAGTCTACAGCAGGGGTGGTTGGGCTGGAGGTCGGAGACCCAGCTGGAGGGAGGCTGTAGCCCAAGCGTAGGGCTTCTAGTAAAGGAGCAGGCTGAGTAGTCTAGATGCAGAGGTTAGTGCATTCCCTGAAAGTCCTTGTTTTCCAATCAAGTTCCTACAGTGATTTCTCCAAATATGGTCAAAGAGGACATTGTTGAGGACCACCATGAGCCCTGGCTGTTGGACCACTGTGAGTACTGGGTGTTATACGCAAGTGATGAGTCATGAAATTCTATCTCTGAAACTAAGATAAAAAATCTTTTTAAATAAAAATAAATTAAAAAAAAAAGAACATGCTTGATTGTACAGGGGCTAGGATCAGGGGGGGCTAAAATATCAGGTGACTCTAGAAGGAAATTAACACATCACGTTGTTTTGACCAGCAAGACCCTCTCTGTTCCCTGACACCGGTTATCAATGTCCATCCCACTCCCCTTCTGAGACCTGAAATCCTAGGTCATCTTTCAAGAGGAAGTCAGTGGGCACCTGCCATATATACAAATCCACACAAGCCAATCCATCTATAAGACTGTATTTCTGGGAATGAGCCCTTCTTCTCTATTTAAACTTCTTAGAAGTCCGGAGTACATATTTCTTCATCATGTGTCACCTGCACAGATACCCTAATGTATCGTGTCACAAACAAAGACAGTCACGCCATCCAGACGATGCCAGACATACCTCTGGAAACGGTCCAAAGTCAGACCCAATTTCATCATTCCAGACAGCGTCTCCGTCGGTATAAAGAAAAGATCAAAATACAATCAGTGAAGCTCATCAGATGTCTAAAGATGATTCCAAATCGCAATTTTGGGGCCCACAGTTCGGGGGAGGCCCCTCCAGATAAGAGCCCGATGTGGACACATGGGATTACAGCCTCTCTGTCATCTTTGCCATTGGGGCATTTTGTGTTGCTGCAGAATTTGGTTTCAGCTCTGTTTTCTGCCCACCCCTGTCACTTTGGTGTTGGAAGATGACAGAGGGTGCAGGGTCTCCTGCCGCACAGAGGTCAGTGGAGAGTTGTACATTTACAGGTGTAATGTTCCACGGATCGAATGGTCAGCACCTGCCCTCAGAGATGACAGCAAGAGTCCATGCCCTGTTTTCTTAATGGAGAAGGATGCAGAACCGTCATAGAACACAGACAGTTACTGCACAGATAACAATGTCCCCTTAAATATATACTGTATTTCTGTAAAAGCCTCAAAGGAAATACTGTGTGATTAGATAATGTGGTCATTAGCAGTATATTTTGCTGCTTCTGTATAAATCGTGTGGGACTTGAAATTCCTTTTCTTTTAGTGTCTACTTCTTTCTGGGGCAGTGGGGGAGAGGACTGGTTGAACAGAGCCAGACTCTGTGAAAGTATATATGTACTATATACATGTCTATAGAATATATAAAATATATAGGTATAAATCTATGTTTTGTATAAATATATATTTTATATGTAACCACGTAGAGATACATTATAATAAATATATACATTATATATAATATCAAATGTTACACATATAATTGTATACACATGCATCTATAACAAGGTTGGGAAAGTTTATATATTTTTATATATTTATATATTATATATATTACTTGGAAATATATATGCACATATATGCATGTATATACAATATATTTTCATACATCTGCATATATGTATATATATTCAGTATATATAATATGTATAAATACATAGCACATATTTTTACATATATACAGATATGTATATATACTATACACTTGTGGATTCATACAGTATTACATATGGTATCACTTATGTACTATTCTATTATTGTATACCCTATAGTATTATTGTATACCCTATAGCATTATAGTACTATTATTATTGTATAATATTATTGTATAGTATTATTGTATACACTATCCTACATATACACTAAATTCTAGTATTCCATATACTATACTGTATCATACATACACTAAAATATAGTATAGTACATTCTATATACTATAGTAATGTATAGTAGGCTGTATAACTCCATGTAGTATGAACGTACACTTATAGTACTACATGAACTTATTATATGTAAGCATATGTACTATATAGACATATCTGTATATGTGTAAATATATAGTATGGTATATATACACACTTTTCCAAGTCTTCCGCCTGAGCAACGATTTCTCCACCACCTCCCAAGATCCCCAACCATCTGCCGCCTAGTCTTTCTTTATCGATTACCCAAAAGGACATCCCTGCATGAAATGATGATCTTCTTTTGTTTGAACCAGACCTTGGAAATTCTCATACACAATGGAAAGGTGAGAAGTCGTTCCGCAGGGACCAGAAGAGCAAGGAAGGGCTTGGAGCCAGGACAGTGGGGCGACGAGTGACAGTGGATGTATCACTCAGTTGGCTCTGGGGAGAACAGGCACCAGAGGGATGCATCTGGAGAACAAAAGGGCCCCGGGTAGGAGGATGCTGGTATGGGACCACGTGTGGGAAGAAGGCCCAGAGTATCGGGCTGAGAAAGGGGCAGGCATGGCAGGGAGAAGGAAGGACTGCAAGAACACAGAAGTTACAGTCTGCATTTGGGCGTTCTCTCTGCACCTGTTCTGTCTTCCAGGTGCACAGAAGTTAAAAAAAAAATTATTGTATTTTTCTAATTATGGAGAGTTTGCAAGAAGGATAAAAGCAACATCTTCCCTCTCATCCAGAGAGATCACCTGTGAATTTAGGGATATATAGAGTACAGCCTTTTTTCATGCATATATATTACTTACACAATGAAATTGGGATCATAAAGTCTATACTTCATGATTCTGACTTTTTAAAATTTGAAGACTTATTTTTTTATTTAATCATAAAACTTCATTTTTATGAATGATAAGCTTATTTTTCTTTTCTGGTATATTTCATATCTTTTTGTTTTGTTTAGTTAACATACGGTGTATAAGCATATTTTTTTTAAAGATTTTTTATTTTATTTATTTGACAGAGATAGAGACAGCCAGTGAGAGAGGGAACACAAGCAGGGGGAGTGGGAGAGGAAGAAG
This sequence comes from Ursus maritimus, assembly GCF_017311325.1. Classification (NCBI taxonomy): domain Eukaryota; kingdom Metazoa; phylum Chordata; class Mammalia; order Carnivora; family Ursidae; genus Ursus; species Ursus maritimus. The sequence continues at coordinate 121,642,166 of NW_024423319.1, read as the reverse complement.
CAGGCTCATAGCGTAGGAGCCTGATATGGGGCTCGATCCCAGAACGCTGGGATCACGCCCTGAGCCGATGGCAGACGCTTAACCGCTGTGCCACCCAGGCACCCCATAAGCATATTTTTAAAAATTTCTTTTGCTTGTGTACCTTGGAAGTCTCTTTTTTTTTTCCTTTTTTTAAAATTTAAATTCGATTAGCCAACTGATAGCACATCATTAGTTTCAAATGTAGTGTTCAATGATTTATCTGTTGCGTATAACACCCAGTGCTCACTGCATCACGTGCTTTCTCCAATAAAGATTTATTCAATTGTTATCTCATGGGACAATATAAATTAGCAATGCAGAAATAAGACAAATCAGAAGACTTGAACAAAGCAGTTTCCAGAAACAGAGGGGGAGCCAGGGAAGACAGTGGATAACCAAGTTATCAGAGAACTTCCTAAAATCAAGCCTTTTAGGTCCAGACCAGCATGCCAGGTGACATCCTCCACAGGAGGGCATAGACTAAGAAAGGTTTCCCTGTTGTGTGGGCTGCTTCCAGGGCCTGAGGTGAAGGAGACTTTCAGCATCACATGGATTTCAATCTCATTTGTTGTTCTTTATTTTTTTTAAGGTTTTATTTGTTTATTTGAGAGAAAGCACGAGTAAGGGGAGCACCAGAGGGAGAGGGAGAAGCAGAAGCCCAACACAGGACTCAATTCCAGGACCCCGAGATCAAGACCTGAGCCGAAGGCAGATGCTTAACCCACTGAGCTACCAAGGCACCCCTTCAATTCACTTCTCAGCTAGGAGCCAGATACCAGATACCCAATGTAACTTTGGGCACACGTACAGTCTTGCAAACCTTAGTTCATGATCTCTAAATAAGCATAATAACCACTCACCTGAGTTAGCTCCTCCACGTGGCAGGTGCTTTTCCTAGCATATCACATGCAATAACAAGTTTGAGACTCCTGGAGAATCAAAGGAGTTCTGTCATGATCTCCACTTTACTGATGAGCAAATGACACCCAGAGACATTAAGCCAACGGCTCAGTTCACACGGCTCACGAGGTCATCACCCAATACAGGCTTGACCACAGGGGACGGCACCCAGTAGGGCAGGCACGGTTCTGGGCTGCCTCCGTCTGTCTTCACTTAAATGCTACATCTTGAAGTTCCCTGGCTGCGTTTCTTTTTTCTTTTTCTTTTTTTAAGATTTTATTTATTTATTCGACAGAGATAGAGACAGCCAGCGAGAGAGGGAACACAAGCAGGGGGAGTGGGAGAGGAAGAAGCAGGCTCACAGCGGAGGAGCCTGATGTGGGGCTCGATCCCATCACGCCAGGACCACGCCCTGAGCCGGAGGCAGACGCTTAACCGCTGTGCCACCCAGGCGCCCCCCTGGCTGCGTTTCTAATGTTTCATGGGACATTCTCCGTGTAGGAACATTGCACATAGAGAACTTGACTACGCATCTTTTCATCACATCCCCAAGAGCACCTTTCAAGAGTGGTTTTATTTAGATCCATTTCTTAACCAGAGCACCACTGTTGGTGGAGAACTCTTGGCTGATGCTACCCCGAGATATGAGAAGAAGACCCTGTGTCATGTTAAAATGTGCTAAAATGTTTGAGGAATACGCCGAAAAATTATCTTCGGAGTTTCCAATCATTCAAAGATACCGTCCAAAGCACTGTGGATTGTTTTTCCCCAGCAGCTAAAATGAAAAGGCGTGCTGCGGTTGCATTAAAAAAAAAAAAAATGGCCAAAAACTGATCATGCCCTTGGCCCAACTGCTTTGAAAATAGGACATTCTTGGCAATAAATAAATGCCAGAATGAATAAACAAATCTATATGGGGTATGTTTTCTTCAGAAAATTTGCCAGAAATAAGACTTGAAACACGTAATACGGTGTATTTGAAATTTGCAGTTTAAATTGTCACAGTTTCATTGTAATCAAGTGCACATGGATACGTTTGTATGAAGTGGATTCTATTGAAAAATTTGCACCATGTGCCTACTCAGTGTTGTAGAAATTACCGCGTCTCCCTGCCTTCTATTCATGAACACGCTCTGTTTTAGGGAAGGCGAAGAGCAGGTCTTTTTTTTTTTTTTTCCTAGCTCTGATTTTAAAGCAAACAGAAACCCAAGTAGGCAGCAACTTGGTGTTGACCCAGCCCTGACTTCAGAAGCAGTTAGCTAACCAGAAACAGTTCCACAAGAGGAGAAATACAAATAGTTCTTTCTCCTTTCTACTCTTTGCTCACTAGTGATATCTGCGTGCTAGCCGTGCGTGCAGCTTCCACACTCCCGTGCATGGCTGAGCTCACAATTCCCCATCTGTGCAAGTATTCACGGACCGCTGTAAACCTCACCATCTCTCTGAAGGTGGCTGAAATGGCACAGGACTCATGACCAGCCTAAAGGGGCGAAAGTATAACGTTCTTGATCTAAGACCCAAGGCTGCTGATCACCCTATTTATTTTCTTTTAAGATTTTATTTATTTATTTGACAGAGAGAGACAGCCAGCGAGAGAGGAACACAAGCAGGGGGAGTGGGAGAGGAAGAAGCAGGCTCCCAGCGGAGCAGGGAGCCCAATGCGGGGCTCGATCCCAGGACCCTGGGATCATGCCCTGAGTCGAAGGCAGACGCTTAACGACTGAGCCACCCAGGCGCCCCGATCAGCTTGTTTTCTCACCGGGTTCTCTCACAATCTTTAAAGGTATTTTCAACAACCGAAGACATTTGAAAAATGTCTATTTGAAAAAAAATAAATAACTATGATATTCTTGTGGTTCATGCAACCTCATCCAAAATGAGGTGTATTCACTCCTCAGGAAAAACAGAACATAGGATTAACATATTGGATAAACAAAACTTATTTTCTTGGGTATGCATCTGGCGTTCAAAAACCAGTCATAGACTTGAGAAAAGTAAGGTTGAATTTCTGAGAATGAGCCTTCAGTCTGCAAGACGTCCTTTGTCCTTGTTTTTCTTTGAATTTGATTGTGCTCTTTTTAATTTTTAAATTCAATTAGCCAACATATAGCACATCATTAGTTTCAGACGTAGTGTTCAATAATTTATCAGTTGCTATAACACCCAGTACTCATTATGTCACGTGCCCTTCTTCATGCCCATCACCCAGTTACTGCATCCCCCCACGTCCCTCCCCTCCAGCAACCCTCGGTTTGTTTCCTAGAGTGAAGAATCTCTCATGCTTTGTCTCCCTCAGTGTGCTCGTCAAATCTAAGAAGAAATGCACATGAACGTATCCCTGGGCGTTTCGTGTACATGAATCGTCTGTGTATGCTGATGATTACTTCCAGCTCTGGGTGAATGTGAGACCCTTCCCAGTGCGGCTTGCACACGATAGCCGTCGTTGGAAGGGAACAAGAAACGGGAGTGACGGGTTGGTCTGTGGAGTTTGGCTGCGTGCTTTAGAAAGCCACTGCTCTGCACTTATCCGGGCGCCTTCGACCTGGGAAGACTTGACCACAGTGATCGAACCCAGAGAATGCATTGCTCAGCGTGGACAGGTCTTAAACAGCCACGCAAAGTAGAGCAAGGAAATTAAACAGGCAAAGACGTTGGTCTTGATCGTACCCATGCAAGCAAGGCCAACGGAAGAGGTTGTCCAGGCTGTACACGGAGCGCTCCCGTCCTCGCCATACCCTCCTCTCTAGCATAGAGGTGGCACCTGCTGACTGGCCACGGAGTGCCTCCCTGTCCACCAGCCCCACAACTCTGCTATTCACCCTCCTCAAACTCTTAAGGCTGTGCCTGGTTAAAAGGAGATCCCGCTGGAGAATGTGTTGACTGCGTATGACATAATAACATGTTGGCATTCAGTGTCCTAGGGAAAAGCTGGAAGTTTACAGTCTACATCCCATGCTACAGTCTTTGTTGAGATATCAGGGCTGCCTCCTGCTGTCTGTGTAATTTGGAGCATGCTCCTCCGTTTACTTAATCCTTGGCTGCCTGAGAAAAGGGAAAGCAGCCCCTGGCACCTGGCTGCTGGCCGGGGGTTACCAGGTAAGCACGGGGCAAGCTGGCTCAGCCCACAGAGCCAGGCTGTGTTGTTCTCCCGTGGAATATAAATATTTCATGAACAGCAACATCAGGCAAAAATACTGAGGGACACTCAGTGACTCTTTGCCAACTACGGTATCAGCTTTCACCTAATTTTTCCTCCTTTTAGGTAGGCAATCATAGAACTACCCCACTTCCTAAGAGTCTCCACTCCAAAGCCATGCCTACCTTCCTGGGATTCTCCCTAAAGTCACTTCATACAAGCCCACACCCCGTAAGTCCTTCTGACGCCTTCGTACTGAGCACCCCGTACGGTGTGCACTCTCCCTTGCGGCAAAGAGTCGATGTATCTACGACTAGTCTGTGTTTGAAGAGCGCTAATATATTATCTGGGAAAATAAAGGTGCTGTGGGAAGTCCTTGCAAGTTACCAAGTAGATGACGAGGATAACGTTTTCCTTAGTAGGTCAGCCTCTGGAGAATGCGGGAGCCAGCATTTGCATCCCTACTGTGTGCTGTGCACAAGAAAATGTGTCTCCGTCCATAGAGTCAATGGGTTTTCATGAACGGCTGTAAGCTCACCCAGAATGATTGAACCTGCCGAGGGCATCTCACTCAACATTCTTTGACAGTCAAACTTTCTCTCAAATGTTGACATTTCAATGAATCAGAGCATGTAGCCTACATAACCCAAAGCATGGGACACCGTAGCCCCACTAACATTCACACATGTGGGATAGCTCATACATCTTCTGGAACTGTGATAGCAAGGCTAGGGCTGATTAGAAAAGGGGTATAAGAGCCCTGAGGTTATGTAAGAAGGTTATATAATATATCCCTCCTAAAGTAACAAATCCTACTAATGGCTATGCACACGGCTCAACAGTTAAACCACGTGGATTCTCATCGTATTTGCAAAGATGACCAGGCTGTCAGTGGGAGCGTGCTCAACCCCTCTGAGACTTGCAATAAAGGCTGGTACAGCCTGTTAAAGCCTGGTATGTCTGATAAAGGAAAGCAAATAGTGTCTTCCCTTTAGATGGGATTGAGTGAGACATCACAAGCAAAGATCTTTACAAAGGGGCTCGGTGAAAGACGGAAAGCCATCATTATCATTACTGCTCTTAGGATCATTAGGAAATCCCTGAGGGACTAGATTTTTCCTATCTAGATTGAACCATATATCACAGCCTTTCAAAAAATGCAAAAACAAAACAAAACAAAAACCAAAAAAACCCATCAAAAATAAAAAGAGAAAAATCCCTTTTCCTTGATAATTTGACCATCCCAAAAGCAATCAACAATTATCATAAAGAGGCTGGTTAGTGTGGCCTTCATGAAATATAAATTTTAATGTTTTAATGTATTGACTTGCAACATACTTAAAATATTTAAACTTAAAAAAACCCTAATAGGTTCTCATAGCAAGAATATTACGATGCCATAGCTGTTGATGAGCAGAAGGCTTTTGCCTTTTGTTGTTTCTGTTTTAAACTTCTTGCAATCTATTAGAATCGTTCTCTCTAAAACAAGTCTAGAAAAATATTATTTGGGAAATTCTATCTTCTTTTTTGTTGTTTTTGTTAAAGATTTTATTTATTTATTTGACAGAGAAAGAGACAGCCAGCGAGAGAGGGAACACAGGCAGGGGAGTGGGAGAGGAAGAAGCAGGCTCCCCGCTGGGAGCCTGGTGCAGGACTCGATCCCAGGACCCTGGGATCACACCCTGAGCCAAAGGCAGACGCCCAACAAGTGAGCCACCCATGTGCCCCAAATTCTAGCTTTTTTGAGTGAAAATTCAGTAAATCACGTCAAGAGGAGTACGGTTTTTCTTATACTCACCTGTGTAACTCACTGTCTCTCCGACGTGTGTCTGATTTGGGCGAACATATAATAAAGTCAGCAAAATTTCTTCAGCCTGATCTTTGCTTCTCCTTAGATCTGATGGACATTTCAATTTTAAGAGCAAAGATCATGACACTCCACACATATTCTACAAGTTTCTGTGATGAGTGAGACACACGGATTTTGTCTGAAGAGCTAGCCTGTGACACTTGGTATGCACGGAGCATTTACTAAGTACTGAGTGCTGACGCAGATAATATTTCAGTACACCTACGAGGACGTCTGATCCAGGGAAAAGCTCTGGCCACAGCATGGCCGGATCTTATCTATGTTATCACTTCCAGATCAACCCCTTTACTCCCAAGTGAAAAAAACCTTCTCAGCCTTGCTTTGGAAACCCCAGAAATATTTCTGTGTGCAACACTATCGAGGTGACGTCAGCAGGAGTCTTTAGCCAAGCCCAAGAGTCTATGTGAATTGTACAAAGCAGACCAAACCGTGTGAAAAGAAAATTCAGCCTTGCTGTATAGACAGATTCAGAGGGAAGACTATGTGTGTGGCTCACTGAACAGACATCACGAAGACATGGCAGCATTTGAAATGACTTTTCATTATGGTTGGAAGGGACAGGCTGTGGTTGGGACAAGAAAGTCCCCAATTTCTTACAGCAAATGGCCAATACCTAGATCAGGATCACAGACAGTGATGAGAAACTTTCTGCCTGCAGAACAAGGGCTCTGATAAAGGAATATGTGCTGGTCTTAGATCTGAGACATTGAAGCAAAAAACATTTTGTTTGAGGATCGAGAAAATCCCACCCCTCTTGTGGACCATTTCAGAAACAAGAAGAATGAGTCAAGATCCTGGAAGCGTTCTCAGAATCGTGGCTTTCAAACAAGAAAACCAAGTCCTACCAGCGCCCTGGGAAGGCAAACCAGTTACTAATTATACATAGTACGAATCCAAAACTCTAGGGAAGAAATGAAGGGCAAATCCACGATGAAATGCACTTGATTCTATTCTCTTAGAGTGGAAGCTGTTGGATTGTGGCCATTCCTCTTAAAGGATGTGGAGCATATAAAATTAATTGGCTCACGAACTTCTAAGGAACGAATCGGATCTGTGTTTGTTGCATTGGGCTGGGAGCTGCCCGAAATCGGGGGCCACGTGGGAGGAGCCAGACGCTCCTGAATTCAACAGGAATGTGTGTGCAATGTGTGAAAGGGGATTTGGAAATTAAACATTTTAAAACTCCACACAGATGTTTGTCTTGCAACCACAAGTAAAGACAAAATCACATTTGTTGGTAATGAATGCAGCCTTTTTTGTAGACTCAGGTGTGCCGACAACACGGATACATTTAAATTATAAAATGGGATGAAAAACAAAGACAAAACTTGATACTGTGTACTAGATATGTCTCAAAATGGATACAATCTATCCATTTAGATGAAAGCAAAAGTATGCTTCACACATAGAGGGCTCCTCTTCAGAGGAGTACAAATTATCCTGAGGACATGAAAACAACGTTACATTTGATACGAAGGGTAGAGAAACAAATAAGAAAGTAAAAGTAGGCAAAGGCACGCTTTTCTTTTTTGACCACTTAACAGGAAGTGGCACTGATTTGCTCTTTCCTCCTGGCTCAGCATGAGCTGGTTTTCAAACCAGAAAAGTCTTGAGTTGGATGAATACAACGCATTAGTGATAAATGAAGCCCCACCAAGATGAGGTGTCAGAATTTAACTAGATGTTTGGAGATTTAAATTACAGGCTATCACATGCATATTGCCATGTAACCACTGTCAGGCTGGGGTTCCAGTTGGGCAAAAAATGACATTTGGATCTAGGGTGAGAAGTTTTAAGGCTAATCAGGTTCACATAGCCCAATATAATAATATAACTCCCTTTTTAAATTATATTTTACCTTCAGGCTACCTGTAAAATGTTTTGCTGTCTTTAAAAAATAAATACTTTGCAAGTGCTTTACAGAAAACTCCAAGACGAAGGTCTGACGAGGTCCTATAAATGTGCTCTCAATATATGGTATCCTGTTGTGCTGTATTTGCAACCAAAATGCATTCCTCCAAGAAATGGGTAGATAAACACATGTCTTGGGCCTTGAAGTCACAAGGCACACATTATTGTGCCAAGAGTCGTAGATATATGGGGGTGCCTGGCTACTTCAGTCCATAGAGCATGCAGCTCTTGATCTTGGGGTTATGAGTTCAAGCCCCACGTTGGGGATGGAGCCTACAGAAAAAAAAAAAAAAAAGGAGTTCTAGATATTATAGAGACTTTTGAAATGGTGATCCATGTCCCTGTGGTGCTCTCTGTCCCCCTAAGCAAGGAACATTTACAGTCTGGCACGCAGCTCTTCGAGGTCCCCAGCACCCAGCAACAAGGGGTGGGGAAGGGTCCTTGCACGGTTCTCAAGTGCATAGGTTAGTAATGATGGGAAAATAAGTGGGCTCTAAGGGATGGGAACAGGGCCACCTTCTCGTCTCACTGTCATGTGGGGAAAGAAGAGTCAGAGGCAAAAATTTCTAATAGTTTGAGAAGCAACTGAATACATGAGACTAAGTCTCAGCACTAAATCTAAGTGTCCAAGTAAGACGCCGCTGCTGAAAACCACCCACTCACCAAGAGTCCCAAACCTTATGACAATCCAAGGAAGAGTAAGTACCATGTCGGCATTTGGCTGGATGGAATAATGCAGGGTTTATGAAGACTGAACTAAGAAGAAGTGGAAAACTCAGGCCAAAACTGATTCTAGGATGACGTTCATCATTCTTAAAACAAGTCCACTTTCCAAACAGATTTTATTTGAATCCGGTGCTGTTTCATCCACTTTGCGTCCACGTGGGGCTTAGCCGCGGCTTTGTTAACTAGACAGGGTACGGCATTAATTAACGGCTAGCAAGTTTAACTTTGCCTTCTCTTTGTTAGAAGTCATCATTTTTAACTAATTATAATAAAAACAGAAATGACATGTTGACTACTGAAACAGAAACTGAAGATGCTTTTCCTTAAAGAATAATCCCTCATTTAAAATAATCACTTAAGACACCACTGTGCTTTACCCTCCCCCCAAAAAGAACAAGAGGTATTCAACTGATGCGTATCAGTAAATATTTAAAATCATTACTTTAGGGTCACCCAGGGGGCTCAGTCGTTGGCACATCTGACTCTTGATTTCTGCTCAGGTCATGATCTCAGGATCATGAGATTGAGCCCCATGTGGGGAGACTCTCTCTCCCTCTGCCCCTCCCCCTGCTCTCTCTAAAATAAATAAACCTTTAAAAAATAAAATAAAATCATTACTTTAGCAAGAGTAAAAAGTCACCGATGTATGCAATTAAAGTTGATGGGTTGGTTTTGGTGATTTTCAAGAAGTCAGAAGATGAATGATGTTAAATTCACATAATAATGTGTTCAATTTTTTTTTTTTCAAACTCAGAGTGGTTTCCATTTAAATGTAAATGTAATGATTCCACAAAGTAAAGCCACACTTGCTAACAAAGTAGATGTAAATACAAAATAAAATATGCATGTGTGAGCCCAGGGCCCTGTCAATGGCATACTTGCAACATGTGATTGTTGAATAAATACCTAAAGGAATAAATAGCAAGAGAGAAGAGCATATAGATAAAAGTCTCTCATTCTTTTCTTTTTTTTTTTAAGACTTTCTTTTTTTATTTGCGAGAAAGAGTGCACAAACACGGGGAGGGAGAGGGAGAAGTAGGCTCCCCGCTGATCAGGGAGCCCGATGTGGGGCTTGATCCCAGGATCCTGGGATCACGACCTGAACTGAAGGCAGACCTTAACGCATTGAGCCACCCAGGCGCCCCAAAGTCTCTCATTTCTAGTTTGCAGTTTTAAAGGAATTTCTTTAAATTAGGTCTTTACCTCGTCAAAAGCATAGAAATTCAATTAGCAACTCAAATTGAGACAGTGGCGTTGAAAAAGGCCCTGTTTAATCTCATGATGAAACGCCTCTGAATGTATCAGAAAGGAAAAAAGAGGTCCTTGGGGCCAGTTTCTTTTGTTATTTATTATTATTATTACTATTAATTATTTGCATTTCAGGATGTTGCGGTGTGTCTCGACCTGTTCTGTTCGCTGTTTGGTTGTTTCTATGTTCCTTTGAAGAACTGCTCTCGAACTGGGCTCCTTTTAGGAAAGCTTAAAGAGGGGAGCTCAGGGAGGACTTCAGCCAGCTTTGGACTTAATTTCTCTTGTATTGTGGTGACATTCACATAACATAAAATTAACCACGTTAAACTGTCCAATTCAGCGGTGCGTCCGAGGTCCCTGTTTCAGCCGGCTTCAGCCCCGAGCTCAGGCACCCTCATATCTGCCCTCTGCTATCAGGAGGCAGACCTCTGACTCACAAGCACTACACCTGTGTTTTCCGTCTATCACGTTTCTTCTCGCATTTGAAGTTCCATGGGGATTTGCACGGGAGGTGCAATCCCAAAGGGATCCCATGGCTGGTTATTCAAACGGGACAGAGAATGAAGAAGTAAAACATCCATGATAGTGGTAAGTGTGGATAAGGAGGGGCCAGGTCATGTGCTGGGTCAGTAAAAGGAACCCACAAACATAAGGACAGCTGGAGTATCTATAATCTTACCTGGAACGTACAGGTAAGACGGCAGAGCCCCAGTGGCGCTGTGCTGAGTGCTGCCCCGCTCCTCTGCTGGCTGGTGACTACTGCTGCCAGGAGCCCCAGGGAGTGGTTCCTGCTTGCTGCCCCCTCCTGTCAGACCCCTCCTGGGTCTCCTCCATGATCCAGCACTCCAACACATGACCCCGCGGCTCAGTAAGTCCCCAGGACTCCACGACGCTACCTACCATCCAACAGAACTGATGGTAGAACTGGGTGGTAGGATGGGGCTTCTACCAACTTCTGATTGTAGTTTTTGTAGACTATGAATATCACAGTTTTTTTTTTTTTTTTGCTACGTCCATGTAGCGATTACTCATCTTGAGTTGCTAAAAATCTCCATTTCTCAAGGAAGGAGAGGAAGGTTCCCAAATTTGAACTTCAAAGGCTGGGCTCAGGATAAATTACAAAAGGCAAGCATTGCTAGCTTGGCACACCAGCGATATCTTTAACAGTTAAACAGAAAGCGCACTGCAAATTCAAGAACTAGTAATTTCTAATCGTTAATTATCAATCATATTTGTACTGTTCACGTGAACGCAGGTAAGTAACACTCTCTGAATTTATACTTGCACTGAGGCTTATGTCACAATAGTGCATCTTAAAAACGCTCATCACAAGGGGCATCTCGGTGGCTCAGTCGGTAAGGTGTCTGCCTTTGGCTTATGGTGCTGCGGTCCTGGGATCGAGTCTCACATCAGGCTCCCTGCTCAGTAGGGAGTCTGCTTCTCCCTCTGCCCCTTCCCTTACTCATTCTTTGTCTCTCTCAAATAAATAAATAAAACCTTTTTAGGGGCGCCTGGGTGGCTCAGCCATTAATTGTTTGCCTTTGGCTCAGGACATGATCCCAGGGTCCTGGGATCAAGCCCCACATCGGGCTCCCTGCTCAGGAGGGAGACTGCTTCTCCCTTTCACACTCCCCTTGCTTGTGTTCCCTCTCTCACTGTCTCTGTCAAATAAATAAATAAAATCTTAAAAAAAAAAAAACCTTTTTAAAAATTCTCATCACAAGAGGTAAGGAATTGTAACCATATGAGGTGATGTTAACTGAACTGACCTGGTGATCATTTCACAATATACACATACATCAAACCATCACGCTATACACCTAAAGCTGTTACAATGTATCATGTCTTGCACGCCTAAATGGTTACAATGCAACATGTTTCACATGCCGAAGTGGTTACAATGTATCATGTTGTATGCCTACATGTGTTACAGTATATCGTGTTGCATACTCGAAGCTGTTACAAAGTTATAGATCAATTATATCTCAATGAAACAGGGAAAAACATCTCTCAGAGTAAAGAGGTTCTCCATGTAAATTAATAAAGGAAGAAAGAATTTTAATGAACAGGGTTAGTAGTATCAGAAACTACGAGCAATCTAAAGCAGGATTCTCTGCTTTAACTTTCTAGGAAATAAAAAATAAAGCCTAAGAATTCCCTATAATGGACTGATTTCATTTTCACTGGCCAAATGCTCTCTGCTAGTGAATCAATAAGAACATACTATTTTTTCAGGGAAAAAAATCACCCCCTGTGTGAGTACTGGGCTCACAGGGTCTAGGCATCTCTGTTCATGCTATCCTGCATCCCACCACCACCTAAGCCAGATGCCATCAGAGTATAGGTCCTTCCAATGGTGAAGGCCACGTGGCATCCGTGAATCAGGCACGGGGTGCCAGCTCCTGCCATAAGACCTGCTTAAGACTTGTGTGTAAGGAACACCACCATCACTCACCTGTTTAAAACCAGACAAGAGTGTTAACTCATCTCTTCATAGTAACGTGGGACAAGAGTGAAAATACAAAATAAAGAACATCACCCTCACCAATCCTGATTCAGGCACACCAAAGCTGCTCTCAAGGGTGATGCATAAAGTGATTGATTTGAAAAGAAATCAGGAGGCATTATAAGAAGGCCATCGGTTTCATTAAAAGTCCATGACTCACTTTAAAACTTCAGATGGATTTGAATAAGTTCCTTTTTAAAAACCGGTATTAATCTTGTATGCTAATTTTTTAGGACCTGCATTTGGAGATGGCAAGTGGCCAACTTGCAATTCCCAGACAGGGCATTAAGGAGCATTTGTAATTGGATTTTATAATAGAGAAAAGGTGGAAAGAATATAGCAAAGTGATAGTTTCACTTTATATTTATAGCTTTGGAATTTTAGATGAAAATGTGAGATATAGCCCTACCCGTTGTTGGAACAAAGGCATGAGTTTTGTAGCTAACAGAGAAAAATGCTTTTGTTGCTTTTAAAACTAGTGGGGGAAGTTTTAAAGGTTCAGAAAACAAACTTCTTGGTACTGCGTGACTACATTTGAAAGCCAAGAGGACACAAGAAGGAGGTGAAGTCACAGAAAGTCCTAGGGTCTTCTATGAACATGGTCTAGTGAGTGAAAGACCAGGTTTCATCCTGAGCCCAGTGATACCCCAACACGTGGATGGAAACACTGGACATCCTTGTACCCACACACATGGAAATCACAACAATGACCCATTTGAGAAAGTTAAGTACATGGGTTGAATAGTGTCCTTCAAAAATTCATGCCTACTTGGAGCCTCAGAAAGACACCTTATCTGCAAATGGGTCTTTGTAGATGTCATTACAGATCTTAAGATGAAACCATCCTGGATTTAGGTGGGTCCTAAGTCCAATGACTGGTTTCTTGATAAGAAGAAGAGAGACACAGACATAGAGGAGAAGCTATGTGAAGACAGAGGCAGAGATGGGAGGGACATAGCCATAGCGATGCTCAGAGTTCCCAAAAGCTGGAAGAGGCAGGAAGGACCCTCCCCTGGAGCCTCCAGAGGGAGCACATCCCTGCCCCGCCTGGATTTCAGCAGCCCTGCCCCATGTGAATCTCAGATTTCTAGTCTCCAGGACTGGGGGAGAATAGACTTCTGTTGTGGTAATTTGTTATGGATGCCCTAGAAAACTAATATATCAAGATTTTTTTTTTTAAAGATGTATTTATTTGTCAGAGAGAGAGCATGTACAAGCAGGGGGAGCAGCAGGCAGAGGGAGAAGTCCCAATGTGGGACTCGATCCCAGGACTCTGGGATCATGGTCTGAGCCGAAGGCAGACGCTTCACCAACTAAACCACCCAGGAGTCCCATGAGATTTTAGGATCATCTAAGAGACTTGCCAGCCATTTGCAAAAAATGAAGACTGCCTTTGGAAAAATCACAATCATTGTCTTGCTTACCATCATCGTTTAAAATACCCCTGGAAAGAGCCAAAGAAAGAAAATCTCTATAATAAGAGCTCTATTGTTTTGGTTTGTTTTTATAACTATCAAAACCTGATAAAAATATAAAGATTTGCAGATTTTAAGATGTTTTTTGCAAACCTTAGGTTTCAATTCAAGATCACGTGCTTGCCACACGTATAAATTGTCTCTCTTCAAGCTAAGCCACACGTTATGAAGATAAATCATGAACTCACGACACCAGCATAAGTAGATGTTTCGAGGAAAATGGAAACTTTCAGTATCTGTGAAAAAGGAACAGCTGCCGAATGTAAGAAGTGGAAATAAATACGGTTTACATAAAATTAGGCATTCACAGACTTTGACAACCAGGAGTTCACCCATACTGCAATAAAAAAAAAAAAATTGTTCAAGAAAATAGATTCTGTCGTTTGCTAATTAGCTTCCACTTTGCAATTTGGAGTCGAACACGCTACAACAGCTAATCGTCCAGAAGGTGTTTATGATCCGGTAGACACTCTGAAGACAAAAGGCAATATGAACTATGACCCCAGCCCTCACGGAGCTTAGACCTCGCTCACAGGAAGTCGACATGACGCCTGGGAAGAAACAAAGCCATATACACCAGAGTGTGAATTTCACGGTTCAAAATTCATTGAGGGACAGGGAGCATCACGCCAGTGTGACCCTCTGTTCTCAGAGAGGGGAACTACTCGAGAACAGGTGGTTCTCAGCCTTGTGGATGCCTGCATCTCAGCTCCTTCTCACGAGGGGACACCGAGCAGGGACCGGTAGAGGCCAGGTACGCTGCTCACATCCCACAGGGCACAACACACACGCCCCACACCAAAAGAACATCAGTCCAAAATGTCAATAGTACCGAACCAATAGTTTAGAAACATGACATCACTAATATACCAGCATAAGAGGCCACGTCCTTCCCCAGGATGTGAGATGAAGGGAAATAAGCCTACTCTATGAACAAATGGAAACAAAATATAACAAAGTTGAGCAGAGGGATGAAAATGATGAAACGGAAGCCAATCTAGCAGCCTTCCATGCTAAATATGTATCCATAGCACTCGCCATATTGTATAAGACTGTGCCTTTGATGAGATGTGTCTGGTCTTTATTTTTCCCTCACGGTAATAAAAATGTCATATGCTCAGGGACTTTTGTTGTCTTTTTTGTTCACGACCCTATTCCCAATGGAAGGCACCAGGTGGAAAACAGCAGGACTTCAATATATATTTCTTGAGTGAAAGAATGAATGAATGAAACACACTATTGTATTTTTCCTGGCAAAGCTATCTTTGTAAGAACAGGAAAAAGTATGTTATCACTTAAGTTATAGACATATAGCTCTCTTTCACCCTCTTTCATTTTTTTAAAGTTTAAATTCAGGGCCATCACTATAACACCTTGTGAAGTTTGCTTGCCAGCTGAAGGATGCCCTATCAACTCTTTTTGATAGTTACAGTTTTACGCCTCATGGTCACTGAATAAATCCTCATTGCGGCTTCATCAGTGCTGGTCTTCCCCTGATAGATGTATCAACTTCTGCCTAGCTCACAAATTTAGATTTCCAAGCCTGCGATATCGGATCAAATCCCCCGTCCTGCTAACATTGGTTGAAACGAGTCCATATCTGTAGACATTTGCAGAGTGGTCTATCCTAGGTACACTTCAGCCACTCTTGCATCCATACATCAGGTGAGTTCAATGATTAGACAAGGCTGACAGCGGAGGACGCCAGAGGGGCTATGCTGTGGGTAGGCTGGTGTGACAGCACCAGGCTTGCGAGATGCTGGGATGGAAGGTGGCCAGGCTGTTTGGGCGATGAAAGTCATTTTGCAGAGCTGTGGCCATGTGAAGCCAATGACCTAAGTTTTCAGATCCACGAGTAGAACGAGAGAGTCACAAAGGTGAGTGAAAGTTCCCCTCTTTGTGGTCAGTGTTAGGAGCAATATGGAACCTTTTCCGTTGAAAGTTCTAGTTTTGCAATTTCCGGTGGAACTATGGTGTGGATGGGTAGGATGATGGAAATGAAATGTGTAGGGACAATGTCATGAGAGAGATATGCCCAGGAGTGCCGTCACCTTCCACGTGGATATCTGACAACAAATGAGCTCCAAGGACGGTTGACAAAATCTGAACAGAACGAGCCGAGAAAGTGAATCAGTAACGACAAGAAAATGTGCCTCCAAGAAAATCCCAGGCCCAGATGGCTTCACTGGTGAATCCTACCCATTGTTTAAAGGAGCATTAACACCAACCCTTCACACTCGCTTGAGAACCATGGAAGCGAAGGGGACACTTCCCACTCATTCTGTGAGGAGACTAGTCCCCTGATACCAGAAGCTGGCAAATGCATCATCAGAAAACACATCTAGAGATTCATCTTTTTTATGAATAGAGATGGAAAAGTCCTCTAGAAAAAAAAAATACTAGCAAACCAAATCCAGCAACATATACAAAGGATTATTCACTGGGACCAAGTGGGGTTTATTCCAGGAGGCACATTTCGTTTAATATTCAAACACTGCCTCCTGTGATGTATTGTGTCGATAGAAAACAGGACAAAAAGCACATGATGATAGTTTAAAACATTGAGTCAAAATGGAGCAGGTCGAAAATAAGACCTAAAACTACACAACTCTTAGAAAAAAATACAAAAGTAAATTGGCGTCACCTCGGCTCAGGCAGACTCTTTATACACAAGACAAAGAGCAAAAGCCAACGAAAGAAAAAACACATAAATGAAAGTGCCTCAGAATTACAATACACTTGTGCTTCAAAGGTACCGTCAGGAAAGTGGGGGAAAACACTGTACCCCTCGGCATATACATAAGAGAGACACAGACCTACAGTCACGCAAAAACTTGCACGTGAACATCCAAGGCACCATGATGCGTAATACCCAAAAAAGTGAGACAATCAAAATACCCATCAAAGATGGATGGATACACCAAGTGCCTCCTATCCATACAATGGATTATTCTTTGGCCATCGAAACATAACAAAGTCCTTACAGGCGCACGGATGAATGTTGAAAACCGCGTCTGACTCAGTGAACGGAGTCAGACGCGGAGACCACACAGTGTGTGATTCTGTTTATATGAAAATGTCCAGGAAAGGCAAAGGTGTCGAGGTGGGATATTAGGGATGGTCTAAGTCTTTGGGAGTTGGGAGGAGTAGGTGCTGGGTTTGTTTTTGGAGGGACGATGATGTTCAAAACTTAGGTAGGGTCTGTGGTGGTGCCACCCTGCAAATATACAAAAGGCCACTGAATTACATACTTTAAAGGTGCACGTGGGGCACAGTGTTTTAAAGAAAGGACACAGATGAGAAGATTCGAGTGCAGACAAGCCCAGTGGGTTATTTACAAGAAGATTAAGAGAGATGAGGGAGTGTGAAAAGCCATGAGGAGTATTTGGAGGGCCATAGGAAATACTTATGACCCTGAGTGGTCCTCCAGAGAACAGTTTTGATGAAACATGATTTAAAAGGAGGAAATGGGTTAACGGCAAGATACGGGGATGAAACAGACACAGTAGAATGTAAAAAATCAAGAGCACGGAAAAATGAGAAGTAGGAGTGATGAGGTAGGTGGCCATTCGCTCCGAATGCTTATCTGGAAAGATGGGACATCTGCGCATGCTTTTCATGAAGAAGTGCCGTACAAAAGCACGAGTGTTATTTTGAAATGGTTTAAAGTGATGCTTAAGGAGGACACAGAGAGAGCAATGAAGGGAAAAGGTATTCAGAGGTCCAGAAAACTATGGCAGTTCTCTAAGAATAAAGAGCAATGGGGTCGTCTACACCATTATCAGGATATTTTAGTAAAGGGGCAGGGGGTCACTTTGAATGATAGGAATCATTCCTCAGTCCAAACTGCAACATTTCCTTATTCCAAAACTGTTCTCTCAATTTGGCTATAAATCTTAGTTATACTGAGTAGAATTGATGGTGTTTCTCCGGTCAGACGTATGTCTATACTAAAACGTGTGTCTTTATAATGTGTTTCTGCTACCCACCTGTTTACGGCTATACCCATTTCACAGGACACAGCCTTCCCTCTGTAACGTCTGAACCTATAATGAAAGCCATGGTGCTGAATGCAATGAAAGTCAGTGCATACAATCTCGAATCATTAACAGAATCTCCAGAGACTTGCAATTGATTTACCTGCATAGACTTGAGCTCATCTGCATCCAATGCATGCCACACTGAAGTATGGTTACATGGAATGTTCTAAAATATTTCTGATTTTTTTTATACTGGAAATTGCACACTTTAGTCAAAAAAGCTGTTATTTTTTTAAATAAAGGAGACAGTACTTTAAGCATTAGATACAATATACCTGATCAATATGTTACAAGGCAATTTTATTTGAGAAATACATTTATATTTCTAAATGTGCAAAGTAGCTGTCACTTCCGAGTTACATTTTTTCTTTCTAAGACAGTCAGTTCGAATTTGCACCTTGCAACCACCTGACCTCAAACAACTCAAGACAATCAGCTGTTCATACACTGGGTGAGAAGAGAAGAGAAAAAAACATGCAAAAGAAAGAACATGGCTTCTTTTCGAATTAATAATCTGGAGAGACTCTGTTCTGAATGCAAGCATTCCCAGCAAAGGACAGTTTTGAAGGTGTATCCTGTGTGACTGGTAACTCGAGCTTACGTGGTGCTCTGTAATTAGTTAACTGGAAATTATGTATTAATAGATCCTTCTATCAAGTGTGTCCCAACATTGTGATTTCCCAAAACAGCGATGTCCATAAAAATAAAATGCCACCTTCCTTTAGGAAACTCTAATCATT
The DNA here is from genome assembly GCF_017311325.1 of Ursus maritimus. Lineage (NCBI taxonomy): Eukaryota > Metazoa > Chordata > Mammalia > Carnivora > Ursidae > Ursus > Ursus maritimus. Next base: position 121,623,590 of record NW_024423319.1, on the reverse strand, counting down.
CATAAGGGATCAAGAGATTCTCCACAGCATGGCACAGGCTGGTCAATGGTTCCGTGCACTTGAGATTAAAAGAAAAAAGTCTTGGGTTCTAACTTCTCCGCACCATGACTTTCTTCACCCAAAAACACCGCTTTGTATCCCTGGGGGTCTCTACTGGCTGTAGACATGGACCCCCGTTGCCTCCGAACAGGAGGGAGCCTCTTTGCTTCGTTGTGTATGTCCATGTTTCCATGAAGGCCCCCCTCCCCATTACAGAGTCTTTACCCCACTGCATTGGTTTCCGTGTTTGTTCCCAGGCTCCTCTGAAGTCCCAAGACAGAACTTGAATCCTGAACGATGCATCTTACTTGCTGAATAAATCAAATCAATGCAGTGGGTGTTTTCAGCCACCAGGAGGCAGATGAGGAAAGTCCAAGCCCATGGCCACCAAGGACAGACCTGGACCATGAACTTGTCCACTCCCAGAGTTCACGTTCCATACCAGGAACAACAAAGACCAGATTACGGTGTTTCCAAGTGACTCTTAAATGCACAGAAACCTACTGATGAAGAAGACGATGAAAGACAACATATTTTGGGCAGACACATTTCTTGTTTTTTCCTTTTTTGCAAGACAGTGCTCCCTTGCACAATGCATGCGTGTTATGACTGTTTCTGGAGAGTCTTCCCCTCTGCCAACTCCCAGCCCAGCACAGCAGGGGACCCAGAGCCTGTTTCCAGGAGGGCTGATCACCTCTGCCACCCACCACAGAGGACATTACGCCAAGGGTTCCCATCCTTTCCACCGCCGACTTTCAATATCCTGGTTTTGCGTGCTCCCGCACTATTCCTCTTGCCTCTGGATCCCATTTCCTGCCATTTCTCCCATATTCCTTGACTTCTCTACTATTGCTTGTTTTTCCCTAAATGCAATACTTCACCTTTCCGCTCTACCCATTGAACGTTCAACTGCATTTTATATGCAACTCTAGGGGCACCTGAAGAGCTAAGTTGGTGAAGTGTCTGCCTTTGGCTCAGGTTATGATCTCAGAGCCCTGGGATGGAGCCCCGTGTCTGGCTCCCTGCTTAGCAAGGAGTCCGCTTGTCCCTCTCCCTCTGCCCCTCCCCTCTGCTCATGCTCTCTCTGTCTCTGTCAAAATAAATAAATAAATAGAAATCTTTTAAATAAATTAAATAAATGCAACTCTTCCAGTAGGAAATCAAATCAGGGCAAACCTGTAAGGAGAGGAACCATAATGGGAGTTAGGTGGGTAGCGTCAAGACGTGCAGATCCTTGAAGGAAGAAATTATTATTTTTTCCCTTTATACGTGTTCACTTACGAACTCTTGATTTGATTAATAAAATGGGTTCCATTTGTAATTCAAAACAAAATCCTTAATGATACATAAAAACAGTGAAAAGACAACAAAGGGTCTAAGAAAACAATAAAACACAGCACTTAGCAAATAGCGGACATCTTTAACTCCCAAAGAAAGAGGGATGGACATCTGCTCTGCAGAGCACCTTGACGGTGTCCAACAGAGGTGCATGGAGCAAGTGATGGGGACCCACCAAACCGTCGCGGAGGAAAAACGCGTGTGCACAACACACACCATATGCAACTGAGATCACAGCTCTTTACGTTACAGGAACCCGTCAGTCGTGTGCTCCAATGATTGGCAGACTCCTGTATAGAATCTGACGTGCAACACCAACAGAGCAAACGCGTAAGAGTGAGACTCCTCTGGTTGACGTCAGAGAGCTGCTTCCAAATGCCACCCAGCCACCCTCCACTTCAGATGGAGACCAAGACCCCACAAAGGGGACCAGACCCGCGAGGGTGAACACGCCATTGCAGCACGTGTACGGCTCTTGTCACATGACTTGTAATCCCCCTGCTCTCTCCTCCGCTGCAAGTAGACTCCCTTTACTTCAAACCGTCTCTGTGCTCTAGTCAAAGTCATGATATCACCGCACCAAAGCGAAAGGATGCAATCACTGACCTTAAAGACAACTTCGGGATCCCTCCGACACAACCTTCCCCGAGACAAAAATGCCAGAATAGCTACAACACCTGAAAAACAATCAGGTGTTTCTGGTACTGCTTTGGAATCCTGGGAAAAGTCAGTTATATAAATCCACGGGCAACGTTTCTTAAGACCACAAGATACCCGTCAGGTGAGAAATGTGTTGAAGTCACCATCTGGCTCAGTGGTGTTGACTCCACGATGGGCCACGCGCAGCAGACAGGCAAAGAACGGACAACAGGCGTGAGACAATGGTGTTGCGGGGGTGGATACCACCATCGCCCTGAGCACCCTAATAATGAATGAGCAAATAATAACCCACTGGGAGGCATTCCTATCACCTCTCAGCCTTTGTTTCTTTGTAAATAAAGTAAGCGAACCCCTGCAAGGAGGTTTGCCAGGATTAAGTGAACAGCTATTGCAATCCAGGGCTGGCCACACTGCGGGCTCTCCATGAGTCTGCTGCCAATGCACAGAGGCCAGACCTTTCCAAAGCAAAAATACTGTAAAGCATGCAGGAGGCGTCCCATGGCAGGGTAACCAAAAAGGCAGTAAGTCCATGGGAGGTGAACGAAAATGAACATTTGAATGGAGGCGGAAGTAACCAAGTCAAGATGTAAAGGCAAATGGGAGACAATCAATGAGGGAAAGGAGAAGCACGAGCCACCCATAAATAAATTCCAGGTATTTCTATCAGAAAACATGAGAGAGGGGATTTCTGTTTTATGTCAAAGGCCTTTGGACACTTGTCACAAACCAATAAATAAATAAGAGGTAGGTTTGATGGAAGTCAGGTGTTGGACATCGATGCCTTCCTAATGACCAAGGTGTAGAGCAGAACAAAGAGGAAATATGTTTATAAAAGAGCACCTTCTCTGAAAATAAATGGAACACCAGTTTGATCACTAGACTTAATGCAGGCTTAATTAATTACCTTATAGCTAGGATGACACAGCCCAGTTTGCCTGGGACGATCCCCGTTTGTCAACAGCATGTGAACAACTCTCAACCATCACAGACCAGCCAGTAAACTATAGGGTTGATGGCCAGCAAGACTGTGTCACCCAGTTCTGATTAAAGAAAACATTCCTATTTCAAAAAGCAAACGTGAAGATTCTCTCATTTCTAGGACAAGGGTCTTATATAATTATCTTTTTGAATTAAGGCTCTGCTTAGAGGACGGTGTTTGATAGAGATCAGCCATTACATACTTGGCCAGCTGCGACTGGCTCAACAATGATATTAATATGTTGTCCAGCGATGTTAGTAAGCATGGAAATTACAAAGTGATGGGGGGTTCTGGACGCCGGTTCTGGGCTGTGAAACGTCACACAATCACCTTGCAAGGGGGAGAATGCTACAGCCTTCTACAGAGACTCTGGTGAAATTCGTTGTCATTCTGAACATCACAGCTCAGACACGGGGTTGGGGGAAGATGCCCGTTCACTTCTGCCTCGTTCTGAGATCTATGTTCACTCCATGCACCAGCCTCCTCCTTGTACCATAATGCTTCTTGTTAACCCTCTCTCTTGAGTGGGAAAACAGCGTTTATCGCTCCATAAAAATAATGATATCCAGCAATATTTTTCCATTTCTTAGACAGGAAAAGAGCATTTATGCACTAATGACGTTTTGAAGAAGAAACTCAATATTTCCACGTTGTGCTCAAAACATATCTACTCGTATCAAAAGCACTAATTAGAATGTTCGTCGCCACGTGGGTTGAGCCATTTTATTTGATCATCTTTTTAAATATCTGGATCCCCGTGGTCTAAAAATATTTCTCCAGACTCGAAATAGCGACTTCCTGGAAGCTAAACCGCGAGCCGGGGACGGCTTTCAAGAGGATGTGAGCACATACGAGATCTGTGATGGAGATAAACGGAGTCACATTTGAAAATCTCCACCACCGTGTGTAATCAGCAAAGTTGGCACATTTCACCCCGGCAAATAAAAGGGGGTCTGTGGTGTTCTTAGCGCCTCTACAGTACTTCATTCGCGGAATGTAAATAGACTGGCATAGAAATGCTAAATTGATTCTTTGATTTCTTGGTCACCCATCACAGCTCTGTTATGTACCACGATTTCTTTTTTAACTCTCCGGTTGCAAAAGGTAGACTTAAAATTTTTCAATGAGAAAAATTTCAAAAGCAAACTTCTTTTCTTAAATTATATATGTGATTGATATGCCCAATGCCTACAGCATTTGCTTAAATGATCTATATGTATATATGTGCATAGATTTATATACATGCATGGATTTATATATGTGTGCATATATGTGCATATATATTGTGTGTATGTGTTTGTGTGTGCAACAACTCCACAGCATTTTCCAGATCTGCACATCATTTCACAAACTGGCCAAATTGGTAAGAGCTCTCCATGTAAAGGTGCATAAGAAAGCTCGGCCTGGGGCGCCTGGGTGGCACAGTGGTTAAGCGTCTGCCTTCGGCTCAGGGCGTGATCCCGGTGTTATGGGATCGAGCCCCACATCAGGCTCTTCCGCTATGAGCCTGCTTCTTCCTCTCCCACTCCCCCTGCTTGTGTTCCCTCTCTCACTGGCTGTCTCTATCTCTGTCGAATAAATAAAATAAAATCTTCAAAAAAAAAAAAAAAAAAAAAAGAAAGCTCGGCCTGACAGGGGGAAAATCAATTTCCTTTGAAATCTAACCTTTTAAGGAACATCAACAGATCAAGCACGCAAGAGAACATTTTGTTACCCCACCAAAGCAAGAACTTGCCCAATGTCCATTGCTTCATTCAGAAAACAGAGCCCAGAGCTCCTCGTCTGTGGGATGATGCCACACATGGCCCCACACACTGCCCTCTTTGAAAAGGCTCCGTGCAGTGCTCCGACACGTTGTTTCCTCTCTCCACCTCTTTGTTAGAATGGACCTTTTGTAAAAGATCAAGAAACACGATTTCCTGTTTCAAGCACTAGTGGCCAAAGGGACTAGCCAGAGCCGCTGAAAAATGGAGAGACATGCGCGCAAACAGGGCTATGTGAAATTAACTAAAATGATTCTACAAAGACCTGCCTCATAAGACCTATGAAAAAAAGAAAAAGAAACAAAATCACAAAGTGAGTGGGCTCTTGATGCTAATGCTTTGCATTTCCTTTAAAGTAAAACAAAACAAAAACAAAAACAAAACACTCAACAGGGAATTTCTAGGGCTTTATCGATGCTCCAAAAGGCAAAACTTTGCAAAATATCTGTGGGCGATTTGCATTTCTAAATTAGAAATGCATTTCTACCAGTCACCCTGTGCCAGGGGTCTCTCACAGGTGAATGTTTCACATGTTAATGAAAAAAAAAATGTTCAAAATAAAATTAAAACATCAAGGCGAAAATAAAATATTCTTGCTAATGTTTGCGTATTTGGAGAGAACGTTCTCAGCTGTATGTTTTGTTTCACAGAGCTCCATTATACACTTTAGTTTTTATTTTACTGTAATGACACTGCAACATACACGTTGCCCTCTGCAGAATCACACTGGGAAAGACTCAATTTTCAGTACCATCTTAATGCATTGTTGTGTTGAAAACGAACGTTTTTACCTACACCTAGGAATATCCATCATAAAGCATACAATAAGCAGACAAAACGGCAAAAGAAGGTAAATCTGAAAATATTGCCCCCTGCCAAAAATATTTTTTTTTCTCTAAGCTCCCCGCTGGGGAAAAACGGAGGAACATCAAAACCGTGGAGAGCCACCCTGGTGGACTTCCATGGGCTTAGCCAGCATCCTTTTATGAGAAATCATAAACCGTTGCAAAAATTCAACCAAGAGCCAAGCTCCATTGTGTGTAAATACAATGGTCATTGTGACCCCACAGCAGGGGTCCAACACACAGAGATAATCAGTGCAGGAATTAGGTGACACATTTTCCAACACAGAAGAAGCTAAGTAACACACCCATTTAACCACAGAAGAAAGCCCATGTCTCTGGCTATCGTCACCTGTTACCAAAGCATCACCCATCAGCAAATGTGTTCGCTCTACAGAGCTGTGTGGCCTCACAGAGTATTGTCACGGCCCAAAGAAAGAAGAGGGCTTTAAATAAAGTTTCCTTTTACTCTGGCGACCTTGGAGTCTGCCTTTGTTTGAGGAAGGATGGGGGTTCCCTGGAATACAATTCAAGAATTAACCACTGCAAACAGAGGGTGTACGTAAACAAACATCTCTTGTACCGTCCAGGGAGCCCAGAGAAGCAGAACTTTCTATGCATCGGAGTAGCGCAGCTCAAATCAGTCAGTCCCCACACGACGAAAAGCAGTGCCCGTTTGTCACTGCGTGTGGTGCAACGCTGACACGACGCAATCACTTACCCAGAATTCCCAGCCGGTAGTTAATGGTTATCACGATGACATTGCCGTAGCTTGCCAGAACGCTCCCGTCTATCATATTGCCAGTGCCCTCCATATAAGACCCGCCGTGGATATAGACCATTACCGGCTTCTTACTGTTCTGATCATGGATGTCTGGAAAAAAAAGTCAAGTAAGGAGACACAATAAAAAATCACACTGATTAATGGAGGCTAAGGGCAAGGGACAAGGACTACTTTTCCCTGCTTTGACCGGAATCAACAGCTGTCTCTTTTTGCATTATATACACCTTGATCAGACTGCCTTAAGCAAAATGGTCAATGGGATAATATTTTCTAGTCCTAGAAATGGTATTTGGAGAAGCATACAGACATTTGGGGTCGTATGAATGCATATGTACATTGCTGTATGTATCTAAAACACGAAAATAGAGAGAATTTAGATGAAATACTTATTTCCTAAACAGGGCTCAAGTCTTAAAAGCTGAGCTATTGAAAAAGCACATGGCATGATGTTTTCAACCTCTAAGTAAGTGTGAAATCAACTTCAAAATGGTCATTGATCTTTACTATTACTGCCCTCTCTATTCAAAGGTGAGCTTACAGATTCATTTTCAACCTCACGATGAACACACGAGACTAGCGGTGAGACTGTAAACACTCAATACGGGACAGATGATGACAGAGACAAAGAAAGGGTGAAAAATTATCAACTGAACAGAAACGAGAACTGTCAGAAAGAAAGCACAACAAGATGCCCAAGCCAATGCCCTTGTTCCCGTTCATAACTGCAGTCACAGCTGAAGACACTTAACTAACAAAACACATGAAGCCACATAATAAAAATGACACGAGACTCTGGGCTCAAGGTGGAATTTGTGAAATGCTACATATTTTCACAGGGACTAGAAACTCCCATTATGACGTGCAACCAATGGGTACCCTTCATCATTCCTTTGTTGCTTTACTGAGCAGTGATGTACGAACAATGTTCTGCAATGGTCTGTGAGCACAGGAATTAGGAGACCATGTGTCCATTTGTGGAAACTGCTTTCTAAAAAAGTTATTGGTTACATCACCTGTTTAATCAGTCCTTACGCTTATATTGAATGTTTAAGAAGACTGATCTCAATGATAATTACTTCTGAATCTCCATGTATCTATAGATATACACACACATGTGTGTGTAAATATCTGTATGTTATCAAAAGAAACCCAAATGTACATTTATTTTCACCTTTTTATCAATCAGATTTTTTTTTCTCCTAGTTTACCAAGACACTTTTGAAATATCAGGAAGGAATCTTAAGGGAATGAACCACTATCATGTAGATGGTGGCTGCAAATAAAATGAATTATGATCACGATGTCAAAACACGTTCATTGGCTGCCTCATCACTAAGGCATGCAGAAGGCTCGAGAAACCCACTGGTCACAGTCAAGTACAGAAAAGAGTATCACAGCCCCATGGCTCTGCAGATTCTGAGTAGATAGCAGAACAGATCTTATTTTCTCAAATAAAATTCAAATATATGGCAAAAATCCTTTATCCATCATCTATGCATCATACGCTATGGGGAAATTTGAAAGACACGGTTGTCTGGAAAGGTGTGGCGTTTTGCATGATCTACTCCTCTCTCTCTCTCTCTGGATCCTGACCGAGAGGATTTGTCCTCATTTATTTTCCCAGTACAGGCTGTTGGCTACTCCGCAGAAGAAAAGGAAGAGATTTTTGAGGACTGTTGGAAGGGGTTTCCTTGGAGAAAATGCTAGGCTAGTATCTCTAAGCTTTCCAAACACATTGAACAAAGTTCTCATGAACTTGAGAAATAACAAGATGTCCTATTAATACAAAGTGAAAGAAAGAAAGAAAGAAAGAAAGAAAGAAAGAAAGAAAGAAAGAAAGAAAGAAAGAAAAAAAAGAAATCACAAGTTCTTGCTATTCAATGAAAATTAGGGGACATTTTATGGTAAGAAAGTTGCATTGCGAGGGGCGCCTGGGTAGCGCAGTCGTTAACTGTCTGCCTTCGACTCAGGGCGTGATCCCGACGTTCTGGGATCGAGCCCCCCGTCAGGCTCCTCTGCTGGGAGCCTGCTTCTTCCTCTCCCACTCCCCCTGCTTGTGTTCCCTCTCTCGCTGGCTGTCTCTCTGTCAAATAAATAAAATCTTAAAAAAAAAAAGAAAAAAGAAAAAAATTTAAAAAGGAAGTTGCATTGCGAGCACTGGGAAAACAGATCCTAAGAATCAAATGGAAATGCACTAATAAGAGATACAGAACAAGAGGCAAATTATCTTCCTGGCTGGTACAACAGAACAAAGGAAAGGTTTCAGGTTTTGTTTTTTTTGTTTTTAAAGATTTTATTTATTTGACAGAGAGAGACAGCCAGCGAAAGAGGGAACACAAGCAGGGGGAGTGGGAGAGGAAGAAGCAGGCTCATAGCAGAAGAGCCTGATGTGGGGCTCGATCCCATAACGCCGGGATCACGCCCTGAGCCGAAGGCAGACGCTTAACCGCTGTGCCACCCAGGCGCCCCCAGGTTTTGTTTTAATACATTTCTTCTTCTTTTTACATGGTCTGATAGAATTTTTTTAAAATTAAAAAAATGTTTGTTTTAATACGTTTTTGAATGCTGGTAAAACTGCAGGCATTTGGGGCCCTCTGCAGAGGCGAGGTCAGCTGGCGACTCAGGTACAGGATACGCTTTCTAAGGCCATCAGAAAAGATCTGGCAGACAGACATCAGAGGTGGGGACAGCCCTATGAACACAGGGGAATAACAATAAAAATAATAACAATGTGAAGAGAAGCAGGCATGAAAGCAACATCGGCCAAACTTCTCGAAGCACAGTTGATTAGAAAAGAAGTGAAAGCCAGCAACACAAGCTACAGACTAGAGACGGGAGGCTGTCAGGGATTTCTCGCTGCCTGGCGGCAAGAACTCACCAGCCACTTCTGTGCCTTACATTGCCTGTCAGCCCCAAACCCAAAAGTTCTTCAAGGGCCTTCATCACCTGTGGTAGATGAATGGAGGTCCGTGCATTTTGCTCCTGGGATGGGAGAATGATGCTTCTCACCCCCCTACGCAGCCTGCACAGCTACATACTTGGGACGTCTCGTTTCTTTGAAACTATGGGTTCTGCTGAAGGCATCGGGATACCTTGTGTTCCTTCTTGCTCAGAGGCCACTGTCTTCCATCTTTTCAAAAACATGAATTTACTTCTGGTGGCTAATTTATCAAGTAACATCGGATCCTTCAAGAAGCAACCTTCCATAGCAACCAACCATTTGAGGGGCGGAGGTGAAAAACGTTCTCAAACTAGCCAGGGTGAGAAAAGGAAAAGGCATAGATCTAGGGTGTCTGACCTTTTTGGTTTTGTTTTGAGATCTACACTATCCCTGGTGTTTTTTTCCCCTTTAAATGCCGCTAAACAGCAGCTCCCTGAGAAACAACATCTCATTAAAACGCTTTTTCATGTATTTCACTGTGAGCCAGAGAAGATTCTTTGAAACCTATTTTTAAATCCGTATGCTTAAAAAAAAGAAAAAGAAACAAACAAAAGCGAAAATGCCAGACACCTAAAAAGTTGTACGAAGGTGTCTCAGAGTTTGGCAACTTGAGAAGGAATCAAGAAGACCAAAGTTCCAAAATACAACATAACTTACAAAATAACCTTTGGAAGGAAGAAAAGAACATATACATGCATGTTCTAAAATTTCATTTTCTCTTCTTATGACCAAGCCAAAAAAAGAAAGAGAAAAAAAAAAAAAAAGGAAAAAGAAAAAGAAAAAGATGGGCTTCCTCATAAATAACATTTTTTTTTTACCCACTTCATATTTAGAAATGTTTATACTTCTCAGATAGTTAGCATTCATGTACAGGGTCCTTGGGACTAAAAGGGACAGTGGTTTCCAAACAAGAAGAAAATAAAGAAGCACACGGAAGTGTACTCATTTCAGAGAAGGGGAGGAAAAAGAGATTGAAATTAAAAAAAAAATACAGAAAGAGAGATATAAAACCATGCATCAGGGTCGAGCTTTGAAAAAACAAAAAATACCTTCATCTTCACCACGGTCATTACTGGTTATATCATCTGCGTTTTTCTTTGTGTTGGCTCCTGGGGTCATATTGAGAAGGAAAATAAAGGGAAAAAAGAGAATTCAAAAACAACAGGTTTGCAAAAAAATCAGAAGAGAGAGAGATACTACCCAGTAAAAGAAAAAAAAAAAGTGTCACACAAAAAGTTGAGAGTTGTTACATTTGGATTTCAAAAAAATGAAATAGGGCAATGCAAAATGCATAAAAACATAAAGATGTCAAGAAGAACAAATTCAAAATGTTACTTGAAAAAATATTCTCTATCCTGTGAAAATGCAGTTTGGGGGTTAAAATGATAGTACTGCAAAAAAAAAAAAGAGCTAATGTGAGTTTGAAAAAAAGAAAATTAAATTATTAAAAAGGATTTCCCACATTCTTAAAAGAAATGAATATGAAGTATTTAATGTTCCTCTAATTTTAACATGTGATAATCTCCATTAATTCATGAAATGTCTCCAATACACTTTTGTTAGGACATTCCATAATGTAAGAGAAAACACATTTACACAATAAACACGGAAGGACTTTCAATAAAAATACTTAAAATTCACATTCACATGCAGAAGAACTTAAAACAGAGCATTTCAAATACAAATCAGAAATGTCAATTTGTTAGTTAATTTAAATCATGACAGTCACCTCTCACCAGTGGCTACAGAGCTACTACCCAGTACTTGATCCTGTTTAGTATAAAAAGAAAACAACACCACAACTACCATTTTCAATAAGGTTTTCTTAAGAAAAGAGAAAACATTATACATCCTGTTCCCTGTGTTTGAAAAACTTATCAAATGTTACTTTGGTGTCATTGCTCATTGAATTTAAGGTAAATAAATAAAGTCACCTACCTTGATGACCTGGAACACGTAAGTTACCTAAGAATCTCCATGGAGACAAAATATGGGGAGATGGGGGCATCCCTCAACGACACCAAAAGTCACTCTCTTATGAATTCTGTATGCAGTGCACCATTTTGGTTTTTCCCATTTTCCAGATACGACACGCTAAAACATTTCATATTGCTCGAATTGTTTGGTTAATTAGCTCAATTGGCTTCTTTTATAGACAGACATGGCCCTGGGGGAATGCGTATCCCAGACCCAGTAACTTCAAAAGTGCCTGAATGACATTCTTCCTGAAGTCCTACATAACTCAAAGGAACTCTTCATGCTTCAAAACCAAAATTAAGAAGATGCTGTTTTTGTAGGTCAGTTACGGTTTATCTATGGTCCATTTTATGCGGTTCAACACTTCTCAGCAAGCACACCTGGGTGGGTGGCTAGGAAATCCTCTTTGTTGATTTTTGAGGCTTAACTATTCCCACTGTAGATAATTTCAAGTGACCAATATAAGGTCATTGAAGACAGCTACAAAGAGATGTCTGGGACCCCTTGAAACTCCAGGCTACCACCTCATCTACCTAAAAGTAGAGTTGAGTCTTGTCGGAACCCACCTGTTCTTACAACACATTCACTTCCAATCCCTTAGAAAGTATCATGGCATTGCTACGTCAAGCTCTTATAGTCACTGGCTTGATATCAAAATCTATTTATATCCAACAATCCTACTGCATTGAAATACCTAAAAGAAAAAAACTTAAAAAAAAACCAAATGAGCTTGACCGTCTTTGGGTTGTTTTTCTCAGGGTTTATCAGTATAGAACCTATCTCAAAGCTAACTCATGGACTTGAATTTGTGATGAAATTGTGTACAGGAGCCCAAAAGGGATGCCTTTCTTAAAGTGCACTATGTGAATACGCAAAACTGTCTTACAAAACAAGTCCTCTCGTTTCAAAAAAAAAAAAAAAAATCCATTCATTCATGGAAGAAGATTTTATAAGCTTCTATAGAAACAGGTCACTTCTTTGATTTAAAAAGAAAAAAAAAAATTAAGGTGCAGTCAAAAGCCAGAGGAGTGCGAATGTGCTCCCTGATTCAGCGGATTCCTTCCAACCAAATGTGTTCGTGTTTGTCTTCCTCTTGTTCTAACGCAGCATCCAGAACACATGTGCTCAACATGGAGAAGGCATTCTTTAATGAAGACCCCACACCTGCACTTCACCCTTCCCAGGAGCCTGTTCTTGTAATCTTGCCCCTTTCTGAATATTCTCGTTCGGAATCTCTTTTCTCTTGCGCTCTGGGTCCTGTGTCCTGGCGTAAGCCCAAAGGCCGTTCTGCAAGCCAGGCGTCCAGGGACTGAAATGCCAGAACCCTCTCCTAAGACCCACCTCTCCGTGCCTTCAGGCTCACTGTCAGGGCACAAAACGGGAGTGATCTAAAATTCATCTCGGGCTGGAAGAGACGCAGCGCTCGGCGAACCTTCCCCAACAGAGAGAGGAAAGTTCTCAAGATGAGTAATGCTTTCACATTTCCATAACGTAGTTCCATTGATAAAGTAGCAATCCAGGATAACCTCCTGCCTCTTTGATTCCTTACCAACTATCTCCATTAGCCAAAGTGGGATTTGTAAGAGCTTTACTGATGTATGATTTACATACGATAAAATGAACTCATCAAAGCATAACATTCAAGGGCTTTTTCATGCAGTTGTGTAGCCATCGGCATAATACACATTTAGAACATTTTCATCAATTCCAAAAAGACTATCCAACTGTAGGTTCCATGTTCCTATCCTCAGTCTTGTTAATCTACTGTCTTTCAAGATTTGCCAGTGTTTTGTATAAAAGAAATCATGTGTCGTCTTTCGTGTCTGCTTTCCTTCACTTGGCGTGATGTTTCGAAAGTCGTGCATGCTATAGCAGGGGTCAGTTCTCCATTCTTCTGTATGCATGGATAATACTCCACTGTAGGGACACACCAAATTTTGTTTTTTCTATCCATCAGTTGATGGCCATTTGTACTGTTTTCATTTGGCGGCTCTTAGGAATAATGCTGCTATAAACACTTGGGGACAAAGTTTTTGTTGGCATATGTGTTTCCCCGGCTCTTGGGTAGATATCTAGGAGTGGGATTGCTATCTTACAGGGCAAATTGGTGCTTTAAGAAACTGCCAGACCATGTTCCCAATCTCCCGCGTCATGGTGCATTTCCATCAGCCTGACTATGGGTCCCAGTTTCTGTGTCCTGTAGCCGAGCCTTAGGTTATCGTTTTGGGGATAGCCATCCTAAAGGGTGTAAAATGGCGTCTCCTTGTGCTTCTGGTCTGCAGCCTACTAATGACGTACGATGTCCAGCATCTTCTCACGTAACATCTTCTTTGGTGGGATGCCTGCTCAAATATTTTGCCCGTCTTTAAAATTGGGTTCTTTGGGGCGCCTGGGTGGCACAGTGGTTGGACGTCTGGCTTCGGCTCAGGGCGTGATCCCAGCATTGCGGGATCGAGCCCCACATCAGGCTCCTCCACTATGAGCCTGCTTCTTTCTCTCCCACTCCCCCTGCTTGTGTTCCCTCTCTCGCTGGCTGTCTCTATCTCTGTCGAATAAATAAATAAAATCTTTAAAAAAAAAATTTGGGTTCTTTGTCCCCTATTACTGGATTGTAAGTGTTCTGTGTATTTTTTCAGATGCAGGTCTTTTCCAAGAAATATGACCTGCAAATCTTTTCTCCCAGCCCAAATCTGGGCTTCTCTTTTGGTTTTATCAATGGTGTCTTTTGAAGTGCAAAAGTTGGTTTTTAATTTGGACGAGGTCGATTTTATCAATTTTCTTTCAGCGCTTGTGCTTTTCATATCACATCTTAAGAACTCCTTGCCTAACCCAAGACCCTGAAGATTTTCTCTTATGCTCTTTCCTAAACACTTAAGAGTTGTAGTTCTTAACACCTTTTATTGAGTTACTTCCAGCGTATGATGTGACGGTAGGTTTGAAATTCATTGTTTGCCTCTGAATATCCCATTGTTTCAGCACCCTTGACTGCAACATTAACTTCTCCCTCATTAAATTCTTGAGACACACCATTGCTGAAAGCCAGTTAACTATAAATTCAGGACTCTATTTATTTCTGGACTCTTTTACTTATATTCCATCCTGCATTTCTATCCACAGGAGGCCCCAACTGTCCTGATGACCATAGCTTTACACTATGCTTTAAAACGGGAAGGAGAAGCTCTCCAACTTTCTCCTGCTTTTCCTTTTTTTTTTTTTTTTAAAGATTTTATTTATTTATCGACAGAGATAGAGACAGCCAGCGAGAGAGGGAACACAAGCAGGGGGAGTGGCAGAGGAAGAAGCAGGCCCATAGCGGAGGAGCCTGATGTGGGACTCGATCCCATAACGCCAGGATCACGCCCTGAGCTGAAGGCAGACGCTTAACCGCTGTGCCACCCAGGCGCCCCTCTCCTGCTTTTTCAAGACAGTTTGTTTATTCTAGATATTCTGCCTTTCCACACGAATTTTCAAATGAGCTTGTCAACTGAAGGAAAAAAAAATCACCCACTGAGATTTTGACAGAAATTATTTGCCCAACCGCAATTTTGAATTAATTGTAGATAGCAGTGTGTGACCCAGAAACATAATTAGATATCACCTTTAATGTACTATGTATATATAATTTTTCATCCTTTTGTTCTTTTTCAATAAGCTGTTGCTGTATTTTTCCTTGCAAATATAGCTAATTAAATGACCTCAAAACCAACAGATTTCTCTTGAATATCTAATTTAGTTAGAATCATGAACTATGGAAAAAAGGTTTTGCTGGAGTTTATTCCAGAGTACATCCATCTTGTGCATGCCCAAAAAAGGCATTTCAAAACCCATACACACCATGAGTTTTTTCCTCCCTCTCCACAGCTACACCTTCCCCCAAATGCCAGGAAAATATTCCTTTCCATCTAATAATTAGCCTCTCTATCAAACCTCCATGGGGAAATAGCTCTAAATTTTAAAGAGAATATTTGAGCAACTTCGAACAAATATATAGCTGTTCCATTATTAAGTATGATTTTATAAATAAAATATCTCCACGTCCCTAGTCCTGAAGGATGTCCATCATTTTTTATACCTGTTCTTCTCATGTTCCCTTTTCATGCTATATAACTCCATCATTTTCTAAAGTAAAACTATTTAAAAGACTACTTTGTATCCTAAATGGAAGAGAAATACTTTGTAAAGAATTCAGAAAAGGTAGACCATGGTAAAGGGGAAGAGGTAAACCAATGAAAACCCTCTAGATGTTGCTGTTAACATTTTGAGGCAATAAAGTAATTTTCTATTTCCTCTTTTACCACCCATAACTTTGTTGCCACTTACGTATGCAAATCATCAAACACAGTTATTTGTGCTAGAAAGAAAGGACAGAAGCTAGAAAACCTTTAGGATTATTGCTCTTAGCATGAGATATTGTATTGAAAATGTATTTACCGGTTCACATCTATTTTATTTTTTTTGTCTCTTAAGAGTGCAAATTCCAAGTGCAACTTAGCCTTGTTATCTTAAACACAGAAAGCGCGTGTCTGAGCTAAATGCATTACTTCCATTACAGAGGAAGTCGTATAATGGGTTATGGTAGAAATAAACGCTAATCTGGCCATCACAGATGGGTGTGTGATTGATTAGTTTGTCACTCAGCCCCCTCAGAGGAATAGTTCTTCAATCTTGTAATTCAATAACGGGCTCATTTCAGCAGTAAGCTGAGTGGGACCTGCCCGAGACAAACTGCCCATGCCTCATTACTTACCTCACTGGCCAACCCATTTCTTCTACAAACAAGTATTGACACGGTAAATATGGCAGCCTTGACCATCACTGGCTATACCCGGAATAAATACTCCACACGTCAATGCGAACACGTGTTCTAACGTTTACTTGAATGCGATAAGCTCAGTGAATCGGAAACAGAACACGAAACTGCGGGTTTCATCGACAGCGTGTGTACTTTGGACAATGGGCTACCTACAGAAAATTCACTTTCTGCATTTGAAAGAATCAGCATGCATGATCGGCCGCTTCATTCATTCATTCATTCATTCATTCATTCATTCATTCATTTATTTTCTGAAATCAGAATATCTGAACAAGATGGGATCTCACTCAGTGAAAACATGTGCAAGGCTGGGAAGCCTGTTGGATACAGCCGTCTATGAGGAGGTGCCCCCACACCAGCGTTTGGAATGCCTCTTTGTTACGCCCCATGGCGATGCAGAGCACATCTCGGCATTCGTTTTTAATGTGGAAGGAGGATTTCTGGTGCTCAGAAAGCCTCAGGAAAGAGCACATGTGAAGCTGAGTGCATGAAACTGATTTCTCTCATCAGGAGAGTTGTACTTCGAAAAAAAATTTTGGAAAGGCATCCCAAAGTCTGAAGACCTCTGCTCCAGGACACATGAAGGGGTATGGAAATGCTGAGCTCCGGACTGTCGTCTTGAGGTCAAGTACCTATGATTCACCCCACGGATGTTTATTATGAGACTCAGATGTGCTTGATGTTTTCCTAATCATTGTCAATTTTGCTATAGCAAAATATTCTGCCACTTAATTCATCTTGGGTTGTCACTTTAGGAACACTGAAGACATGTGTTTGTGACTACAGTAAAAGCAAAGTCTAGTTCTTTGTAATTTTCTACCGGTTTCAAAATGCCTCATTGAAATAATGGGAATAATAGGAGGGTTTTTTGTTTTTTGCGTTCTTTTGGTATGTTTCTTCTTTTTGTCTGACTGGCTTGGGAAGACAGGTTGAGAAAAACATGAATAATTTTTTTTCTTTCTTTTGGAATTAGAATTATTTTCACAGTTTCTCTGGTAGAAAATCAAAGTCAGTCTAAAAATATACAGGTCTCTGATATATGTTTGTGTTTTTTATTAAAATCTCAAGGCATTGCATGGCCTCACATTAGCATTTTTTGTTGTGAATTTGGTTATTGAAATGTTTCTGTTCTTGGGAATAAAAGACAAATCCTATTAGATTTGAGTCTCTCCTTTTTATTAGAATGTTCAGCTGATAGAATATATTACCTCCCCACACAATCTCCATGAGCTTGAGATTAAATCACAATGTATTTAAAAGCTGGAACTAATTTAATATTGGATTATGCTCCATGTTTTTCCTGCACCTGTATTTAGAAAACCCCTGTTGAAAATGAAATTCGCTTTTATTCCCCCTGAGATAGCTCCAGAAATGTATAAAAAACTGATAACCCTTTGTAGGTGTGTGTGTTGGTGTATATATTTACTCTCCCTGCCAAGAGATTCTGGAGGATTTTGAGCTCTCTGGGATAGTTTTAACTCTAATAAAAGCTTCTTTCTGTAGTCAGAACATAGATGCTGGTGACTGGATGTATCTCTATGCCAGGAATTTGGGCTTGTGGCACAGGAATTAGACGGAGCTGGACCCTTTGGCTTCTTGTCCCTTTGCTGTCGACATAGGGGAATAACCTGAGGGCATCTCAGAGGGCTTAGCTGACTGGCCACTGTTCCTTGCTCTCTCTGTTCAGGGAGAAACTCAAGGAAGTCATGATCCAAACTACAGAAGTGTCAAGCACAAGACACACTTAAGGGAAATGTCTCTCATCTCTTTTTCAGTGTGCTGATGTCCCCTCGCCACCTTCTCAATAAAGGACGCCGAGATTTGCTCAAAATAGCCCATGCCCTCTCCCAGGAAAGTATTGTGCCATCCCCAGCTGCTAACACACCATTTTGGGCCAACTAAAATGTGAATGGAAGAGTCGCATGTCACCCCCAAGCTGACACGTTATGAGGCATCTCATCTCTGCCATATTCCCCTCCCCGTTGTCTACCCACCAGACGAGCATGTCCCCGGTGGGGATCACCTCCTTCAAGTCTCGGTTTGGGAAAGAAGAGGATGTAGAGAACAACCAGTCAGCCCCAAACGGACACAGATGTCATAAAAGGGAAACAAGCTCTTGCTGTTGTGAGCTGCTAAAATTTTGGAGTCTTTGTTTAGCAGCACGATCTAGCCTAAGCTGACTGTTACAGGCATTTGCTTCTTTCGCTGAGGTACGCATTCACACACACAAACATACACACACACAACGCACTCACGCACACACAGCCACATCCATACTCAGAGCAGCACACGGCCTCCTAAACATTCCAACATACAGCTCGATCCAAGAGACCATCTGAGATCAGAAGTGTCTCTGGCTCCCCAGTGCACTTGAAATTGGTAAATCAACGCCAACATGACAGTTTTTCCCTTTGGCTGCATGTCTACCTTTACAGAAAATTATTTTTTTTGGTACTTAGCCCTAACTACTATGTGACTATGCTGCAGGTAAAAAAAAGGAACATCAACAGACTTCATACCTACATATTTTATGATGACTAAGCACAACACCATCGTGATTATACCCTAAAGTAATTAAAACAAGGAAGGAGCGCCTGGTGGTTCAGTCGGGTAAATGTCAACTCTTGCTCACGTCATGATCTCAAGGTCGTGAAATCAAGCCCTGTATCGGGCTTGCACTCAGCAGGGAGCCTGCTGGTGATTCTCTCTCTCCCTCTACCCTTCCCCCTGCTCATGTTCTCTCTCTCTAAAAAGTAAATAAAAAATATTGAAGATGAGGAAAAGGTAAATTATTTACTTCAATCATCAGGGATTTTCTGAAGAAAGACCTTCAAAGAATCACCTACCCAGAAAAGTCACGCACAACTATCCTTCAAATTAGCTGGTTCTCCAGCACCATGCGCGAACGCTGTCTTGCACAAAGCCAACACTCCTTCAGTATTGGCTCATATGGTTGCTGGAAATAGTATTAGTTTTCATGGTTCCCCATACCATGCTGCACTTTTCTGCCTCCCAGATTTTGCCTATGCAGCTCTTTCTTCCCAACTTGTGAGACTACGATTGATCTAACCGCCCCTCCCCAAGCTGACTCTTTGACTTTGAAAGCCTTTGAACACCCAGTCCAGGGGCCAGCAACTCAAGGGCACGTTCCCCACGTTCCACTCCTCAGAGTGGAAATTCTTTCTTTATTTATGTATTCCAGCAGCATTTTGTGAGTGTCCCTGTTACATTTGAGCTGTAGGTCAATTATATGCTGCTCCACGCTCCCCGAGGACAGCAGACGTACACGTACAAAGATCCTTAACCGTGCAACCAGAAACACTCAGTATGTCCACCCACGGGTGAATGGATAAAGAAATGTGGCATATTATAGATTTCGCATCTCTATAAATCCATAATGTACATATATATTACATACACGCACAGTGGAATACTATTCGGCCATGAGAAAGAAAGAAAACCTGCCATTTACAACAACGTGGATGGACCTTAAAGGCATTACACTAAGCGAGATAAGCCAGACAGAAGAAGACAAATACTGTATGATCCCACTTCTGTGTAGACTCTGGAAAAGTTGAACTTGTAAAAACAGAGAGTAGAATGGCTGTTCCCAGAGGTCAAGGGTGGGGGAATTCCATTTAGAAATCAGAGAAGGGAAATATGATATGATATCTGCCTTTTTTTTTTTTTGGTTTTTTAAAAATAAACTTAAAACTTTAGGACACTTTTCAATTTAGAGAAAAATCATAAAGACAGGGAGTAGCCCTATGCTTCACACCCAATTTCCTCTAGTACAGACATCAAACACAAGTCTGGTACATTTGTTATAATTAATGAGCCAATATCGACATGTCAGAATTCAGTGAAGTCTGTAACTTATTCAGATTTTCTCCGTTTTTGCTTCATGTCCTTTTTTGTGTCCACATTCCATTTCAGTCCTCATGGCTCCTTAAGCTCTTCTCGGCTCTGAGAGTTTCTCAGAGTTTCCTTGTTTTTGATGACCTTGACAGTTTTGAAGAGCTCTCCAGGACTTTTATAGAATATCCCACAATCGGGTGTTGTCTGGTTTTTCATGATTCAATGGGGTTATGAAATTTGGGGAGGAAGCCCACAGAGGTTAAGGACCCTCCTGATCACATCATATGAAAGGTGCATATTTGTCACCATGACTCATCACTACTGACGTTGGCCTTGACCACCTGGCTGAGGTATGTTTGCCAAATTTCTCCACTGTAAAGTTACATGTTCTCGGCCCCTCTCCGTATCATACTCTTTGGAAGGAAGTCAATATGCCTAGCCAAACCTCAGGAGTAGAGGTGGAAGGAGAGGGTCTATGTAAATTATCTGGAACACTTCTGCACGGGAGATGTGTTCAACTCCCCCATGGTAGGGAGAATAATATCACCCATTCCCCCAAGAGATCTACACCCTAATCCTCAGAACCTGAGAATATGATAGGCTACATGACAAGGGGGTTTAAATGTACAGATGCAATTAAGAGTAATAATCAGCTGGGGGAGCCTGGGTGGCACAGCGGTTAAGCGTCTGCCTTCGGCTCAGGGCGTGATCCCAGCGTTGTGGGATCGAGCCCCACATCAGGCTCTTCCGCTATGAGCCTGCTTCTTCCTCTCCCACTCCCCCTGCTTGGGTTCCCTCTCTCGCTGGCTGTCTCTCTGTCAAAATAAGTAAATAAATAAATAAATAAAATCTTAAAAAAAAAAAAAGAGTAATAATCAGCTGACCTTTAAATAAGGGAATGATCCAGCCTTATCCAGACGGGCATAATGTAATTAAAAGTGGATTCAGAGTGGATGGAAGAGGGGGCTGTCAACCAAGAAATGCAGCTGTCCTCTAGAATTGAAAAAGGCAAGGAAGACCCTTTCCCCTAGATCCTCCAAAAGAGGAATGCCATCTTATCAAAACCTCGATTCTAGCCCGGTGAGATCCATTTGGGATTTCGGACCTCCAAAACTATAAGATGAATTTGTGTTGTTTTAAGCCACTAACAATGTGGTAATCGATTAGAGCAGAAATAGGACATTCATAAATCCTGTTTTATTTATTCGTTCAGGTGTTTATGTCAATATGAGGTTATGATATTTATTTTATGCTTTGAGGAATAATCTGCTACTAATTTTGTTCCTCAAATTGCTGAAGGATTGGCCAGTGAGAATGTTTTTACTTGGCTTCTGTGCCCCTTTGACCTACCCCCATCGTTGCGGTTTGGTTTTGGTTTTATTTGGGGTTTTTTTGTTCTGTTTTGTTTCGTTTTTTTTTTTATTAGCACTTACTTGCTATAAAGTGATCCAGGCTCATCTTGTCTATTTCCTGCCCCGTTTCTAGAATCAGACATTTTTCCAAGAAGCCCACATTCCTTCTACTTGACATTTGCATTTACAGGTCAAAGAGCTGAAGAAGACTAAAGGTGAATGACTTGACCAAACAATGTAAGACGTAGCTGGGGACCCAGCTGATGGGGACATAATAGGCTTTCTGGTAAACCACTATGTCTCCAATTCATACTGGTTGGTGACAGAGGATAAAGGTTCACTTCATTCTGCTTACTCAACCTGCTGGTCTTTCTATGACTCCAACAGTTATTTCGTTATGGCACTATTCTTAACTAAATTGCAATGTTTGCTTAATACATGAGGGGGAGGGATGCTGTTCTAGATGCTTTGTAACCATCTGAAAACTAGTCAGGAACTACGTTTGCCCCCCACTGTGCAGATGAGACCACTGGAGGGAACAGAGGTCCAAGTAACTTGGCCCAAGACATCAACCTGCCACTGTTTTGGGATTCCAACCCAGATCCCAACACATCATGGCAACACATAAGTCGACATTTTAGCAAATGGTGAAAATTAGTTTATGCAAGGTGATAGGCTGGTCTCTGGCAAGGTAGCTTTGTTTTGCGTCCCAAAATAAATGATACAACACAGAGAGGAATAAGCCCTAAGACCTTATTTAAGTAGATACTTAAGCCAACGAAGGGCAGCTAGTGTTTAGGGAAAGGCACTGCCTAGACGTTGAAAATTATGGTTTGAAGGAAAGAAGACATTCTAGAACAGGAGTAAATGCAGAGACCTGTCTGACTGGGGGTGGTTCTCGGAATCATCAGAGTATCATTTATCAAGGATACCCCATTCTTTACGCAAGACTGTGTCAATGAACTTGAAGGACACGCCTGTGTTTTGGAAACAGTCCTAGGCGTTAGTGATACAGAGATTTTTAACACATGGCAAGCCATTGCCTCCAAGGACTCAGAATCCTTAGGTAATGCTCTAAACGTAAAATACTACCCAGCTTTATTAAACACATCTTGATAATCTCTAATTTACCTTGATTTTAATGTTATTATATATTTACATTAGCATTGTAGGACTTCAGAAAATAATACCTTGCAGTGATTGTAGGATGGGATTTTGATGGGATTTTCTTTAATACAACTGTTTAATCCCATACCCTTAATGACTCTAAGTCAATCAATTCATTCTATTATAAACCCATAAAGCATTTGCTCCGGGCCAAGATGTAAGCTTAATATCTCTCTAGGTGTTTACAGATTTATGCTAAATGAGTTCCATTTTTAAAAGCATGTTATTTTGAGATCCACAGACAAAGTCACTGCTAGCTTAATGATTTCATTTCTTTGGTAATTATATGCAATTTTAGGTATTTATGAAAATCTTTCCAGGTAATGGATTTTAGTTTATATTATTATTACTTTCAGTTTTAGAAACAGGGAAGGATGAAATTCAGCTCAAAATATTTAACGGTACAAAAAAGTTAATAAGAAGGTGGTAAACGGTGTTAAAATATCTTCAAATGCCAGTCCTTCACCAAGAAAACCCATTCTCGCTGCCATGGCCACATCTGCCCGCTGGTTAATATCCCAACCAGCTTTCAAGACTTGGATAAAACCTCTTCTTTGCAGGGTCCTCCCCTAAGAAGTAACTTCTCACTATCGTGTCTAGATAGCATCCCCCGATGCAAATTTCCCAACGGGAATATGCATAAAAACAAAGAAAAAGATGTGAACATCATAGGAAACCAAGAACAGCAGAAAATACAAGGCTACACCTGCTGGGTTTCTAGTAACCCTATTAAGGAGCCTGAAGAGAGTTCAGTCTTGTTCAAGGATCTTCCCATGGCACTACCGCATTGGGAATTGTTCTATGAACAGGATAGGAAAGAAATCAGGGAATATTTGGGACCACCCTGCATACAGCCATGTATCAGAGAGGAAGTGCTTGTCTCTACAAAGCAAAAAAACAAAAACTAGGAAATGTATTCTTATGTTGCCTGGGCATTATTTCAGAAAATCTCCTGCCTCCAACATCTCCAGGTATGGGATCAAATTAGAGAAAATTTAAACCAGCCAAAACATACAGGTGAGAGAAGGGGTTGGTGCATGGAAATGGCCAGTAGCTGACGCTGCAGAGTTAGACAAGTCAGGAAAAACCCTAGATGCTCAATGTCATTTTTCACACACTCAGGTAGGACAGAGTATTTGCATGTCAACTAACACTTAGAGTAACTACTCCTTAATTAATACTTCATGTCAACTAATACTTCATGTCTCAGTAAGGGACAGTGCAGCTTAAAGGAGTAGTTTGTTGGAAATGGAATTTGAGGATCAGTTCAATGGGTCAACAACTGCAAAGGGTCTGCATTGGTAAGGACGCCCCCAGGTATGTGTGCTGGGGGTCTGGGGCCACCCCGTTGAGCGACGAGGACTTGCTGGACCACTGGCACAGGAAAGGACCTCTCACAGATCCACCTGCCAATAGACATCTTTGGTGGGTAGATCCTGACTTGCCCAAAGATGAGAAAAGAGGCTGTGGAAGACTCTAAGGGAACATTTAGATAACCATTGGCCATTTCTCAAGGAGTAAAAATAAGATGTCGTTTCTTCGGTGCAGAGGCATAAAAAGGGAACAGCCTGAGACAGAAAGAAGAGAATGAGCTGGTCAGTATGGATGTGGAGATACAGGACGTGTACAGAGAGAACTAACCTGCACACTCTTCATGAGGAAAAACGGGTAAATCAAAGTATACCTTAGATCTGAATACGGGTAAATCCGCACTGATAGACCCTCCTTACACCCCAGAAGTCAGAGGGAAACTAGGTGCCCACTGTATTTATCCATTTGAACATCTTCGTGTAAGGATAATTTGTCAGAGAACTACCATGAGGAAAGAGGGACTTCGATAGAAAGAAACTCCACGACCAACTCCAGATGTCCCCTCAGCTGTAAAGACCATCAGGATTCCCAAATGCAGGAAACTGCAGGGCTCTCTGCAGCAGGAGGGCAATTGATATGTTTCATTGAAGGATGTGAGTATCTGGAATATTTATTTTGATGAGGAACCTTTTTGGAATCCTGCCAATGACGTGCAGACATATCCTTACACAGAACATGCTCTGGGGAAGGGTGAACGATGTGCGTTTCCACTAAAAGTGTAAGCAAGGAAATGATGTCATGACCATCATTTTTCAAGATACTTCTGCAAGTTCTAGTCAATATGTTAAAAATAAAAGTCATGAGAACTGAATATATTCAAAAGGAGACACAATAAAGTCATTCCTGCATATGATTATCTATGCAGGGAAAAATAATTCAGAGCATCAACTAAATAAATTAGGGTAGATGAGGTATTAGTTATGATGGTATGAGATCAATACACAAAATCAATTTTCATACATATGAATATTAACATATCTAACAAGAAAGCCTTTTCACATTAAGAATAAATGGTCTGATCATACCTTATGAAGCATGTAAGATAGACTATAAAATATATAAAATCTTAGATTTTATTATATATAAAATATATAAAATCTTAGATGCATAAAAGACTTGTCTACATTCAGAAGATTTTGGTGGCAGAAATTTAGTGTATAACAACATCAATATATTTTTTAAAATAGTAAGATTTTTTGGTAACCACAAAATCATTCTCACATCGACTCTGAAAAAGAATACTCAAGTGTGAATAATTTTGGCTTGAAGAAGGTCAAGACAGTTCTTCTGCCCTCATTATATTATTTATTGTAGTTACAATAATTTTAGCATGTGTATGATGAAGTCTTTCTTTTGAGGGAGTACCATTAGCTAAATATTAGAAAAAGAGGGAAGCATATTGACTTCATCTTAGGGCAAAATAAATTCTGGATTAATTAAATATTCTTAGAAGGCAATGATAATGTTTATCAAAGTATTATATAATGTTCAATTTGAGATTTTCAGCCAACTTATATTTATTTATAAAGAAAGACAGCATTTATTAACGCAGATGTTGGCACTTTTGCATCATACACATACACACACACATACGCACATGATTATATAGTCCGGTTTCATTGTGACATTCTCTGCATGTGGCCATGAGTATACACAGACACACACCAGTATACATACATACATATGTATATTTTTATCACTCATTAAACAGTATGCATTTATGTATATACTTAAATATATATATTTTAAAATGGTAACTAATAGAAGCAAATGTATAAAAAATTTATATATATATTTTAAAGCATAGAATCAGGAAATATATATGTATATTTTGTACAAGCACATACATATATACATACATGTTTAATAAAGAATAACGTCATTCAGAAGTATATATAAATTTATATATAATATATATTTATTTTGTTTACATGTTTATTTTGTATACATATATATTTGTGTTGTATATATACTTATACAAATATATAAAATGTATATATTTAATAAGTATCAACATGTATTTATTATATGCTTAATATATTGTATTATAAATATTTAATGGGTATTAATTATTATATGTTATACATGTATGTATTATAAATATTTAATAAGTATAAATATTTAATGTGGTATTAAATAAATAAAATATGTATTTAATAATTAACCATGATACATACATGTTTGCATTTTGTGTGTGTATATATATGTAAAATAAATTTATATTATGTAAGTCTATGTAAAATAAAGAAAAAGGAGGCTCTCTGAAGGGAATCCAGAGGAGAAGTGACGTTGTGACCATCAGGAGTGTTAGTAAGTCAGGGACAGAAAGGAAAAGCAAACAAACCATGAAGACCAGATGCGGGAAGATGGAGAAGACGACAGAAGCAGATACCGAGAGAACCAGAGTTGAGTGTGAAGACAGTATTTCTGAGTTACCAGCCCTGTCACTTCCAGAGTACTGCATGGGGAGAGTGAGACCCAGACACATGGCCTGGCAACCTAGTTTAAAATTACTGAAGCGAAGAAAAACGAACAGAACCCCAGGCATCCGAGTAGAAAACGGAGTCTCTGTGCCACAGCAGAACTCGTTGGAGGCCATGGGGGCCCGCGCGGCCGCCCAGTGCAAGAGGAGGTGAGCCACATCGAAGGTACGGAAGGCTCTGCTGACTGTCCCCACCACACCACACCACACCCCCGGCCCCTACACGCCTGGCTGTAGTGACTGAGGGCCCGGGATTCAGGTGTGCAGGCATCCTCAGCTCTGCAGGTGCTCGTTTACTCAAAGAAGCCAAAGGTGCTGGCCAGCAAGCATGAGCTCCCGGAGGCACATGGAGGAAGGATGAGATGAGATGAAACATGACAGCCTGGAAGAGCGCAAAGAGCACCTAGCGTCGTGGCCGTCCGTCCCTGCTTCTGCTCCCGCGAGGCTCCTCACGTGTCCTTTCCTGGTGCTCCAACACACTTCCCGTGCACTTGGAACAATCTTTGTTCCGTCTGCCCGTCTGCTTGCAGTTAAAGCTCCCCAAACGTCTTTAGGACGATAACAAACACACAAAAATCTCTCTCCCCTGAGAAGTCTCTGCAATGCTACGTGGAGTCATGATGATAGAACAAGACCTATCAGGTTTTGGTAGAAAACCTTTGCCAATCCATCCTTTAAGAAGGTATCTTCAGAGATGAAAGGACTGCAAGACTATATCCTCCCTAATGCCTAGTAGAATTTCTAGGAAGCAACACTCCAATCATCTGATAAATCAAGGACAATTAAACTCCATGAAGGTCAGGAATTCAAAGAGAAGGAAGTCAGAATCATGGTTAAGAATGGGGAAATTATCGCCCAGAAGAACTAAAAATTACACACAGAAAAACCACCATTTAAAATATCTTATCAAGTACCAGAACAAGGCCAAGTAAACATCATTTGCCAAAAGAATATCTTCACTTAATAATGCAACAAAAATCTATGTATGACAACCACACCCAACAGTTTTTAAAAATTTCAAGTTGTAACAGAAGAAACTAAAGATGAATAGGAGGTTGCAAATGATCGTACTGTGTTCAAATGAAGAAATGAAAGCCAAATAATTTTTTCAAATCCTAAGAAAACCAAAAACAAACCGCCACTAGAATTCGAGGTATGATAGTGTCATTGTGCTGTATGTGTAACGGTATGACTGAAGTCAAATGTGTTCTCCGTTTCATTTCTCCGTAGTGCCTCTTGTCTTCTTCAGAGATGTGACCTCACACCATCTGGGCAGCTATAACACAAAAGCACACATGGGGGTGGGGCTTAAAAGCACAGATGGGGGGCGGTGCTTAAACAGTAGACACTTGTTTCTCACATTCTGGAGGCTGGAAGTCCAAGATCAGGGTGTCTGTGGATTTGGAATCTGCTGACACCTGCTTCTTGGTTCATATGTGATGATCTCCTCACTGGGTCCTCACGTGGCAGAAGGGGCGAGGGAGCTCTCTGGGGTCTCCTTTATAAAAACGCTAATTGCATCATGGGGGCTCCACCTGATGACCTAATTACCTCCCGAAGACCCCACCTCCAATACCATCAACTTGGGGGTTGGCCATTCGACCAATGAAATCTGGGAGAACACGTTCAGACCATACCAGATGCTTAGACGGGACTTATGTGCATGAATTCATTTCATAGAATGCATTGTTTCTCCTTTCATGACTATGTGAAATGCCCACATGGGAAACACAGCACAGAGCCGGGACCAAAATCTTCATTTCTTCCCCATCAGAACTACAGAATGCTTTTCATAGGAAGGCAAGTTGGGGTTTCGTACTGTCCATTTGTTCTAAAATACTAGGGCTGAGGAGATGGATCACAAGGAGACTCTGTCTTTGCTCTCATGAAGCCCATAGTTTCCTGAAATATGCAATGATTAATTTAATAATCACACCAAATTTTTAAATTCGTACCGTGAAAAAATTATGCATGGGCAGGTTACCGTGTGACTAAACATGGCGCATGTACACCTTGGCAACCCCTTAACCACCTCTGATGGTCGGGGGAATTTCCCCTGAACAAACAAAGGAGACATGCACTGACCCAGGAGTTAAAAAGATGAAAAGACATGAGAAAACATTTCAGAAAAGGGTCAGGAGAGTCTGATGAAAAATGAAACTGGGGAGTTAAGCAGCATCAGACCATGGGCTTGGTGGATGGCCATGCGTGAACAGCATTCGCAAAACTCCTATGCACTGAGAAGGCAGAGCACGACCTTATTTGGAGAGAGGATCTTTGCGATGTCATTAGTTAAGGATCTGGAGATGAAATCCTCTTGGATTTATGGCAGGCTCTCAATCCAATGACTGGTGTCTTTACAAGAAGAGAAGATAGATGGAGACTCAGAGAGAAGGAAGTGACAAGGACATGGAGGCAGAGAGCCCAGAAGCCAAGGAACACCGGGGGTTACTGGGAGCCCCACAAGCGAAGAGGGAGGCAGGGGACTGGTACGTTCTTCCTCGGAGCCTCCAGAAGAAACCAACCCTGCGCACACCTTGATCTTGGACTTCTGGGCTGCTGGGCTGTGACGGAATACATTTCTGTCATAGTAAGCCACCAAATTACAGTAATTTTTTACGGGAGTTCCAGGAAACTCCTGGAGTGGGCGTGTAACAACAGGGTAGTGAGCACACCCTAAGGCAACACCCAGTGAGTCAAACCCTTCTCGAGTCCCAGCTAATCGGGTATGAGCTGCTCCTGTGAGATGACAGAGCATCATCCTGGGATCAGGTTACATTACATGGACTTGAGATGGGATGCCAACGGCTTGATTAGAATATGCTGCTCTGGAGGATTCTTGCTCAGCCGATCTGAGTAAGAGATTGTCCATGCGGTAAAGGGGCTGCTGGCAGCATGCAGGAGCTGGAGGCAGATTTCACCGGCCGCCGGTGAGAAAGGGGCCTCGATCCGACAGCCACAAGGGACAGAAACCTGCCCACACCGCGGGGAGCTCGGGAAAGCAGGAGCTCCAGACAGGAAGGCAGGGTAGCTGCTCTCTGGGAACCCAGCTGAGACGTGCCCACATTCTGGACCCACACGTGAGCACGCTAAGCCACCAAATCAGTGGTAGTTTGGTTAGCAGCTGTAGAAGACTAGAACATGTGGGCCTCCGAGGTAGTGTTCTGAAGGCGACGGCATCCTCTTCCATCTGCTCTCTGTGACTGCCCATCTCTAGTTAGGGGAGGAATTTGTGCAGCCAGCCCCACACATTCCCTCCAGTTCCAGGTAATGTGCATTCTGTTCGGGACTCCCGCAAGGCAGGACCTGAGGCGGTGCCAGGAGCACCAGCGAGCCATCTGGAGTCTAGCCACGTGCACAGG
Source organism: Ursus maritimus (assembly GCF_017311325.1). Taxonomy (NCBI): domain Eukaryota; kingdom Metazoa; phylum Chordata; class Mammalia; order Carnivora; family Ursidae; genus Ursus; species Ursus maritimus. The sequence continues at coordinate 121,593,862 of NW_024423319.1, read as the reverse complement.
CACTTGGGCTGCCCGACAGCCGTCTTCCTGCGGTGTGGACACAGTGCTGCAGAAAGCATCCCCTTCTGTTCAAAGCACAGTGCGTGGGCCACCTCCGTTTCTACAGGCCAAAGTGCACATGTGCGTTTCTTTATTGGAATTAAAGAACATCACAGACACCACGATCTAGCCATGGCTTCTAGATGCCTAGCGACAAGGGACCCGGCAGCCCTCAAGTTACTTCCGAGTGCAGGCATTCGTTCAAGGTGAGCCACTGGCATCTCAAATAGTACCGCTGCTGGGGCGAGAAAGCAGTATCTGGGCTGCACTCGAGTTTTCTAGGGTGCTTTGTAAACCTTTCTCTGGTGGGCTTTGCCTCTTTTTCTTTGTCTGTTTCCCCTTTTGATTTATGTTCCTGTCCACACGGGTTCCACGTGCCCCCCTGGAGCCAGCATGGGAGATTAACGATAAAGGCTGGAAAGACTCTGGACCGAGGCGGATCAAGGAGACTGGAGCCTGCCTTGCCTGCCAAGCTCAACGGTGCTTTTTCCTTTTGGTGTGTAAAACAGAAATGTGGACCGAGGTGGGATGGTTCGGTAAGGAGGCCACAATTACGTGCAACCTCCGATGGCAGCTACAGAGTCATAACTCGGTGCGGAGCATGCATTCCCACGTACAGCATGCGTTCAAAGCGAACACAGATCATTCCCTTAGCAGCTTGTGAGCAACTGGGGAAGCCTGTGTTTCTCCACTTGTTCATGTAGCAGACTGGAACTCCATGAGCACGCTGGCTCAGGGCCGGGCAAGCCGCGGCGAGCGTCCCCAGCCTTGCACAAGGGGAGGCAAGCCAGTGGGTTCCTTGCCGCTCGGATGGCACACAATCATCACAAAAATGAGAAGCCAGAGAGGGTTTTGGGTTTTTTTTTTTTTTTAAAGGTCAAATCCCTGTCCTTACAGAGATGTGATGATACATTACCATCGAGAGAGATGGCAACCTCCCTGATTTATAGCATCCTTTCATTGCCATGGAGATCCTTCAGAAAACACCAGCACATTTTCTAACAGCAGTCCCTACACATAATCCAAATGGACTCTGGCTTCTCAAAAAACACTCTTCCACTGCCTGCTTTCCTTCGGAAACTCTCAAAAATGGTGAGCTTATCACTAAGCCATTCGCAGCAGAGATGCTGGATGCTTTCCTCGCTTCAGTCGCCACGCCTTATCACGTGATGTTTTTCGGGTCACCTGGAAGAGTGTCCTTCCTTTTAGCATGACAAGAGGGCCACCTTTGGATCCCAGAGTAATTTGCAAAGAGAGAAATGATCTATAATAACCCAAGCACAGAAGCTACGAAAAATCAATAGATTGCGTGTACTCTGAGCATTCGTTAGGAACCAATGATTGTTTCCAAGTAAAATCTTCCTGGCTGCCTTTTAGCAAAGAGGGAATGAAGACACACAAGGATTTTTCTTATTTTTGTCCCCACACGAGAACCTCTCATGTTCTTTGGAGGGAGAGCAAGGTGAGCTGCATTCTAAAATTCATCCAATTGAACCACAGATCAGAACACCTGTGTTCTGTTTGACCCATTTCTTCCAATACTGCTTTTGGAATTCTTGGATGGGGATAAAGGTACACATCTGAAAAGGGCAGTGAAAGAGGAATTAAATTTTGACGGTGGATTCTCCACAGTGATGTGACGCCAGGTGAAAGCTGCAGGCGTGCCCTCTTCTGCAGGCTTCTGAGGTTCTCCCTTAGGGTCCACAGAGCAACCCTCGGTTTCCCAGTGGCAGCCAGCCACATCGTTCAGGTTGAATATGGGTCAGCTGCTCTGCTGTCTCAGCAAACACAGCCCACAAAGATGGGAGGCTGGTGGCCAGCAGCTGAAGTGACGGAGCGGAAAAATTCTCCAACTGCCTAAAAACCTAGAGCATCTGGTCTTTGTCTGGTTTCCTCCAGCCATCTTGGAAGTCCAAATCCATCCACGTGGAAGTATCCATCTGCCCACTTTACTACCCAGTCCTGTTCCTGAAGAGAGGGACGCTCTTGATGCAAACTGCCTGTTGACAGCATTAAGCTTCTCTAGTGTCCACACTATGCAATCATCCATGATGGATGCAGTAATTTTGTTGTTCATACCCTACTCCTATTTCATTAAACCCAAGCGAGGAGTCAACACCATCAGTGCAGAGCTGTAATTGTTAAGTGGGCAATTTCAGGCCATGGAGGAATGGATAAGTGGAGCCATGTGATAAACATCAGCATAAGAGATTCAAAATAAAGCCAAGCTCAATGTCATGCAAGTGACCACTTTTCTGTTTTGTTTTGTTGGGGCTGAAGGAAAAAGTCAACCTCCCTATCAGAATTGCCTGGAAACATGTGTTAATTGGACAGCTAGATGAATATGTGTAACATGCACTATTGCTTTGAAACCAAATAATTAGGGAGAGCTGACAGGAGATCAGCCAACACCGCATTAGCATCTTTTAGCCAGAGATTATGAGTTGACAGACTGAGTGAAGCCGAGCAGATTGGGACCAGTCCACTGTGAAGATAAATTCTATTAACGAATCCAACATGCATGGCTTTGGATACAAAGTCACAAAGTGGTTCATAAGTCACCAAGAAAAGGAGTCCATTGACAAAAATCAGCAGAAGGAGATGGATGGCCTTTATCTCTAAGCAAATGTCAGTGGTAATTGGATCAGCCGAAAGATCAACCCATTTCTTAGCTCCTGGGGAGGGACTTTAGTGATGCTATGAATATTTTTAATGATACAGATTTCATGAAGTAAAGCAGCATAGGAACACAAAGAGAATATATGAGACCCCCAAAATCTAAAAGGGACGGTATCAATGGTGCTGATTTAAGACATCAAGGTGATTTGAATCAATAGTTCACACTGTCCTAGGATCATATTTGAAAACACAAAGTACGCCAAAATGCAGTTTCATAATGTTGACTGAGTAACATGCCTATGCACTTGGTTTTTGCCTAGATGAAGAGGCAGTATTTTGTTGGCTAGGGGAAAAGGGATGTAGGAACGTGGCCGCAGGAGAAAGGATTTTTGTCTGCTGTCGAGAGGTGGGTTTGACTCTTCAAAATCAAAGACCGCATTGGGATTACAGGATCTCAAACAAGTTTCACACGTACACCAAGGCTTAGAGGACCAGACAGACACCCAGAGGAAAAGTTCAATAGTATGAAAACCATCAAGAGGCTCGAAATCATTTAGCATAAGAATCAGTGACTATTCTACTAATAGTTCATCAAGCAGATTAAGTTAGAAAGTGCCTTTATATCTCTTGTTCATATTTAAAATCATTGCAATGTACATCATGTCTGTACGTAAGGCTCACAGGTGTCATGAGCACGTGATCATTGCTACAGACCCGCAGGCTGGTTTAACGTGATGTGTCTCCACCTAGGCTCAAAGTTCTCATTTTTTGTAAAATCTACTTTTTCCTGGTAATTGATTACATGGTGGGATGTAGGGGAAGACGTTACATAAATTGAACCATTACAAGAAGAAGAAGAACCACCACCACCACCCCCCTTTACTTCCAAACTGGTAGAATGAAGTGTAAGTCAACAAGAAAATGCCCCCACAGAAGCCAAAAGCAACTTACCTTCACACTTACAGTAAGATTTTAGTTCGAGACTATATCACGTTCTGACCCAAAAAGTTCTCGAGGTAATGGGTCTGATGGACTCATCATCACAAAATAAGACTTTTACATATGGTATAATGAACACTCCAAATTTTGAAATATGAACAAAGAGATGTTATAGACACGATGAAATTAATCAACACGGCACAGAATCTTAGGGCTTGGGGTGGAATTTCAAGCACCATAATCATACTGAAGGGACAAAAAGTATTTTCAGTAGACTTAAAGCATTGATAGCTAGGATATAGGAGAAATTACAGTTTTCATCTCTAAGACTAATTTTTTAAAGATTTTATTTATTTGAGAGAGAGCACATGAGTGGGGGAAGTGGCCGAGGGAGAAACAGACTCCCTGCTGAGCTGGGAGCCCAATGCAGGGCTCGATTCCAGGACCCTGAGATCTGGAGCTGAGCTGAAGGTAGATGCTTAATCAACCAAGCCACCCAGGTGCCTCAACCAAGCCATCCAGGTGCCCCAGACTAATTTTTTTAAAGATTTATTTATTTGAGAGAGACCACGTGCACACAAGTGGGGGAAGGGGCATAGGGAGAGAGAGAACCTCCAACAGACTCCCCACTAAGCATAGAGCCCAATGCAGGGCTGAATCTCAGCACGCTGAGATCAAGACCTGAGCCAAAATCGAGAGCCGACAGCTTAACCGACTGAGCCACCCAGATGCCCCAAGATTAGTTTTTAATAGTCACCATTTGATGTAGACAATTTTGATGTAGACAGGGTGTTCAAGAAACCCAGCTGTGTGACTAGAAAAAAGCAAATAAAAGTTTCTACTATACATCCATCATTAACGACTGCATGAAAAATAATTATCTGGTAGAAAAATGAAAGAGTATAGATAAAGTAGTTATTCTGTTTAAATTCTGTTATTCAAATCCCTTCCTGCATCATTGTGCAGGTTATAAAACTTCATTGTTAGGAATTTTATTTCTAGCATATTACAAGCAAAGGGAATTGTTATGCTTTTTAGGGAAAGGACTATCAAATTAACGTGTTAAAAATGAATTTGGTACATTAAGTTGACCTATAATTAAAATCATTAAATGTGGTTTTAAGCAAGCAAGATCAATTATGAGCACTGCACTTTGGTACCAGATGTTTTGTCTATGTAGACAATCTGAAATTCTATGGCATCTGTATCACCTATTTAAAAATACTGACTTAAGTAAGAATATACAACAGAAGATGATATGGATACAATATGATGGATGTACTTCCTTTCATTAAAGGATGAATCACTGAAGATTAAGTATAAATGGAATCCCCAAATACCTGACCTTTGGTCTCCTGAAAAACTAATCACGGAGATATTTTATAGTGAAGAAAACACAAGGAATCCGTATGAGAATCCCTATTGATCAAAATGCATTAAATTTTGGAATTAACTAAAAAATATGCATTGCTAACTGGAATTAAAACAAACAAACAAAAAAATGCATTGGCCCAGAGCAGACTTAAACGTGTGGGCTGGAGTCACTATTGCGTATTTGGACAATCTCCAGAAAGGCAGTGAATATAATTTTATTGGTAGGTAGATGTCACCTCCCAGGGCAATGGAAATTCGTTGTATCTATAAATCAATCTCTCTGTTAATGGCAATTTTCTGGTAAAGTAAGAGAAGCCAAAAGAAACAACCATTCATGGGAACAATATCAAACTCAGCCGTAACACTGCTTAGAGCGTAAGAAGACAACAGAGGCACAAAGCACACCCTGACAAATTTCAGCTCACACCGATGGTGTTTTCTTCCATTTTTCACTATTGTCTGAAATCCGCAATCATCACCTTAAAACATCTGTTGCCTCATTCTCTAATTATCTACCCCACACATGCTGGCAGTTAATTATACATTCTCTTATTCCATAATTACGATCTTGTTGGTTTTCCCAACAAGACTTGAAGCTTCTCATGAACTACATCAAAACCTGAGATCCTTTTGTGCTAACAGCCCTACCTGCACAGCACGGTCTATTCCCAACAAATAGTTTCTGCCTAAAAATAATCAAATGTCACAACATTGGATGGGTTGAGAAGAGGGCAACCCAAACTTCACCTGGAACACTACAATAAGACCTTGACCAGAAAGGATGAGAACGTAAGCCAGCCACTTACTTACTGAGAAAATACTTGGTTTTGCTCCTTTTATCTCAACAAATTTGGTTTTGATATCATACCTTGTTTACTTTTTCATCACACTAGGTAGTTTTTTGTTGTCGTTTTTTTTTTTTTTTCCAACATGGCGCAAGGACTCTTTCCTGAGCCAAGGAATTTCAACAAAACACCTAATACTCTATCAGGTGCGTACGTGATTACATAGCTAGCTGTCTCCACCTTACTACTCTTGGGCAGAAATTGAACACGTTATACATTTTTTTCCATTTGCGTGGATCATTCATGGTGGCACAACTTTAATTACGGAGAATCCAAAACCATATACTCATTTCTTTCTCTTATTCATTGCTATTGTTTGAAGAATCTCTATTGTTTATATTTCAGGGCAAACCTTGGAAGTTGTTCCAACTTAGACATGGAGAATTGCAGGGCAACAGGCAACCTATTAACTCTTTTCAAAGTCTAAGATTATAGACACACAAACACTCAGAATCCTATGGGAACTGGTAGATGGTGTTTTTTTTTTTTTTTTTTTTTTTTTTTTTTTTTTTTTTTTTTTTGTGGTTTCCCAAAGACACCTGCTCTTCTTTGGAATTAGAAAGTCACGACCTTGCATATAGCCTTGGTTTCCATATACCACTCTTAATTCTTGATTCTCGCCCAGCAGAATGCTAACCCTGGAGAAAGCCAACTTTGATCCAGTGCACACCTGCACCCTTGCCCGTGAGCATAGATGAAGGAAAACACGGACCCATGCTGACCGGTCTCACTCTCAATTCATGATCATAAATGTGCAGGAGGTTCAAACTGGAAATCATACCAAATTTCTCCAAAAATTTCCTTTGAAGATTCCCTAAACAGCCAACACCTTCTCTGGCTTCCTGTCATCCCTAAACACCCTTGTCCCATCTTCACTGTTGGTTTATGATCTCACAATTTTTCTTCAGCATAGTAAGAAGCAACAATCTAGAGAGAACATCCATAAGTCCCCATGAACCCATTTACCCATGCACCAATAACTACCCCATCTTTTGTGCTCCCTTGTTTCCCTATAGGTAAATGGTAGGGCTACCACCTAAGACCATCACACATTAAATCCCATCAGTTTACCAATCCAACAACAAAACACCCCTCTCTTGCTAGATCAGAACAGCTTTTCTCTTGTGGAGGAAATCCAACCTACCAATTGTATTTTCCTTCCCCCTCTGTGGGGGGAAAAATACACCCTGGCAGCTGTTTGATAGCAGACTTGGCCATAAGACTCACAGTGTCCCTCCCTGGGAAGAATTTTATTGCCACAAGATAACCCATTTGACATGTTTTAGCCAATGATGCATGAACAGAATTTAAGAGCGCCACTTCTAAGAAAAAACCTTGAGGACTCTGATGTGACTCTACCATGTTTTCCTTCCACTTTGCCGTAACATCAGAAATGCGTCTGCACCCTCAGATTGTATCCTGGAATGAAGAAGAGATGGAGAAGAGCCGAAGGTAATCCCTGAAGAACACACAACATTAGAGAGAAATAAACCTCTCTAGACACATGTCCTTGACATGTTAGGGATATTTGTTAATGCAGCATAAGGTAAGCTAAACCGAGCAATACAACATGCCTCTAGATCATTCCTACAGCATACGGACGTGCTGTTAGACCTTCCATCATATGAGACATACAATAATCTTCTCTTGGGTTTATATATCCCTCCAACTGTTGCCTAGTTCTCTGCTCCTTTACAGAAAATCTCTTCAGAATTGTCATCTATACTCCAAGACTCTAATTCCATGGCTCCTATTCACCACTAAAGTTACTCCAAGCAGGCTGGTTCATGTAACTCACCACCAAAATTACTGTTACTCTAGTAAAACTTGCCAATGACGGGCAGGCTGCTATGTCAGCGGGCTCCAGACCCTGACTTTTCTCCTTTCTCTTCTCCATCTTCAGACTCCTCGTGACTCCAAATACCACCCATGTGGACTAGTCCAACATTTTCCTCCTCAGCTCGGACTGTCTCTTGAGACTGCCCTAAACTCAGACATCCACTCATCTATGGATATCTTGTCTTTGATGTCCTATATGCATTTCAAAGTCAAACTCTCAAACCGCAGCTCATCCTCAAGATTCTCTCCACCAAAGCTTTCTTCAATTTCATCCATGAACACCCGTTTCCTTTTCCATGCTTAGGTCAACAACTTTGGATTCCTTTCCTTTCCCCACATTCTCCATGCAAATCATTTGTAAATCTTATTTTCAAAAATAGAAAAAAAAACGACCACTCTTCCCCACCTCACTATTCCCATCCTAGACGTACAGTCATAATTTCTCATGGCGACTCTCAAGTGAGGCTTCTGACCAGTCTCCTGCTTTCTGCTCTTGCCCCTACAGGCTAATCTCAGCAAGGCAGCTGAAGTGGTTTCTTAAAACACACCTTACCATCTTAGTCACTCCTCTGCTGAAATGCCTCTGATTTCTCTCCATTTGTTCCCAGAATTAAAGTCAAAGTTTTTAATGGCATCATCCCACTTGGATTCCAGGCACTATTGCTATCTAGTGGTCTTCCCGAGCACATGGGAATGTCTCTACCCCAGGAACTTTGCACTGGTACTTCCTTCTGCCTGGAATACTCTTCTGGTACCTCATCAAGGCTTCCTCCCCCACCTCATTCAATTCTTTTCTCACCCTTTTCCTTTTCTGTGAGGTCAAAGTTGACCACCCTGCCTACATTTGTACTTTCCTCAGCAATCCTGATTCTCCTTATCCCCTTTCATTTTTATCACAGCACCCCTCACCTTCCAAAATAATATGTACCTTATTTAATTCTTAAATTTATTTTTCATGGCCCCCATAGAATATAAATTGCACTAGGCAGGAAAGTCTGTCTCTTGGGTACGTTGATGCTACAATGCTTAGAATACCTGATGTGAAAGAGGGAATCAACAACAAAAATAAAATATTCAAAAATAATACACTACAAATGTTGTGTTTGGAATTACACAATGCTATACTCCCGTGTAAAGCATGAAAATGAATATGTAAAAACCTTAGAAAATAAATTATTTGAAAAGCTGCATTTCAGGTGAGTTCAGAGAGAACCATTTACGGAGAAGTCAAGAAAATGTACAGGATGTGCTTCACCAAATACAAAAATACTTGAGATGTCCTGCCAAGGTTACTGGAGCATAATTATTCAGATGGCCCTTTGCAATCATGCATCTGGCTCGGTCTTGATTTGCTCATTTGGCTCTTTGTTTTTGTCACAGGTGAAGCGATATTTCATTTCCTTTTATTTCTGTCCTATTTTGGGGATGCCATCAGTGAATCTATATTCCTTCTGCACAGACTTGTAACAAGTTGATGAACTACAAGTGTTCTCTGGTCTCCTGAGGATCGTGCCTTTATTTCTGGCACCCCGTATGTTTCTGCGCCTCCTTTCCCCCAGCGTCATTCTTACACAGCCTTAGAAATCTCAGATTCCTAGAAAGTTCCTGAAAAGCTGGGTTTGGATTTGCCAAGATGTTACCATCACCTCCCCTGCATTGCCGCAGCTTCACAATGCGGCTGCCCACCTGGGAAGGGCATTTCAACGCTTATAAAGCCAACCTCGGTGTTTCACAGGAGGACAAATGCCACACCACCTCTGAAACATGCAGACCTGCCCTGCGTCTCACCGTCTCCAGGAAGAGAGGTCAGGACCTTCTTTCTGGAAGCCATTCCTTTCCAGGAAGCACACTTGTAGTCATCTCATCTGAGAGCCAGGTAGAGAGGGGCTGCAGTAAAGCTAAAGCTAGAGACCCAGGGAGAGAGAGAAGCCTCTCAGGTGAGGTATGTGTGCACGTGTGTTTGTGGGGATACACATGGACACTGGGACCAAGGCTGCAATCAGTAGAAGACAGGGGACGGCCAGGAGAAGCAGGCAGGAAGACAAACTCTCAGTAAGCTCTTAGTGAGAGACGGATGGGCAAGAGAAAGACATTATCATGGCTTCTGATGAAAAACTAGTACATGTCATTATAGAACTTGAGAAAAAACAGAAAAGTTAAAAAAGAGAGAGAAAGCAGTACAGATAATTGAGCCACAAACAATGATCACTTTTATCCTATCTTATCATCCAAGTTCTTTGGTGGGGAGGGTGGAAGATTTGGGCATCAACTCATCGGGTATTTCTTTACGATGCTCAGCCTACAGCTGGCGTCTACTCTTTAAAGCTGAATCCAATGTACAACTTCTGGAATTTTGCTTTCATGCACCAAAAAACAGAATCTATTCTATCTTTTAAAAACTCTCTCTAGCCAAACCATGTAAGATGGGTCAGGAAACATTGCCTCCTTTATTTGGCGCCTAAATTGTCCCGCATTTCCTGACACAGTAAGATTATTTGTTTTGTCTTTAACACAGCTTTTAAAGTCTTTAAATTTCGGATTTAAAAATGAAAAAAAAAATAAAAATAAGACATGCCAAACATTTGTAACATTCAATTCAATTATATGCTCGTCTAGGAATTAAAAGAGATGGTTTAAACAAATTATAATAACCTTAAGAATGATCATTATGTAGGGTATTCAGTTTTTAAATGACACTGTCTATAGTAGGTTTAATGTTTAGTGTCCTGATGTATCTGAAGAGGGTTTAGTAAAGTATCATGTTTTCACATAGTGTTAAATTATGCGTGGTGTTCGATGTTGACGTTATGGATGCCCTGCTCAGAGGTTTAACATTTCCTGTGTGTTCTCTTCCACATTTCCTTTGCTTATGAACATCAGCTACTAACTAGACATTCGGTGTCCCATCATTCTGTCATCTGTGCATCTTCTCTTTCTTCCAGGTTCTCAGCCCTTGCTCTGGCCCTATACTTCTGTGTCAGTCTCAGAGTCTACCTATAAGGTCCTCTCCTGTCTTCTCTGTACGCCCTATTCAGACTCTTGGTGGTTTCTTTTTTGTTTTGTTTTGTTTTTGTTTTTTTATGTGGCTTTGCCAATTCCATGTTTTCTTTCATTGTTTAAATCGTGGTCAAGAAAATAAACCAGCAAATGCCTGCCATTTTGATTCAGTAAACTCTCAGAAGGCAAGGAGTTTTTAAGCATCACTCAGCAGCCTGTCCCTGCCGTTCCGTGTTCATCCACGGCAGAGCTGACTTGCAGTAAGGGCTTCCTTCGTTCACGTATCCTGTGTGGAGGGATCTTGTGGTCCTCACATCCTTCAGAGATTCCCTTCTCCTTCCCATTATCCCTTGCTGGACACCTTCTTGTTCTTGTTTTGGATAATTCTTCTCTTCCATCTTACACTTCCTCCACTATTATGTTCATACGATGGTATTACCACGACACCTTGACCTTGAAGGGGACACATACACACACACACACACACACACAGAGACACACAGAGCTTGCTTATGAAAAAGGCTTTGTTTTGTACATTGCTTCACTCCAATATTGTAGTTGGGCTAGATTCACTGGAGTAGAATTCTGTTGCAGTGTTTTGTGTTCACATGGGGTCATGGCATATCTCCAAAGACTTGCCTGGCTAGGCTAGTGATGCCTCATGACGCTGACCACATATCGCAGACCTCTGCTGTCTCCTTCCATGTCGGCATTATCTAGAGGATCAAGAACTACCTGCATGTCACATTATTACTTTTACCACTTATATCAATGTCTAACCCTCACGCTCTTTGCAAAAAATTAAAACCGATGGAGACAAATGACATACATGTTCATGTTGGAGCCACTCATTTAAAGGAACACTGCAATGATCATCTTTCTCTTCTCTTTCCGTTGCTCTCCAAAGCTAAGGAGAGAAGAACTGTGCTTTGGCACCATTTATTTTGCTTAGAAATGAAAACAAATGTCCGTTTTCACATCCCCAATAATTAGTGGCTCATCCATCTAGCTTTAGAGCATTTTGCCATCTCTGTGATCCATGTTTTGAAGTCCAGTTTCTTGGGGTTTACTGTACAGTTTTATGTTAGTACATAAAATCTTATTGCTGACTAAAGACCACAGTCATCGTTAAGAAGTACTGGGCAGCACGTCTGGAAAAGTCCAAACTGGGAACTTTAAAAAAGGAGAAAGAGACGTATTTTTTTCCCTGACAAGAAGACCAGAGAGGGAGGTTTATAACTCAGCTACTCCACAATGCCTCCAGGAGCTCATGGCATCTCTCTCACCGCTCCGCCATGTTTGGCTGTTGGGTTTCCATCTTGTCCTCAAGCTCGCAGCTCCTGATGTGACAATACCATGGAGGTCACCCACAACCACACAGGGGGAAGGGACGTAGTTGGTACAAGATGTTTGGGTCCTTTTTTTTTTATAAGAAAGAAACATTTATCGGAAATTATCTCCATAAGACTCCACAGGTATCTCCTTGGTCCCATTACTCTCTGATGCCCCCCACCCTCCACATACTCCAGGCAGGTTGGGAAAGTGTATTGGACCAGCTGATCCAAGTGTGCCTGGATCTCAGGAGTGTTTGGCTCTAAATGGGAAATTCTGTTGTAATGCTTGAGTTTCACTGAACTAATGTTCAATCATTTTTCTAATTAATCACAACCTTCATCAGAAAGCAACAGTGTCGACAAACACTCCACCACAAAAGAATAAAGCCACACCACACTAGTTTATCTAACACCCAAGAGCAAACGATATCCTGCTAAGTGCTAAGGAAGACATAAAAGGATTAAAGGCACAGTTCTGGTGCTAAGGATTGAAGGGACAAGACTTATGAAAACAAAACGTTGAACGAAAATTATATAAAAATGAGGATCTAGACCTGAAAATAATATTATAAAAGTACTAATAACAGTCCAAAGTAATTGCACAGCCAATTATTGTTACAAGGGAAGGTTAATGATCATTAATTATTATCAGGAATTCTTTTCTTATAGATCTTAAACCTCAGAAATTAATACAGAAAGTACAACAGGAAATTCAAACAATGCCCCAACAATTAAAAAAAAAAAAATCACCTGGAAATACATAACAATCCAACAGCTCATGCAGAACCAGGGTCTATAAACCACCTTTCACCATTTTAGAGAGGACTGCATCGGTTGGACTGATGCTATTTGTGTTTGTAACAAGACATGCCCTTGGATGAGGTCAGACACTTCACTGTGAAAATTCAGAATAATTTTATTCATAACTGAAATGAAAAGTGGAGCCAAACTTTCTGGATGGCTGATATAAGAAATGCCTGATGGTTATACATCTATGAGATAATTGGATGGAATTCAAGTTTCCACGGATGGAAAATAATAATGTATGACTCTAATACAACAAAAAGCCACTACAATCAACTCACGCCATAGTCATTAAGCTCTTTGCCTAGGTGCCTGATTCCACACTACTTGTTAAAATAAGACAATGAATGTCCCCATTCCTGAGATTATCAGAACAGGAAAATAGCAGAAATAACACCAACATCAACAAGAATGTGGGTCACCCTTAAAAGAAGCACATGAAAGATTTTAGATTTTAGCTATTAAAACTGATAAGATGTTAAAGAGCTTATACTGAAAACTTGGCTATTTCCCAAATATTAATATAACATATTTTATTTCTTTAAATTTTTTTTCAAAATTTTATTTAAATTCTAGGCAGTTAACATACAGTGCAATACTGGTTTCAGGAGTAGAACTCAGTGATTCATCACTTTCATACAATACCCAGTGCTCAACACAAGTGCCCTCTTTAAAATGCCCATCACCCATTTAGCCCAACCCCCCACCCTCCATCAACCCTGAATTTGTTTTCTATCTTTATGAGTCTCTTACGATTTGTTTCCCTCTCTCTCTTCCCCCAATATGTTCATCTGTTTTGTTTCTTAAATTGCACAGATGAGTGAAATCATATGGTATTTGTCTTTCTCTATCTGACTTATTTTGCTTAGCATAATACATTCTGTTCATTCCACTCCGTAGAGATTCCTTATAGATTTGGGCACAGAAGCTACATATTTGATAGAAAACATCAAGCCATACCCATCTGAAACTCATTTTCTACCTCAGTTCATATGATATCTTTTCATATGACAGTAAGAAAGTTATCTTTGCATAAGACAGAAAGCCATCATATTTTCAAGACAATTAAGAAGGTAATAATTGCAGCCAAGAGATGATATCTCCGGTCCTTTGGATTATTTTCATGTTCTGGATCATTGGTGGTAGTGGGAGGGAAAAATACATTCATTTAAATTAACTTAAGGTTAAACACAACACCCTCATAACAATAGTAAAATATGGGTCTAGAACAAAATCTAAAACCAGTGAGGCAAAAGATTGTGCAATGTGAGAACTGGCATTCCTGTAAGGAAGAAGTAAAGTGAGATACAGCCACATTATAACTGCTTGCAGTTTTTGGTTCTGCTTCCCGCTGTGGTCAAGTGGGATGGGAGGGAAGCCCTCATCAGGTGGATATCATGATGATCCTGGACACAGCCAGCCTCTGTGCACCTAGATGCATTTTGGGTTTAATGCGGCTGGAGAAATCTCCAGATGTCAATTGAAATCCTGCCCTTAATTTGTCATGAGCAAGATTTGAATTTTAACAGGGACAACAGGGCCCCTTGCCCAACATCATTAATGAAGACACTTGAAGAGTGCTTGAAAGCATAAAAGTAGCACCCAGGGAGCTTTTTTGCATACTCCAAGGATTTGGCCAGTGAATGCCACACCTCCATTATAAAGTCAGCACCATGGACAGCTGATGACTACACAAGAGACTGCAAAAAACCATTCACAGCAAAATCATGTTCTTTTCCTTTTATTCCACCCCCCCCCCACCCATGAGCGAAGATAGGTATTGGTCCAAGTGATGGCATGGAGAGTATATGCTTCCTTTCACTTTTAGGGACCATAAGAGAATGCTGGAGACAGATTTCCCTGATGTTTGAGGGCAGTTTTGTTGTCTGAACATCTGGATGTCAGAAATACTTACCTTGAGATTGATTTTTTTTTTCTCCGTGAAACAAACGGAATCACTTAACACCACAAATCATGGCCTCTGGAGATGGACTAATTAGCCCTCCAACAGTTCTATATCTAAGGATCTCCCCATTTTACTTCTACATCTTACTCCTCCATTTTTTCTAGGCATTGGGATAGCTTTACAATTTACAAGTTATCTGCTAATCCCAGAACTTTTTCTCCTCACTTGTGTAGGTATGTGAACCTCCCCTTAGCATCTGCCATAATCCCTCACTCTCCTTGCTGCTGTCACCTTGAGTCCACCTTTGGGATGACTCTGTGTTTACCCACTCTCCCCTTCACTGCCTCCAGACCCTTTGTTAATCCTGCCTCATCCCTCACTGACCTTCTGCCCTATTCTCCTAAACTGGAGTTTCCAATTCCTGTCCTCCACCTTTCTCCATGTGACTCAATGCTGAGATCCCATCTCTCCAGAAACCAGGGTCAATCTTACCTACAAACCCAACTAAGCCCAAACTCTTTATTCCCACATTCCTAAATCTAGCTACAGGTTCCCTTCTGCTCCATCCTGAAATATACTCTGCTTTAGACAAGAAGGATCCTTTGTTCTTCTCAAGTTATGCCTCATACTTTCTTATTCTGACACCTTACTTACGATAGTCCCTCAACCATAATGTTGAATGGTTCCTCTTTGTATATTTCCTTTAGGAAGCAGTTAAAATTCACCTCTTTTATGATTCCTTACCTAATGCTACAATCCAGACAGCATTATCCTTCCCTCATACCACCATTACACAAGCCCAGATTCACTGCCTTACCTTCTCCAGGAAATAATGATATTTTCTTTTATTCCCATATTTTATTTCCCTTACAGTAGTAGGAACTGACTTATTACACATTTGCCCAGTGGCACATATTGCAATGATTTGTAGAGATTTGGAACTCAATAAATATTTGCTGATGAAATGAATTAGTGACTCATAGAGAATGACAATGCTAGCATCAAGCTTATATATTTAAAATCAGAATAAATTAAGATTCGATTTAGTATTTATGGTGGAGTCTAGCGTTATTCTCAGTGGTGAAATTACACCTAGAGGACCTCTGACATTCTTGCCAAATTGCTGTCACTGTGTTCAAACAAAGTAAGAGGGATGCTCGTGAAAGAGAACTGAGTGTCGTAGCACAGTAGTTCATGCTTTGAAGGAGGACAAGTAAGGCATGGTCTCTACCCTCACGGAGTACGTGATACAACAGAGGAGCAGCATAAACAAAGGTAAGATGATGCGGGGGAGCAGCTATGAGATAATATATAGGACTGCATCATTAGCTAGAAAAGAGAAAAATGAGAAGACAGAAGAAACAATTTAAGAAAGTATGAGATGAGAGAAGACCAAGAAAGACTGCAAGTGGTGAAGGTTAATCTAGGTCTTAAAAGTGATTAATGAGGAAGAAATATGTTTCCTAAGCAGGGAAGAAGCATCAGAGAGAAAACTAATTGTTAAGCCAGTGTTCTGTGACAACAGACTCTGATCCATGCTCTTTAATGCCCAGTGGGGGTCTTCTAAGGTTTAATTGAACATGCAAGGTCACAAGACCTCTAAAAGTTACCGTGGTGCTAGCCAACTCAGAAGGACAAAAACACAGCTGAGCTTGTCAGCAGAGCTACCAGCCCCAAAGATGACAGCTCAGGTACAAAGAGACAAGATGTCTACAAGGTCTCCTTCCATGGGGGGTTGGCTCCCTCTTGGTGCAGAAACTCCGGGCTTCACAGGAATGAATATCTCCTATAAATACCACATAAGCAAAGATGTCAGGGTCTCCATAGGGAATGTGGCACTTACAAAAGGCACTGCCATAAGGGAAGCCTAAGGCTGTGGCATCCCCAATGGATTCCTGTAGTTCTTTCGGATTCTGATTTACCAAAATGGAGACACTCTTTATGGTAAGCTGAGTGGCCAAGATCATTGTTGCCACGCCCTTCATCTGGTTGAAAGGAGAATCGAGCTAGACAGACAAAGATCAGACTCTCATGAGTGTGAAGTTCACATTACATTCATGCATAGATATTCTGCATGTCTGAACCCACTCAATCATTATAGCAATGGTACGTAGTAGGACCAATTGCCAAAATTAAACCGATGAACAGACTGAGAATCTCAGAGTGGAAGGTAACAGCCATTCACCATGCAGGAAAAAAAACAATGAAATGAGGAAGCAAAAGCGAAACATAGGTCTGTATGATTACCATGATCATACTACTCCTATTGATTCATGAAGAACCAAGAGCCAAGGTACAAATGAGAGATACCCAGGAACAGGTGGGATAAAAGTACGGTGTGACCACAGCAAAGGGTACTCCAACAGCTGAACAATCCTTTCTGGAGAGCTTGCTGCATGCCAAGCCCTGGACAGGCACACAGAAGGGCCTATTTTTGTACAGGCAAGATGATCAAGAAAGCAGTTAACCCCATGCATTTAAACAACAGCCTTAGGAAGGTAATAAGAAAGATACACTTGAGTCAGCCACACCTGACCAGGTTGGAGACAGAAAGCTTCACGGGAATGGTTATATTTGTTCAGAATCTTGAAGGAAGGGGTATGAGGCCCATCAAGATGCTGACCTGGTCTTCACCAACCGGCTCACTAGAGACGGGGACGGGACGTGGTGCTGTGAAGAACAGGGAACCAGGAAAGTGCTTGGAACTGAAAGGAAAGAAAGGAAGCTGACCCATCTGCCTCTCCTAAAGGTAACTCCAGGTGAGTCACCAAAGATGGCAGCTCCAGGGAGGGGAACGTGGCCGGCATACAAAGGCAATGGGAACTCGAACTAAGCAGGAAAGGGACGAAGGGAGGGGAGGTAAGAAGTGAGGGACACTTAGAAGTAACTCCTGTGGTTTTCGCTCCCTCCTCAATGGGTTGCTCAAGCCAGAAACATGAAATCTCCCCAGAACAGCTTCTTTGGCTTCCAACCCCTGACATTAAAATCAGCTTCCCCACCTTGCCAGTTCTACCTCGAAAAATCTCTGTCTAACTCCACTTCCAGGATGATCTGATACCCGCCCGTTGGGTGGACACAACGGCTCAGCTTTTGAGCATCTGGGGGATGACAGAACAGGTGTCAATGACCCTTCGTAAAATGTCGCAATGGGGATTACTGTTGAGCATCCCAGATCCCACAAATGTAAATACAAAGCCACAAAAAACCAAACCAACCAACCAACCAGCCAACCAACCAACCAACCAAACAGCCTAATAATAGCCCCATATACTGGCCTTACATGGATTCTAGCAAAATCAGCTACCCCTGTCACAAGTGCAAAGTCCATCCATAGCCACGCGAGAGATTAAAAGGGCTTCCTGCATTATCGTTTGGAAACGAAGAGTTTTTGTATGGATCTGGCCCTTTTCCCAGTCATTTTGATGCACCGTTTTATAGTTTCATGGAACCAAACATATGTAGAATGGCCCAGCTCCGCTCATTCCTTAGCAACTAAGCTTGGCTGACCCACAATAGGATACGCACTCTGAGAGCAGGGTTGTGGTTTTCTCTGAAGCGACACCTCGAAGAAATCTGGGTGAAACACTAGCACCTTGTACCTTGGAGAAAAGTTGCAGATGAAGGCCATGGGTGTACTCCATTGCACTCACCATTTCAGCAGTGAAATAAAATACCAAATAATGGGATGAACCTTGTGGGTCTTATCTCCTCAAGAGAGGTGAAGGAAGAGATGCGACATCTTTCTGGCTACTGGTCTGTGGTTCACTATGCTGATGCTTCTCTGTGTTCAGTGTGCTCATTTCAAACAGATGCCAATAACAGTAAGAAAGGATTATTTTTAGCATCTTCTGTATCTTTTAGCATTATCAGGCCCTAAAAGAACAAAGCCCTAAATAATGTTTTCATATTTTCAATATGCTCTTTCACTAAAATTCTAAATTTAATTTTTTTTTTTTTACCTTTTTCCTTTCACTCCTACATACGTTTTAAATAGAAAAAGTGATATGCCACCTGATATTCTGACATTTGCACAGGTGGGTATTTGAAAATGTTTACATTCAAATTTTGGGTAACTAATGCATAGAGAAAAATTGGAATCATGTGATTCAAATATATTTTTATATGCTCTTTTCTCATAATTCACTTTAGCATCAACAGCTTCACATCCCAAGATTTTACAGCATTATACACCAAAATTATCTCATTTCTCCTTAAAATTTTGTCTAATCAACCTTTTTTCCTTAGCATTAAATAAGAATTGCCCTTTGTTTTTTTTTTCTCCTTTCATCTACATTCTTCTTACGTCAGAAACATCCAGCTAATTAACCAACCACCCACCGACTTACCCAAAATGGAAATTAATACAGAAGTTTGGCTTATGAAAAGACAAGGGTTCATAGGAAGATACTTGTCCTTTCTTTGCCAGGTTCACTGCATTTTTCGTTGCTTGGCAAATGATAAGACACTCTTCATTTTAGCCCGTCACCAGCTTTGGAAACTGCAAATGGGATTTAAGCAATGTGCCCCTTTCTAATCCCACTAGCCACAAAGGAAGCTGGGTTCCCTGCAGCGTGACCCTGAACTCCTACCGTTAAGTTTATTAAATTTTAGCAAACTCGAAGGGGCGCCTGGGTGGCACAGCGGTTAAGCGCCTGCCTTCGGCTCAGGGCGTGATCCTGGTATTATGGGATCGAGCCCCACATCAGGCTCTTCAGCTATGAGCCTGCTTCTTCCTCTCCCACTCCCCCTGCTTGTGTTCCCTCTCTCGCTGGCTGTCTCTGTCAAATAAATAAATAAAATCTTTAAAAAAAAAATTTTTAGCAAACTCGCAAGCCTGTCTCACATGGTGAAAAGACCAACGTTTAGCCCAAAATCTGTCTGGGATGTATTTGTCCTGTTGTTTATGTTGTTGGTTTTCTTTTCCTTTACCTATCACCTTCAGTTGTTCGTCGTCTTAGAGAGCTTTCGTGGTCATGCAATCTAAAGTATCCCCTTCATCCATACCTCTTTCATGTTCTTACTTGCCTCACAGCTCCCAACCCAATCTGAAATTCTGTCCTAAATTTGTTTACTGGGGTATCTATTTCCTCCCCAACTCGGGTGAGGAAAGGAGAGTTTTGTATCCTGTTGACTTTTATATCCTCAGAGTCTAGAACAATGTTCATCGATATTCATTGATTGAGTGAATGAATGAATAAATGAATGAGTGGATGAATAAGTGGATGACTAAGCCTACATGTGGGCCATTTAACCTCTTCCCATGCATCTGGGTTGTGTCTGCTGTCGGGGGTCTTGTGCTGGCCAGCTGGTCCTGCTCTGCTAACTTCTGATCTCTCAAGATGTCTAGCATCTCACCCTGGCAAGCTGGTTGGGGTGGGGAATAAGGCACAGAGTGGTTTCCACGACTGCTAAGAACAAAACTCTATTAATACGCTCAAAGGAACATGTGGACCCTAACATGTCCAGCATGTTATCCAGCGATCCCAACCACAAAAACAGAATTGGCCATTTTCTAATTGATAACAAATTACAAGACAGTATTGAGAATGTAAGCGTTATACTGAAAGCATTCAGGAGTGTTTTTCTGTTGCTCCCATAGTCATGGCTGGGAAGCTGGAATGAAGTAACTCTATGGGGGACATGTCGTGGGGAAGGAGATGGGGATGTATTCTGCTCTTGTGTCATGCTGGGGAGCACGAGGTTCATGGTTAACAGGCTGTGAGCCTCCCAGTCCTCAACTGATCTCTGCGGGGTTATTCACTCACTGTCATTCTCAGGCTCCATGGAGTTAACGCATGCTCTCGCCTTCTGGCCCAACTACGTAGACTGAATGAGACAAGGCTTCCTTCAGTTGTCTACTCGAATGCCATCTAGCAAAGACGCCTGTCCTAACCTAGCTCCTCCTCAACCCCTGCCAACCCCCCACCCTGGTTTGGTGATCCTGAAGGTCACTTATCAGGCACAAGGTGGCCCATTTTCTATTCCGACCCTACCTTTGTGAGTTCACGCCCCCACCTCAGAACATACGCACCAGGACGGCACGGACCAGTCAGGGCTCATTACGGCTCTCTTCAGTGTCGGGCACATGGTATGGACTTGTGCCGGTGTGTTTCCTATGAGAGCGAATATCCTACAACAAGGAACTACATCCACCACAGAGGAAGCAGTCAATAAACGTGAGCTGCGATTTTGTGTTTAAAATACTAAGGAGATCATCGGCACCATTCTGCTATTTTGCCACCCAAGGGGAAAGGGGACGGACAGTGACTGTGAATGCCCACCTTCTAGGAATGCTGACCACGATCCTCTGAGGACCCATTATCCCAGTTTTCCAGAGAGTTGTACCAACTCCCTGCAGAGCACAGAGGAGAGATTTCAAACAAGATCTGTCTGACTCAAATGCACTCCTTCGATGTGAAAAGGTTTTCTCTTCCTGGTCACCTCTACAAATTGCTGGGTGAGGAAATAAAGCTGGTATATCCCCTGCCTTATTGAGGAGCTTTCTGTATAGGAAATAATGCGAATGTATGAAAAATACAGTAGGAGCCACATGGAAATGACAGTAATTGACTGTTTTGGGTCCAAGCACATGGCAATCCCATATGGTTCCAACTCATAAACTAAGAAATTCCTGTTATGCTCCATGTGAGTGGTCCTGACATTCTGAATTCCAACCAGGAATTCTTTCTCTTTTCTGGGTCATGGACTTCTCTGAGGACATGATCCTTTCAATGCAAAATACATTCTCATCTATTCACAAAAGTGCCACACAGGTTAAGAGGTGGGGGGAGGGGAGCTTCTTAGACCTCCTGAGAATCCATGGATCTCACCCAAAGAACATCAACTTCCAAGGATGCAAAATTATTTTCAGCTTGACGTAGACGTGATATAGGACATGTGTATGGCCTCAGACTCTTAGAACTAAGTGGAAATTTGACATTTAAGTGAGAGTAGCATATTTCTCTTCTCTGATCCAAATGTATTCTCAAGGGATCGGCGTGTTTACATAAGCCCACTCAGGCAATATTGACCAAAAGCAAGCTTTCTATTATTTGGGAGGAATATATTTCACCTGGAAACTGTCCCTTGGAAAATAACAGCAATAGTGCCTTGCTTTAGAAAACAAATTGACCCGGTTGATAGAAGATTATAGTATTTAATGTAATAGTCAAGCTTGGATGAGCAACGTCCAGGCATCTCCAATATCATGGGGAGAGAAAGTGCCTGCATGGTCAAGGAGATGGTGGGAAGATCTTGGGCAGGGGTTTCAGACTTCAGTCAGAAGCTTGTTTCTAATTTTTCCCTTCTCTGCTATCAACTACTCATTTGACCACAGTTGTGAGCCACGTCTTTAAGATGAGGTTTGCATGATATGATCTCTAGAGATGGTTGCAGATGAACAATCTGCCATTGGGAACCTACAAAACTGCCTCTCTTTAATTTTCTTATTTTTTTATTTTTTTGATTTTTCAACAAGTTTTTTTTTATAATAATTTTTTATTATATTATGTTAGTCACCATACAGTACATCCCTAGTTTTCGATGTAGTGTTCCATGATTCATTGTTTGCGTAAAACACCCAGCGCACCATGCAATACGTGCCCTCCTTAATACCCATCACCGGCCTATCCCATTCCCCCATTCCTCCGAAGCCCTCAGTTTGTTTTCCGGAGTCCATAGTCTCTCTTGGTTCATTCCCCGTTCTGATTACCACCCCCTTCTTCTTCCCTTCCTTCTCCTACCAATCTTCCTACTTCTTATGTTCCATCAATGAGTGAAACCATATGCCTCCCTTTTAACACAGCCTTCCAGAACTACTGGACACACAGCTGCACTGGTCATTCCAGGTTATTGTTTTCCTACTCTTGTGCAGCCGAAACACATTCTCTCCTCCACTCGCTCAAGGTCCTTGTAACGACACCAAGAGCCCCCACACACAGTACACATTAGTGTCACAGGAACCACTTGGATATGCAAGGGATGACAATGTGGATCTTAGACAGGCCAGAGGGAACAAAGGACACAGAACACAAGGGGTGACAAGCATCCTCTCATTCCTCAGCCCTCCTGTCTAAGGGGAAGGAAGCAGGTGGGGCTTGCATATAGGTGTGTGGGTTTATTCATGGGTATGTGGATATTAGTCGATAGACGCACGTATGTGTGCATTGATGGGTTAGTCTCTACATACATCCTCAGTCTATCAAAATGAACTCATAAGGATATATGTAAGAATCACCACCAAAGCAAAAATTCACCGCATCTTATCATATGGAATAACAATAATTTAAAAAAATGAGTAAAATAGTAATTCTCTCTATGGAATGCCTGTGTATAGACTCTCACAAACAACATGGATAGTATATGCAATTCTCTTCCTTTTTTCTAGGTTATATTTGTTCTCATTTCATTTATTGAAATGCAATTAGATGTCTATTGAATGTAATAAAGACATTAAGCTTATTTTTAAAAAGCCTGATAAACTAAAATAAAAACTAATTGTCACCAATTAATACAGCAGGTATACTCTGTGCTTAGACTCTCAGAACCAAAATTTTAAACTTTAATTCTATGCACAATTCTATTAAACAGCATGGTTATCATAAATATATATATATATTTTTAAAGATCTATTTATTTATTTGAGAGTGAGAGCAGTGGGGGATGGGTGGAGGCAGAGGGAGAGAATAGAGAAAGTCTCAAGCAGACTCCCTGCTGAGTGAGGAGCCCAACATGGGGCTCAATCCCACAACCCTGAGATCGTGACCTAAGCCAAAATCAAGAGTCACTTAACCGACTGAGCCACCCAGGCGCCCCATAAATATTTTCTTAACAGAAAGAAAATGCAAAGTAGGCAGAGCAACAAACATGACAGCTGGTCTACCCCACGGCAGAGAGGTAGCTAATGGAGAGGTACCTCCCAACCCGAAGTCTCCTAGAGGGATCTCCCAAGGAGAGATCCCCTTGATACTCTTCCCTGAAGTAGAAGCTTCCAGACTCATGTCTGGTTGGTCAGGGTGAGAGGGTGTGGCCAAGCAGGACTTCTTCCCAGTTGGCAGGCTTGCTGAACAACATGGCCCCAGCAACAAGAGGGCAGGCTTTGCCTCCCTGGGGACAGAAGCTGGGAGAGGAGCAGAGGCAAACCACTCCAAGAAAATCACTGCCAACGTCAGGGGCATAAAAACATATCAGGTCCAGAAGGCATGACACTGTCTCCCTAGAGCAAGAAATATTTCCCTTCCATCCTTCCCTCCACCCTCTGCCCATATTCTAGAAACCAGAAACCAAAGCTCAGAACAGGTATCCCAAGGGAAGTAAAATGCAAGGTGATGCAAGAGGAAAGAAAGAGGACATTGATCTTAGTCTCCAAAATTGGGGTCATGCTGCCAACATCCAGTTGTGGCCAGAGGAAGTTGTATCACAAGACCCCCTACTTTTCTTTGACTATGCTAGGATGCGTAAAGCCCTAAAGCATTCATGCCCCATTCTCTGATAACTTCTTGACACTTAGCACAAATGAAACAAACGAACATTTTTAATAATGCCTGGATATTTTCCAATATAAAATAAAAACAAATCCCACCCCCGTTTTTTAGCCTGGTTTCACCCGAGGCAATGCTGCGGTTCTAATATTCTGTAATTTGGCAAAGAGTCATCTACTTCATGCATTGGTCAATGCAGACATCATTTGCTAAGTAATATTTGAAAAAGACAAATGGTCTAAGCATCAACAACACATAGATAGGTCAAAGAATTCATATGTACATATATATGTATATATGTACATGTATATGTACGTATGTATGTATACTATGTATGTATGTTTGTATATATTTTCCAGGAAAATGAAGTGGGGAAAAGCCCTTTTTTATGAGATTTAATAATGGCCTGGGACCTTCCCAGATGGAGACTGGGGAGGAAGACATCCGAGTAGAGCTCGTGAGAAGGAAGGCCTGGGGGCGTGTAGGAGAGCAAGTACGTTCAGGAAACGTGAGCAGTTTGTTCCAAGCGGCAAGAGTACACGGTATCTGGAGGTGGAAAATGGAGGGAGCTGACCCTGGAAAAGAAACACATGGACATATTTTACAGATCCTTCTGCATCGTCTCAAAGGTCTTAGGTTCTCTGGGGTGGCAAACAGGCAGCCTGGAGAGATCTGGTCATGATTCATCTTTAATTAGGAAATGAAGTCACCAGATCTGAGAATCGGAACATGCGTACGACAGTCCCATGAAGGATGGATTGGAGGTAGGAGAGTGACAGTTTAAGTGGCCATCCAAACTAAGATAACAACGATAAGAATTACAGCAGTTGCTGTGGGCACTGAGAAGACAGCACATATTCGGGGATCTTTTCTAGGCAGAAATGACGGGATGTAGACAGCTTCTGAGTAACTGGTAAGAGAGGGGAAGTACATTATGTCCGAGTTCTTATCTCGGACTTGCTGGTGTTTGGGGTGCCTTTGACCAACATGAGGGTGCAAAGGGAGAAAGAGGCTTTAGAGGAAAATCATCTGTCAACACTGGGACGTGCTGAGTTCAGAGTGTCTGTATGACACTCAGAGACAGGCTTTTCAGAGGAGTTAAAAATATAGTCTCTGTGACCGAAATTAGTGGTCCGGGCAGCCAATGAAGACAAGAATCATTCATAGAGATGCGTAGCTGAAACTGTGTGGGCAGACTGAATCATAGAATAACTATAAAGAAGAGAATGAGGTCAAGACCAAAATGTTGAAGAGGCCGATATTTAAGAATGCAAAGAGAACTAAGTGGAGAAGGGCCTCACGGGGTTGTGGCAGAGAACCAGAAGATAGGAGCACAGTGAAAGTTTAGGAATAAAGACTGGGCCAGGGAGACAAGCACTCATAAAATGTGATAAGGAGTTGCCATGGGTTCGGCAATGCAGACATTACTGGCCATACTGTAATGAGATTATTCCAGCATGAAGTTGAGGAGGGTGGAAAATCGATTTTGGGGGAAACGGAGGAGAAAGAAGGAAATGAAACTTCTGATTTCAAGAAATGTGTCTATGAACAAAAGGAGGAATATATGTCCTAATGTAAATTGGTGCAGCCAGTAGGGAAAACAGTATGAAAGTTCCACAAAAATTAAAAGTAGAGGTCCCGTATGATCCAGCAATCCCACTTTTAGGTATTTATCCAAAGGAAAGGAAAACACTAACTCGAACATAGGCACCCCAATGTTCTCTGCACCATGATTTACAACAGCCACGATGGACCCATGGATAGAGAACATGTGGTATATTTACATACAAGGGATTCTTATTCCGCCAGGAGAAAAGGAAACACTGCCACTTGTAACAATACAGATCGAATTTGAGGGCATTATGCTAAGTGAAATAAATCAGATGGAGAAAGACAAATACTGTATAACTCATTACAGGGGGAATCTTAAAAACAACAAGCTCATAGATACGGAGAACAGACTGGTGGTCACCAGAGATGGGGGATGGGGGAAACAGACGAAAGAGTCCCAAGGTACAAACTCGGTTATGAAATTATGTCATGGGGATGTAACGTACCGCATGGGGACTAGAGTGAATAATACTCTGTTGCATATTTGAAAGTTGCTAGTAGAGTTGATCTTAACAGTCCTCATCGTAAGAAAACAAATTGATAGTAATGATGTAGATGTTAACTAGATATTTTGATCATTTTGCAATAGATAGAAATACCAAATCAGTAGGTTATACGCCTGAAATAAACAGATGCCAATATACCTCAATTTAGAGAAAATAATTTGTGTTAACATGGAATTGGTTTATTACTGTTATTTTATTTTTTTTAAAGATTTTATTTATTTATTTGACAGAGACAGAGACAGCCAGTGAGAGAGGGAACACAAGCAGGGGGAGTGGGAGAGGAAGAAGCAGGCTCATAGCGGAGGAGCCTGATGTGGGGCTCGATCCCATAACGCCGGGATCACGCCCTGAGCCGAAGGCAGACGCCCAACCCCTGTGCCACCCACGCGCCCCTATTACTGTTATTTTAAATGAATATTGTATTAGTTTAAAAAAGCCCATGCCAGAAATACATAAGAAGTGAATAAAATGATTCATTGGCTGCCCTAAAAAAAGAAGGAACAAGTAAACAAGGTTGAGGTTGGTTAGGGTGGAAAGACAGAATTGCCGATGGACAGCGAAGATGTACTTGAGTTGGTGCTAGGGCTTAGCTTCTAGATCTCAAGTGGAAGGTTGAGCACTGCCCAGATTCTGGGGAACAGGAGAGGTGGGTGCAAACTGATCTGCCAGTGTGCTGTGCTATATGGTCTCGGGGAGTTCATTCCTGATGGATTCTTGGTTCTCTCTGTGAAGACGGAAAAGACTATTTTCTGATAAAAATGAAGGCGGGAAGACAGAACACAGTGGAACGGATGCCAAGGAAAACGGGTATGAGAGCTGCCAGACACCTGGGAGGTCTCCACTGTTTCTAGAAACCACATACTGAATCGAATCCATCCCGTAATTCCATTGACTCCAGGAACGAACACTATGGGACCAAAGAAACGGATATCTGGATGGATGTAGAGCTGGGGTGAGCAGGATGAGTTCAATGCAAGTGGAGGAGGGAATTAGGGGGTCAGGGAGGGTTCAAGTCCAATCCTGTAACCTATGTGTCACAGCTGGTGACTGGAAGGAGAGGCAGCATGCGGAGCTGCAAGGCTGGATGGAAGACCTGTGAAAGCGGAAGGCTGACTAAGAGCTCAGCTCCACTGTTTTAAAAGAGGTGAGGAACAGAAAGAGGGGGAGCTTGAGGAATGATAAGATCCTACTGAGGCCCTAGGGGATGGCTGATGAATAAAGCTGAAGTCTTCCAAACAGGGGAGACGAAGAAGCTCGTATGCTTCCATTGTTTCTGGACCCTGTCAGTCAATGCTGGTGACACAGAGAGAACACTAATGCTTCCACATCCATGTCAAACCAGGGGCACTCTCGTCCTTCACTTGTAGGACAGAAGAGCTCCTGCCTCGAATGTTTATGTGGTAGGTTGGTTTCGGGCATTCGCATCTATCTGGGATAACCCTAACCGGAACGCACACGGTGTGCCAAGTCTGCACCAAGACTCTGCTAACACAGGCTCCAGTAATGTTGTCCGACATGTTTTCAATACCCATTCTGAGGCTCTCCCTCAGCTTGGTGGACCACAGCAGCACGTTGCTCCCGGCAGAGGGCAGACCCTGAAATACACTCTTGGTGATGACGGGAATCAAGCCAGACCATCTAGGGCTGATTCTGGTGCCTCTCTCTCAGGGGTGACTGATAACTCGGCAGCATTTGTCCTTACGGGGTTAGAGGCAGGCAAAGGACAATGAGAGGAAGAGTGCAGGCCTGGCAAGGGGATCTGGAGTAGGGTGAGGGTGGCCCGTAGGGGATGGCACCCTGCACGTGCACGCTCTGCCACTTCTTATTTCCGACGCCTTTCAATCAGTGTGTTTCCTGGACGTTGCTTGGGGTTTCACACACACTATTTCACAGTGGCATTATGAAAAAAAAAAAAAATCAAGCCAGAAAACTCAAGTAAACAGTAGAAAAATAAACTCTGATGATCATTATTACTACTATTTGTTGGAAGGTGGATTATGATTCCATTAAGCTCAGAGGGAATCTGTCACACGTCCCGGATGTTGACGGAATTGTGAGGCACAAGTTGATACGTGCCAGGGCGCTAGCTTTCCGGAAGACAAATGGATAAGAATTAAAATGTGGCATGGGTGAGGCCAGGAAAACAGGGTTTAGGGAGGAAAGAAAATGTTTTCATGTGTAATGACTGCTTTCAGGATATGAAATAAAATTTTTGAAAGCCAAGATGTTGTAAATGATACAGTGTATTGTTTCTTGGCTGATGGGTTTCTCCCAAGCCAAAAGAAAAAAAAAAAAAAAAGGCAGTGACAAATGGGAAATAGAACTATAAAGCAAAATGATCTGCAAGCCATATATTCCCAAGTGGATTTCCCTGTACCAGTAAAGCACACGAAAGCTTCCGGGAACCTCAGAAGTTCTCAGACCGGATCTCAAAATCAGACTGATGGGGACCATCATTTTGACAACTCATCAATTCTCTGCCAAATATCAAGGGTTTGTCTGTGTTTGTTTCAATGTGTGGCTTTCTTCCATGCAAAGGAGCTTTGACTAAATGGATTTGGGGGAAAAAGTGTTTTTTGTGTTTTTCTTCTCCAACATATTAAACTATCTGTTCTCCCTGTGGATTCTCACACAGTTGTAGCTCTGCACACCCTTCAGGATTATTTTTGCTTAATATCGTGTTTATTGTGAAGAATTCGAAGAATGCGTAAGCACAGAAACAATTATGGGTTTCGCTTTCCCTGCCAAGCCCTGTCTGTCTGCAGGGCATGCCTGGTACCTTACTCCCCTTCTTAGAAGTAAACTCTGCTCATTTGTTTACTTCTGGACTCTCTTCTAGGCTGTGACATACACGGACACATAGTTGTATCCACACATGCATACACGCAGAACATTTTAAATCTACAGATGTATACCCACGGGCATACAGATAAATACATATATGTGTATATTCTTGTATATGTAC
This sequence comes from Ursus maritimus, assembly GCF_017311325.1. Classification (NCBI taxonomy): domain Eukaryota; kingdom Metazoa; phylum Chordata; class Mammalia; order Carnivora; family Ursidae; genus Ursus; species Ursus maritimus. The sequence continues at coordinate 121,564,605 of NW_024423319.1, read as the reverse complement.
ACGTGTAAGTGTCTATACAATGCCTACATAGATTTAAGTGGTAATGTAAATACGATGAATCTTCAAATTTTTGCTTTTTCTTTTAAAAGAAAAGTCGTTTTATATTTACAAGTGTATACAAGAATTCATTTACTCATTCCCCCGATGAGAAAAACTTCAGTAGCAATGGACATCTAGGTCCATGCAAGACGGAATGTCTTGTGTCCCCTCAAAATGTATATGTTGAAACCTAACTCCCAATGGGATGGTATTTGTAGTGGGGTCTTTGGGAGGTGACGGGGTCATGCAGGTGGAGTCCCCAGGATGGGACTGGTGTCCATATAAAAGAGACCCCAGTGAGGCTTCTGCTCCCTTCTACCATGTGAGGACACAGGATGAAGACAGCCATCTAGGAACCAAGAGGCAGGTCCTCACCAGACAACAAGTGTACGGGTGCCTCGGAGAGATTCCTGAGAACGAACGGCTGGAGGGAAAAGTGACTCTCTTTTTAAATTTTAATACAGAATATGAAATTTCTTTCAAAAGTTTCCACCAATTTATCCACCAACTAGCAAGGTGTAAAAACGCTTATTTGACTGTGCCCACAGATACCTGAATTTACTTTTGTCATTAAGCCAGACAAAAGTATAATAAAATAAAGTAAAATAAAATAAGTAAAATAGACTTGACTTTCCTTTAATGGGAATGTGTTCGGGTACGTCTCTTGATGAGTTTTAGACATTTCATTTCTTCAACTGTGAGCTTCCTTAATGGCTTTGACAGAGTCATTTGCAACTTATTCCTCTCCTTTCTGGTGCCATGTAATTTGTCACTTTTATTCTCAAGTCGCTATTCTCATCTACACACAATTTCCATATCCTACACGTAGCATTTCCCTGCGACAATTCACAGTGGGGCAGTCATTTTGCACACGCCAAAATTTGCAAATCCGCGAGCGGGGGGGAAAGGTGAAAAGCGGCACCCTTTGGAAGTTGGCCAAAAATGCCAACTAAAGCAGTTTCATTTTCTATGTGACATTTGTCATGGTCCACGCATGGCACATTTTAAATTGCACATCTGACCTTTTTAACAATAGCAGGAAATGCCAAGAGAAAATGCAAAGCTCTTCATTTTCTCCCTTAAGCCCCTGTAGAAGCCATTTTTCACGGTCCATGGTTAGAGACTATGATAAGATTGTCAAGGTGCCTGAAACAAGCCATCAATTTCCAAGCAGTTTTCCATCCATCCGGGGGAACATCACGCACTCGTGTGGCATGTTGTAAGGGCCTTGGTTTCCTCAGCTCTGGTTCACGAATGCTGCTGGATAACCCTACGTGAGTCAATCTGAGATAAAGAGGAAATCAACTCTTGGTAGGGCGTGATCCAGTATAAACCGACAAGTCCCCAATCACCATTTTAAGAACAGAATTCCTTAAATCCTGTCAGGTTACTCAAGAGGGGGCTATCCAGGTCTTCTCTCAGTGACCCTTAGGAATCAACAGCGGAAAGCAGGGAAAATAATCAACGTCCACTTTGTCCATCAAAGCGCCGTCTCTACTGGTTTCTACTTAGCTTTTGAACCAAAGCAACGATGGACGTTTGCTGAGTGTTGAACATGTTTCGTGATGACCTAAGAAGAATATGTAATGCCAAATTCATGGAATTGTCTTAAATTAACGAACACATCCCCCCAGATTTAAGAGCGTAGAATTCACAGCGCACAGCGAAGAATGCGAGTATGGACAGTCATCGGAATTCGGGCAGACTTAATCACAGTAAAATAATTTTTCAATTGCTGTGATTTAAGAATTAATTAAGATGAAATATTAAGAAGTACTTCTGTACTATCTGAACTGCTTTCTTTTATGGACAGTAGATTTCTGGTTATATGCATTTGATAGGAAAATATTTTTTTCAAAATGTCAAAAGAATAATGGAGCACGGATATAAGATCGAAAATGTGAGTTTCCATGTTAAATTCAGGAAAACAGGTATCTTGTGAAATTCTTCAGTTTCCTTTGAAAAACACATCTTGACCATCACTTTGTCAAAAAAGGTTATTCAGTATTCATTTTTCTTTTATGTATTTAGACTTGCAGTTCTTAAAGCCACAGCACCAGGGGAGGCATTGAGATTCTGATTTGTCGTAAACCATAAAATGCAACCATTTTCATAATCGCAAGAATTATTGCGACAATAAGAATCCCAGGAATAGGGGAGAAGAGGGGGAAACAAAAAAAAAAAAAAAAAAAGAATCCACGGGATTGGAAAGAGGAGTAAAAAAATAAAGAAATAAAAAAGAATCCCAGGGATGGGAATTCTCTAAGATAATCATCATTTGGGGTAAAGAAAGAAGTCATTCTCTTGATAATTGGCAGGACAGTGCCCTAGGGTCTCTTTTGATGCTTCACAATAACAAATCAAGTTGAAGGATTAAATTAACTTTTTCCATGAGAAATATGCTGAAGAGATACTATCTTACAAAATAAAAGCACGCTGCAACTGATGGCACAGCTCCTTCGAATGAACAGAAGCATTTGTTGTGACACTACCTGACCATTACGTAACAGATGATCACGTGTAAGTCCAAGAAATAGTCTTTTTAAATCTAAAATGGTTCAACTGCCTTGGTTTCCTCATTTTCCCAGAGGAAGGGGACCACACCCTGAAATAAGAGGACAGGGAGCGCACTATCTTATCCAAATCTACTTTCCCCACTCAGAAGCCTTCCATAGTCCCCCACCTCCACACACAGCACATCGCGACCCACAGTGCGCTATCCCCGTTCTTGCTTGTGTCCAGCATGGTACCTGCCGTCTGTAGGAGTCAGCCATCAAATCCGGACAGAGAGCATATGGCGCCCCCTGTCTGCCCACAAGTCTTAGTACACATATTCATCATACAGTCCGTTCTGCACCCTCTACATCACGGCATGGGTTCTCAGCTACGGGACTGCCTCGATCTGTTCCACCACCCAACACCCTGCCCTACCCAGCGTCTGCTTCCTAGAAAGTCCTGCAAAATATCTGCTGTGTTAGCTTCATTTACGCACAAGGGTTAGTCACGGCAGGACATGAAAATTAAAGTACTGAAGCATCTTTTGGTTGCGATCGAAATGCCTGGTTTGTTTAGGTAGAAAGCAAATCATCTATTACCCCCAAGATAAAATTGAGGAAACTGCTCCTTCCTGACAATGCTTACATCACATGGCACTGGGCCCCTTCCTGCCAGAGACCGTGATGTAACCCGTGGCAACGCCTTGCATACATCACAGGGCATTAGTGACATGAGGACATGGCTTTTGACTTTACTATCCCGCCAGTCCAGTCAATTACTCCCCTCTCTAAGAAAAATTTGGTGTATCCCCATCATCCAGTTTCCAATTTTATAATTGCAAAGTTTGCCTTTGGTTGTTCATGTTGTATCCTTAAAACTACAGGGTTGTGCAAATAACATTCAGACAACTGCAAAGAGCGAGTTTCCATATCAAGTTTTATAACTGTCTATTAACTCGAGTTACCTCCATAAAGTGTTCTATTTTAGATCATCCTTCATATTATAATTATGCAATATTTACATATTATTATATTTCTTTATTATACTATTTTTAATTATTATTATAACATTAATATAAAATTATATTATTATATTATTTATTATATGTGTATGGCTTATTGTTGATATTATCACATTTAAACTATTATTATTTGAGCTGTATTTTGCAATCAGACTATGCCTGATGTGACAGCAATGATACTCAACATCTTATAACTGTGTGAGGTTGCCCCAGTCCCTAAATCATTGATACCCCTCCAATTTTCCTTTCAAATACTTACCATTCATAGTAACATTTACTATGTAAGACTTTTACATTATATGTTTATGTTGCTATTTATCGTGAATACATTAATTATGGAGGTTATGATATTTAAATAATTATTCCTTGAATAACATTTTGTACCGAGCATTAATCTCAAAGGACGCTTGCTGTGAAGGCAATGGCTTCCAAAATCATACATCATGAGGTTGCATTGTAGGAAAAGACAATGCTCTTTATAGTCTCAGGTCAGACAGAAATATAGAAAAGGATCAACTCTTGGCATGGATCTGTACTTAAGCACCTTGTACCTGCCCAGTGTATCCCACCTGGAGTATTTCCCATGCAGGTAGGTGATCCAGACAGAAGCTAAGGGGAAAGCCCATCTGATCTTCTATTCCCTTCCCCAAAGTCTAAGTGTATTATTTTTTTATTTCAAGTTTTTGTTTAAATTCTAGTTAGTTAACATATATGGTAATCTTGGTTTCAAGTGTAGAATGCAGTGATTCATACTTACATACAACACCCAGTGCTCATCACAAGTGCCCTCCTTAATCGCCATCACTCATCCAGCCCATCACCCACCCCTCCACTTCCCGAGTCTAAGCATATTATCAATACATCCCTGATTTTCTTCTTAAATCTCTCTCAAATGACTCCATCCACTTCCCCATGTTCACCAAGGTCCTAGTTCAGGCCATCAGCCTGTCCCTACTGGACCCCAGAGTGATCTGCTGATGAGATGTCCCCATTGCTCCCCACCCAGAGGCATCTATCTCAACACTGAACGTGATTCACCCCTGCTTCACGTCGTCTAGCAGGGACCAGAATGACCTGGCCACTCCCTAAGTTTCTATAGGGAACTCATGCCCCTCTTTTGTTGGTGTCTGCAGCAAAAAAAATGTACCAGCCCAAGGCCCGTGCATATGGAGCTCTCACACGCCGCTCTTCGCCCCCCCACTGTGGAACCCCCATTCTATCCATCCCTGTCTGAATCATGAGGTCCGCTGGCTTGCTCATGATCACAACACTCCTTTTCTTCCATGGCCCCGGTTACACTCTGTACTGGGCTATTTGCTCCATCGTTGGTTGTCCCTGTATTTCTACTGTAAGCCCCCAGAAGGCAAAGACTGAGCATCCCTCCCTTGACCATTTTTCCCACAGAGCCTCACACAAGGTACATGGTTAAAAACTGCTCGTGGGGCACCTGGGTGGCTCAGTTGGTTAAATGTCTGACTCTTGATGTTGGCTCAGGTCATGATCTCAGGGTCATGGGATCGAGTCCCACAACCGGCTCTGCACTCAGCACGGGGTCTGCATATCCCTTTCCATCTGTTCCTCCCACTCGCCCGCTCTCTCTCAAATAAATAAATAAATAAATAAATAAATAAATAAAATATTTTTTAAAAAAGTGCTTGTTAAATCAATGAATGGAACAGAAACAATCCCTACATAATAAAGGGACAATTTCAACATGTTAACTTAGTATCTAGGGTAATTGTAAGTAAATTTTGTAAAACAATTCATAATTTCACCAGAATTTCACTTCAACCACTAGATACGTTTTTCCATGATTCTAAGAAAATTGCAAACACAGCATTAAACTAACTTTCTGTGAAGACTATATATAATCTGATGTATGATGTAAGTAAATTGCAGTGAGGGGTGTCTAAGTGCTGTTTGCTAAAAAAAATGAGGTAGTTAAAGATGAGTAAATGTTAATGCCTACTGAGCAAACAAAATTGAATGAATACCTAACCCTGTACACTTTGAGATTGTTATCTCCCTGTCACCCCGTATTACCCATTAGGAGTTTTATGCATGGCTACACTGCCTGGGTAAAAACAAGAGCTTGTTAATATCTGCGCAAGCCTTAATTATTATCATAAAATAATTCCATACAGCATGTAGAATTTTTCTAAGAACACAGCAGGTGTTCAAGAAATAATTGCAAAATTGAAAGCTACAGGAATTGAGGGGTATTCTTATTTAAACTGGAGTTGTCTACCCACAGTAAAAGATACATTTTAAATATCTGTAAGTAGCATGTAATTAGTTTCAGCCTTTTCTTACCCATATATTCACCCAGAAGTACAAGGAAGACAGAAAGCAGTAGAGGTCAATGTGGAGAAGAACAACCCTCCACCCCTCTAGAAAAAGGCTTGGTGGGTGATGGAGACATCGGTGGAAAAGAGTGGAAAGCACCCACCATTCCATTTAGGAAAAGGTTGATGGGATGGTGATGCCAGGTCAGGTAGGATCTTACAGAAAGGGTCCAGCATGGCAAACTTGCAAACGTCTGCTGTGTGCATGCCTGCAGACAAAGGAGGAGTGGGCAAGTATCTTGACTTCAGACTTGGGCAAGTAAGGGACCACCTCACTTGGCCACTAATGACTGTGCATCATTGACATATGTAACCACCAAGAACTTCCATTTCCTCCTCTGTAGAAGGAGGATAATTAACAACACTGTGTTATTTGGTGTCAGAAACCATGCACCTGCAAGACGGTGGACCAAGGTGAGGCTAAATCTGAGAACGGTCCCAATAGGACCTGATGATATAAACACTAATAGTCTCCAAGCTTTGCACTAAGATCACCTCTCCTGGAAAGATGAAGCTGGAACATACTTTAATACCCTAATTTTAGTTTTTCCTTTTGTACATATTTCCTAATAATCTCAAGATTGAGCTAAACTTGTAGTGTTTGGTCTTCCCATATTCTTCCATCATGAACATATCTGTCTATCTATCTATTATCTATCATCTATTTATCTATTTATCCATCCATCATATCTATGTATCTATCTATCAATCATCTATCTATCCATTCCACTATTACTATATTTAGATAAATGTAATTAAAATTATTTTCATCTTAAGAATTTCAAGAAGTGACTAGGGATGATGGAGCAGAATGTTAGTGTCACAACCTGAGATGGAAAATTAGCAAATAATTATTATGTCATATCTTTATGTTTACTTTTACCCTGTTTTGATTTTACTTTATTAGAACCTCATTTTAATGTGTGAAAGTAGTCAACATAATTACATTGAGTTGCATGTTCATTCCCATAAAAAACCAGGTTTATGGTGCTGTGTGTAGGGATATAAAAATAACAATATAATTTCAATTTTTAAATCAATAGTGTAAGTTTTAAGAATCAATCAAAGAGCATCCCTACAAATTGTATAAAAATACCAGAATCTTACAATCTTTTAAGTTTGAACTATGTGAAAGATCTAAAGCAGGATTTTCGTTGGTGTCTGGTATATTTGAGAGCAGGGGTTCTCAAGCAGGGATGATTTGGGCCCACAGAGGTTATTTGACAGTGTCTAGAGACATTATTGGTTTACATAACTTGAGAAGGGGGTGCTACTGGCCTCTGGTGGGTAGAAGCCAGGGATGGTGCTAGACATCTTGCAATGCACAGAGTGGCCCCACCTAATAAAGAATTATGCAGCCCTCCGGGACAGCAGTACCAAGGTTGAGAAGTCTAGTCTTACGGGGAAGAAACAGAGAAAGGAGGGCAGGAAACAAGGAAGGAGGGGTGAAGGAAAGAAGGAAGGGAGGGAGGGAAGGGGAGAACAGGAGGAAGGAAAGGCATGGGTATTGAATCTGGGAAGGAGAGAAGGAAGAAAACAAGCTGGTGCTACTGAGGCTCTGATATGCGTGAAAAAGAAAAAAACAAAACAAAACAACCCGGTCATTTTCTTCTGAAGACTACCTCTGAGAGCTCGAGATTTTAATCTCCTTCTTCCTGTGAGGACATTACTGCCATGAGAGGTCAATGAGTTGCCCCAAACTGTGCTGGTCCCAAGACTCCTACACCCCTCAATTCAAGGTTTCCTGTCTTACGTCTTGTGTCGCAGAAGACAGACCCTCACAGATGAGTACATACAACATCTAGTTTCTAAAAACGCCCTTCCGTACAGAATATTACAGGAGATTTTATCAATGGTTGAATGTCCGCTCCTGGAATTTAGACATTATTCAAAATTGATACTGGATGTTCCAAAAAAATAAACAAATAAGTGGCATTACTGCTTCAATGCTATTTTCTCATCCCCTGATTTCAGATCAGCATTCAACCTTACCACATGCAGCCAATAGTGCAATACTATAAAAGCCCTTTTCACGAAACCTATTTTCTCACGGACATGGATTATAGAGGAAGAGACAGCCCACCACTCTCTGGGAAAAAGAGAAAAAAATTGGCTTACAGAGTGTATGAGAACTGGCTTTCCCAACTGGGGAAGATGTTTCTCACTATTTCCTCCCTCCCTTTCCACTTCCTTCCTCCTCCCTTCCATCTTCCTTCTTTCTCCTTTCTTCTTTCCACCTATCCCCCTCTGTCTCACTCTTTCTTGATAGGGTGAAAATCTCTCAAAGGAAAACCTTCCACTTATGTTATTAGCACATCAAGCAACCCTGAGAGACATTCCCTCTATGGGACAATTACATTGTGATAAGACACGCTCCGTTTGTGAATTTCTGAGCTCACTATCCAAGGTTGTAAGGGAACTATCCACGGTTGATCTCCCCAACCCACGCTGCCCCAATAGTGTGAGCTAAAGGAGTGTCCTGAGTAATGAGAAAACTGGAAGACACTGGCCATGAGACACCATGTCCATAGTTGCATGCACATCAGTGGACGTGAGCGGGCAGCTGTCGGGTCGTCAGGTCAGTAAGAGAGGGTGGAGAAGTTGGGCTCCTAAGTGGGCTCAAGTCTCACACGCAAAGTTCCTATCAGATGCAATAGCAAACCTGTCTGGGGAAAGAATCACCAACATAGTCCTGAAAGTTCCCACACATTAAGATCAAACAAACATGAGCTCACAGTCAGAGATCACTGAGAGAGACCAGCACACACACACATACACACAGAGCCATGAGGGCTGTATGTAACACGTAAATAGCTATGGAAGCAATGTTTACATAAACGAAGGATGGAATATGACAAGAGAGGCAAGAACCAGGAAATCACTGGGCATGACAAAGAAGATCTTAAAAATGACCACATGGAAATTAAACAAGTGGAAACTCTAAGTGTTGAAATAAATATAAATCCATGCACTAGTCAAAGGACAGATTAGACACAATAGAAAAGAGAATAAATGGAAGATATATCTAGAAAATTTTATACACAAACAAGCTCCTCTTTGGGGGTACCTGGCTGGCTCAGTCAGTGGAGCATGCAGCTCTTGATCTCAGGGTCATGAGTTCAAGCCCCACGCTGGGTGTGGAGCTTACTTAAGAAAATAATAATACATAGAAAATTTTGTAAGCACAGCAAAGATGTGGAAATTACCAACTGGAAGTAAACTTAAGTGAAAATAAAAATGTCTATCTTACCTAACCAAAGTTCCAAAAAGAGAACATATAAAGAATGGAGAAGACAGATATTTGAACATTCTTATAATGTCTAAGCAAAATATTTAGAAAATGCTAGTAAATACATATATATATATGAATGACGTATGTGTATGTGCAGATAGGTGTATATGCATCCAGTAATTTGAATACCTTGAACTATATTCCCAAAGTAGATGCTCCATATTATTCATTCATACATATAAATCTTATCGATAAAAAAACTCCTAGCATGAAATGTTATTGCCTTAATGTATTTTATATTCTTAAACAATGGAAATACCATACTGAGAAAATAAAACCAATAATGAAAAAATAAAGTATTTTTTAAACATGATCCATTTTTTTCACCCTGGTCATAAATGAATATCAAATGCATTCCAATGTCCTGGTTGGAAAGTTACCAAAGCTTATAATTCTAGTTTTAGCCAGTCTGCTAATGAATTGCACTATGCAAAGTAACTTAGGATTCTCATTCATTGTCACAATAATTATGGGAGAAGGTAAGTTTTTTTCTCATTTTACTGCCAGTGAGAATCAAAGAGGTTACATGCTTTGACCTAGCATCGCTAACATGTGAGTTTTGTAAAAGAATATCTCCTTTTTTATCCATGTTGCATCCCTCAGTGTTAAGAATGATGTAGGGCATTTAAGTGAAGCTTCTGGAAGATGCTGCCAAATTTCAGACATTTTTATCTCAGACCTGCAGGGATCCACCGTTGTTTCCACTGAACCTAAAACAGCGACCGAATGCCCCAGTTTGCCTGGGATTGAGGTGTTCCTGAGTCATGGGGATTTCAGTGCCAAATCTCAGGAAGTCTTTCACACACCAAGGTGAGGAGGTCAGTCTACTGGAGATTTCCACCATGGAGGTGGAAGGGAGGCCAAGCAGGATAAGCACTGCATCCCAAATACACCTGATAATGGCTGACGCAAAGATCTTGGAGGAAATTTACAAACAAGACACAGAGGGTCTGCTTCAAGTTATAAATTAGCATGAGTTATCTATCTGGCTGGCCATGGGGACTTAAACAATAAAGAACCCAACCACAAAATAGAGAAGACTCATCAGCTATGGGTATCTGGACTGAAGGGGAAGAGACAGGAGGGAAATAGGGCATGAAGTTGCCAAGTCAGGGTGCACACACTCAGGGTGAACCATGTGTAAAGGTTGAGAGTGTTGGAAGAAAAGTTGCATTAAACAAAAACAAACGGGCAATTGCATCAAATTAATACTAGACAATTATTTTCCAGAATATGTCTGTTCTATTAGAACGTTCAAAATCACACCCAGAATAGAATCGCATGTTTACGACAGTTAATTGTTCAATTCCAAAATTATGGTACGTGTGCGTGATTATGGCAATGTTGACAGATGCATAAGCATGTGCCCTCAAATTGAGCTCTGAGTTATACCGGACTCGGGATGCACACTCCTCAGAGATCACATTCTACCCTGGAGAATACATGTAATTCTACAATTGTTGATGCCAGAGTTTAGATGACAATTCAGGGGTGCCCGGGTGGTCCTAGTAGATTAAGCGTCTGCCTTTGGCTCAGATCATGATTCCAGGGTCCTGGGATCGAGCCCTGAGCAGGGAGCCTGGTTCTCGCTCTCCCCCTGCTTGGGCTCTCTCTCGCTCTCTCTCTCAAATAAATAAATAAAACCCTTTTTTTTAAAAAAAGATGAAAATTAAGACAACGATGGGCGTTGAGAAGCAGATTTCAAACAGCGATGCCTCAAAGCTATGACTCAATCCGTACTTGTTAACCTCATAAACTGTACTTTATCTTTTAAGCAACTGCCACCTTAAAGAACTAGACTTTTCACAATGCTCTTTTTACACTAAAAGACTTTAGGTTTGGGGCTTTTTTTTTTTTTCAATATGAAGTGTTGTTTTCTGGTCTTTGAAAAGAGGGGATTCTAACTTTCATGATTATATCATATGATTGCAATGCCTACAAATAATGATCCAAAGAAATTCCCATTCATAGAGTATCACAGGCAAATTCCACCCACAAATGTCAAGGGTAATAAGAAAAGGCAATAAATTCTGGTAGTGGTGTACAATGGGGACAAATACTACCTTCTCGGTGGACACTTGGCATTATGTTGGAGACATTTTTGGTTATCACACTGTGGACTTCGTATGACATTGATTGGGTAGAGGACTGCCGCTAAACATTCTATGTGCACAGGACAGCCCCCCCACAAATGTCAGGAGTGCTAATGTTGAGAAGCCTGGTATTCGGGAAAGAAATAAAAGGAAAGATCAAAACGGCCCCTCTTAGCTCCGTGCACCTGCTACGTGCGGCCTCTAGATCTGACCACCATCTCCCATGTCCAGTGTCTTGGAGTTTCTCAGAGCACAATGGAAAATATTCATCTGTAAGCCAATTAATTATACAGATGGAGAACACTCACCCATAAGCTAGAACGGTCTATTTCTGCCAGAGCAAGAACTATTTGTGTCATGCACCGCAGGAAGGGACTAGGCTTCACTCAGATCCGAATTCTATGGGAAAGGTCTGGTTTCCTCCCCACATGGTGCTGCTCCTGAAAGATCAGCCCAGTGACCCTCCGGAGAGCAAAGAGGAAATCTACCCACACGTCTAACAAGTACAAAGCCTGTGAGAGGGCAGCTCCTTTGCTCTACCTCACGTTCTTTCTTGGGCTGTCCAAGCCAATTAACACTGAGTCTTCCTGTCTTTTCTAGTCACATTTCCTGCATGCAGACCACATCAATGGAAAATGGAAATGATAATCTCATTATTTGAGATCGCTGGCATGGAAAATCCACTCTGGACTGTCTCTGATAAGATATGAAACTTTAATGTGTTATCCTAAGAATTCATCTTTCGCATATGCATCTTTAAAAAACAGGGTACGGTATCTTCCCACACAATAATTGTATTAACAGTGCAATCGGCATTCAGTTTTGGAAAGGAACGCTCATGTGTCCCTGAACTACTCAAATGCCACTTGTAGAAGAGTGGACACTCGCATGCCATGATGTGAGGAATTCAAGGTCAGAGATGTTGATTTGCTGAGGACTTTGGCTAGTTGATGTTAAAATCCCACTGGCAGAAGCAAGCACACATGGACAATGAGCATGTCTTCTTCGCACAGAAACAACAACAAAATTCAGGAACATGCTTGGCTAGAATCAACTATTTCTACCCCAGCAAACGGAGGTTTCCAAGTCAAGTTATAAATCAAGTTAATCACTGAAATCATGCGTTGGACTAGTTATGTAAATACATCTCAAGGACTCATCATTATCTCCAGGCAGCTGGACTCCTACAAAGGATGGGGAGAGTCTGCCTGACTGCCGAGATCTGAACTCTAAGTACATTACCTAGACCTCGTACGGGTCACTCACCCCTCACACATGGTAGCTCATCTATCAATGATGGATTTACACTATCTGTCTTATACGAAGACAGTAATACCATCCTAACATTTATGCGGCACTTTCAGTCCTACCAAAAATGTAAGCAAAGACTAGCCAACTCAATATATTTATCAAATGCTGATTTCTTTTTTTTTTTTTTTAAGATTTTACTTATTTATTTGACAGAGAGAGAGACACAGCGAGAGAGGGAACACAAGCAGGGGGAGTGGGAGAGGAAGAAGCAGGCTCCCAGCGGAGGAGCCTGATGTGGGGCTCGATCCCAGAACGCCGGGATCACGCCCTGAGCCGAAGGCAGATGCTTAACGATTGAGTCACCCAGGCGCCCCAAATGCTGATTTCAAAGACAATTGTCCTCTTAGTCTATAACTATAGGACCTCTGAAAATGATTCTGGTTCGGTGAAGAAAGAAGAACGCTGGCTATGGTCATGGCAGACCCTTGACATACATCCATGAACAACAAATTCTTGCATAGATTTTATTTTCTCCTTTCAAGAAAGGATGACTGTGTTGTCTAGAAAGAATCTTCTTACTCCTGAACGTGTTGATAACAAGCTAAAAGTACAGCACAGTGTAAGTGGTGCAATGAGAAGGCACCGCCCCTGTATACATACTCTACAAACAGGAGGAAGATACTTAAGAAACCGACAGACTTTCTCCTAGTCCCGCGGGTCTACATAGTGTGCCTTTGAATCCACTGTACCCTATGTCTCTGCCTGCCTCCCTATTGCTACTTCATCTTCCCTAAAAATATTTCTTTTGAAAATATTGGTCTAAATGTAGAGATTCAGAATACCAGGGGCTAAGGAAGAACGTGAGGGAGAGACAAGAGCAAAGAGTCAATGGCAGCCGTAGAAAGAGCGGTCTACATGGTCTGAGGCTGGAAAAGTATAGACATTGTTCTACTTTATAGGAAAGAAAATCCATACGAACAGGGGAATGTTGACCTTGGCCATTTTGCTCTACAAACAAGGTAAAGATTTAGAAGACCAGATTAAATAAGAATTACTAAATAGTAAATTGATAAATGTTAACTGGGTGTTCATATTTCAGGAGACAAATCCAGTAGTAATATCAATACACTGGTTTATCAAACATTATCATATTCTTTCCAGACACTATAAAATTTAAGGCGTATTAATAGTTTAATTTTGTATCATCAACAGGAGGATGCTGACTGCTTATACATGCCTCAGAATTGCAGTCCTGTTGGGTGGACACATTTTCATTTAGGAATACATTTAACAAAAAATGACTAAGACTTATACGCTGAAAATGACAAATACTCCCGAGGGGAAAAAAAATTAAAGAAGGTTCAGATAAAATAGGGGGCTAAATCATGTTAATGGATTGAAAGGCTCAAAAGTCTTAAATTGTCAATTTCCCAAATTACTTAAAGATTCATTGCTATTTTAACAAAACCCCCCAAATCCCATTTCTTTATTAAAAATGACACACATTCTATAAATCTATATGGTCTTACACCAATTTTTGCTAAACTTATTCCTAATATTTTATGCTTTGGGTTGCTATTGTTAATGGCATATTTTAAGTTTCATTTCCCAATGGTTTCTTGTTGAATACAAAAATAAAAATTTCTGTATTGTGTATCCTGAGATCTTGCTAAAATCATTTAGGAGTTTCAAGAGTTTGTGAAAAGCATGTAGGGGTTTCTATATAAATAATCACATCTTCTGCACCTAAAGACAGCTCTTCCTTTTCTAATCCATGGACTTAATTCTTTTTACCTTACTGCACTGGCGAAGACCTCCAAATTGTTGCTAGCTAGAGGTGGGGAGAGCGGGCATCCTTGCCTTGTTCCAGATCTTAAGAGGAAAGCGATTAGGCAGTGATTGGGTTGTGTTGGCTATTCTGAAAATACTTTCGTAGTGGTCTAGAATGTGCGATAGAACAAATAAAATCTAACAAGAAAGTCTCAATGGTGTTGATATGGTTGTGGAAGGACAGAATCCTGGAGAGTCCCTCACCCTAACCCCAGCCAGTTAGCCTCTCTATGTGAACCTCGAACAAATCTAGAGCCCCAAATCTGAAGACAGGATTTAATGAGATGGGGGGAAATCGCGAAAGATTAAAATCAAAGAGAAACAGAGTGGACTCTTAGCACTTGCCACTAATATGTGCCACGATGCCTTTATCACATGTCCTCTCAACTAAAAGACTCCACGTGATGCATTAGACATGCAACTCAAAGCCTTTGCAACTCAGACTTCCAAAAAATGACAGATATCCTCAATTCGTGGCCCTCTGCAGTTGCAACGTTAAGAATCAACAACCAGCATTTCAAATCTATGAGGGACAAGACTTGGTTGTTTGCAATCTAACTCAAGAAAAGTGAAAAAGAAAAAAGGGAAAATCTCACAGCGAGGAGTCAAAAACTCTAACCTAACACGTAGGAAGAAAATGAGCCAATGAAAACCTAGAACGGCACAAGGGATTAGGATTAGGGGAAAATTAGATGCATTTGAGAATCATTCATTTTGCCCAGCAAATATCTTCTGACTGGGAATGGAATTCCCCACTTCTTAGCTGTCTTTGTATCCCCCAGGTTTGTCATTGGGTAAGATGAGTAGAAACAAAAGTTGATCCAAGACTGAACCCAACAAGAGTTGATGCAATGACTGAATGTTATTGCAGGAAAGTATCAAGACTGACAGGGGAAAGGAGTCCATCAGATCACATCTGTGCCCCACACTACCGATCGCTGGCACCCTCCCAAGATCCCCCAACAGCTCTTCCACTATTCCCTCCTGCCTATCACCCTTTTGCCCTTTGCCTTCGAGCCACACGTGGACCCTCAGATCCTGGACTATGCCAGACTCCCTCTGACCCGAAAGTCCTTGTACACACCAGTCCCTCTGCCCATCAGGACCTTCCTCCCCTAATGGCCCATCCCTATTCCTCAGCCTCTAATTCCCATTATCAATGTGTATCTTGCTGCTGGTAAATCCGAAGCCCCTGAAATGATCGCTACCAGCATCAAACACTTACTCCAGTCTGAAATTATACTAGTGGGTAATTAGTTGATAGGTTTTCCTCTGCCTAGACTGGAGTTTATCAATCTCTGTACTATTGATCACTGTTGTGGGGATTGTCCACTGTGTTGACGGATGTTCAGAAACATCCCTGGCTTCTACCCACCAGCTGTCAGTAGCAAACCCCAGTCATGACAACCCAAACTGTCTCGAGACAATGCCAAAGGTTCCTGGGTGAAAAATCACCCCCGGTTGAGAACTACTGCACTAGAGGATAAGCTACATTAACTTAGAAACCTGTCTTGTTTTACTCCATGTTCTGTTTCCAGAGTCTAGAACCGTAGGAGAGCACACAGGAGGAGCTCGTGACATTTGGTGGGTAAATGAACAAAGCAGCAGTCACCGTGGGTTAATTTCAGATCTGCTTAGAGTTGGTAGAATATGCTGGGATACCCAGTCCGGCAAGTCTTACCTAATTTCTATCAAGCTTTGGGAACTAAAGTGATTCTGAAAAATCTACAACCACCACCAAAAAGCCTCTCACCTTTCCTCCTCTGACTTTTGTTGTTACTACCATTATTTTGTTCTTCCTTGCTCACCAGTTGATGCCTGATTGCTCTCCAAGATGGCAGAACACATTTCCTTATTCACTCAGGGGCTTGGTCCCATATATCCATCACTAGGCACCAGCCTTTCAAAGCTGGATGGGATAATAAACCTACTGCCCATTGTGACATCATCAAGCACTCCTGACCTCATAATGTTTTGTGCAGAGCAAGTGCGCATCAAGTATGTGTCAAATGGGACTGAACTGTATAAATCAGCATGAATTAACACTTCGACATGGATGAAATAAAGGCTGCTGGAAAAATGATCAGATGACAATGAGATGTGGCTGATGGAAAGTCAATAGACCCGGCTTGGCTTGGGAGTAAAATCCTGCAGAATCAGTCTCTCTGAGCCTTGTTTTTCTGATCTATTGAGCCAAGTGAAGCTATGCCTTCACCACCCCATTCATCAGCTGCCCTACAAAATGAGAGGATACCTGTGGATGGCTACACAGAAGGCACTTTCTTCAGATTTATGAAAAGCAAAGCCAGGATCTCCACTCAATCAAATCTTATCATCTGGGATGGCTGAGTGTTAGAAAATACAGTCTAATGTATGGATGCAGATAAAGTTCAATGGGAGTTCAGTGGGGGGAATTTATCTCTACACAGGAGCAGTTGGCAAAGGCATCTCACAGAAGGAGACACCTGCCATCAGTCTTCACGGGGGAAATTAGACACTGGACAGTAGGCAGGGGAGTCCAAGCAGGGAAATACCAGCCATACTGTACCGATGGCAAGATTATGATTCGTTTATTCATCCATGTGCTCCACAAATATTTATCAAGCGGTTAAGTTGTGCCAGGCACCCGAAGGTATAGTACTGAAGAAAACAAAGCCCATGGTTTTGGAGTTTACACCTGGGGAAGAACGGCAGGGAGGAGCTAGACATGCAATAAATACCTATCTCTCCGGTACAATCAATTCCCTCCTACTGATCCTTACGCAACACCGTCACCATGGACGCCATCTTTGTACTTGACACAGATTAGACATTGATCGGATTTCAGAAAACAGGGGACCAGTAGGAACCCCAAGACACAGGCAAATTGTGTTCGAAAGGAATAGGAACATCGTACCAAAGAAGAAAAAAAACGAAGTGAAGAGAAACAGTATTTTCAAACTCTCAGCTTCATGCACCTTGGCAAGATGCCCCCACAGGAGGGCTGTCTGAAACGTCATCTTATGGTAAAATCCAATATCCAGGAATTAGATAGACATTAGATCCGTCAGTAAATAGGAGATATAGGGGATACAGATAGACTGAATTCACATGTAAAGAAGCTATTTTTTAAAGATTTATGTATTTGTTTTAGAAAGAGAGAGCACGCGAGGGGAGGGGCAGAGAGCGTCCCAAGCAGACTCCACACTGAGTGTGGAGCCTGACGTGGGGGGGTCGATCCCATGACCCTGAGATCACAACCTGAGCCAAAGCCAA
Organism: Ursus maritimus; assembly: GCF_017311325.1. Classification (NCBI taxonomy): domain Eukaryota; kingdom Metazoa; phylum Chordata; class Mammalia; order Carnivora; family Ursidae; genus Ursus; species Ursus maritimus. The sequence goes on along the minus strand of NW_024423319.1, from coordinate 121,546,983 downwards.
GAGTCGGAGGCCCAACCAACTGGACCACCCAGTCACCCTGCAGAGAAGCTATTTATTATGGAGACAGAGCCAAGATTTTTAGCCAATTTGGTAAGTACACTGATCATCTACAAATCACTCAGTTAAAAGCATGCCATGGTCTGACTTGCTGTGTGAAGATGCTCCCTAGGGAAACTGGAATTCCTGTTTGGGGGCATTATTAAGGTTTGAAAAGACAAGAGTATACAATGCTCACCTCCAGGGGGTGTCCTGAGGTCCCGTTCCTTCAGACAGTTCCTGGTACTACAAACCATATCTTTGTCAAACAGAGAGGAGATATTCCCTGAGTTGAATTTTGGGATTTACTTCCTTTGGAGACGCACATAGAATATTTTACCAACACAAGGGAAAGAAAATGAAATTCCATGGCCAAGCTCATGTGGTCGCCATCCTACTAGATTGGTGATTTGCCTGCTGTCTTTCCCCCCCCTTGGAGTGCCAGCTCCGATTGTTCTTTCCCTCCAGTTTAGGGGAAAATCCAACTGAGGCTAATGGGCAGCCAAGTCTCCATGCTTCCAAGAAAGGGTGAGAACAGTAAGGTGCAGATAAAGGTGATTAAATGGGATTCTGGACGGCCTGGGATCCAGCAGGAAGCCAAACACAATAAGCCAAATGTCATCACGTACAACATCTGCCAAACTGAGCCCTCCCGGGCAATACGGTATCGATGCCGAATGTCAGTCCCGTCATTCCAATAGTCTACCATCACGACCCGTAGCTTCCCCGCAGCACAGCATTACCGCCCGACACCTGCTAATGGATGCCTCACTCCAGCTCGGCACCGTGCAATGCGATTTCAAAACATCAGCCCTTCATGCTTCGGGATTTAATTTCACCGTGTTGTCCAAGGGTAGGTTAAAACATTAATACTTTGTAGCGCAGCACTACACAGAAACCCGTAATATGTCTAACGCGTGGGAACCGTCAGGGTGTTTCCAACCCGACCATAACGGCGGTATGTGGCACTCATTCTAGAACTCTGCGCAGATGACCAGGAAAGTAGGGTTATGGAATCTGTGTGTCAGGTGTGCGTCTGTGTAGGAGATGACTGTGTGTGTATGATGTCTTTGGGTCTTGGTGGAACAGGTTTAGGAATTTTGTGGGTGTTCATACATCTGTGCCTCCCTATTTGTGTGCGTGAGAGGTACGTGCCCATACATATACGTACATTCCCACTCTCTTTAAAAACTATGTAGTGTTTTCAGATACCGCAGAGATGTACATTCTGGATTCCAAAAATGGTAATGTTTATCCTAAATTTCACCTCCTCCACAGACTTTTATAATTGCACATTTGTTTTCTACTTAGTAATAATCAGCCTGAAGAGTTCCTGAGATTGCAAGTACCTACACGTTTCTAGAAATACAGAAATGAAACTTTGCGTTTTTAGGTGAGAAGGAAGAACATATTGCATAGCCTTAGCTTTCTGTATAGTCTTCCCAAGTGAGGGCTTCAGACAGTATTATAGATAGAAGCAATATATGATTAACTCCTGTCACAGGTGGATAGATCTAAATATGCATGGGTTTCCGTGTGAATCTGGCGGGGGCAGGGGGTTATATCTCAGAGTATTCATCTGTTGCTTGTCTGTCTCCTTGCTCGTCTTCTTTCTCTTGCTTGTATCCTGAAGGTCTTTCTCTCTCTATCGGTCTCAGCTGAAGACTGACGGAGAAATGGACATGCAAAGACACTCAGACCTACACACCTGGGGGAAGTTTCTACAGGAGAAAGAGAAGGCCTAGTTCAAGGGCGAGGGGTGGTGGGCCATCTGCAAAGACTTGGAAGTGAGAGAGAGGACAAGTGATGAGCAGCAGACAGAGGGCCAGCTATGCTAGAGTAGCTAAGGCAGCTCCCTGTAACATTACGTGGGGCTCTCACTGTTAATGAGAAGTAGACTCCCATCAGCCACCTGCACAACAGGGGTGGGGGGTGTTAAAGGATGGAGGGCAGGACAAATGGACCTCACACCCTGACCCACGCAGAGTCAAACAGATCTAGTGGTTGGCTCCAACAGGAGTATGGATGGAATCACAACTGTTAGACACCTTTGCAGCTTAAGCCAGAATAACGATGCATGTATCAGAGCAGTAATTTCTTTTTTTTTTTTAACATTTTATTTATTTATTCGACAGAGAGAGAGACAGCCAGCGAGAGAGGAAACACAAGCAGGGGGAGTGGGAGAGGAAGAAGCAGGCTCATAGCGGAAGAGCCTGATGTGGGGCTCGATCCCAGAACGCCAGGATCATGCCCTGAGCTGAAGGCAGCTGCTCAACCGCTGTGCCACCCAGGCGCCCCCCAGAGCAGTAATTTCATTAACAAAATCAAATGAACTCAGACCATGGAATCAACATTATTTTACAACTACGTAAAAATGCATATCCACTTTTTATATGAATTTAACTCACGGCATAGAATATATGTATATGTATATATATATATATACAAAAATATAATTTAGAATATGGAATAAAATATTTAAATTGACATGTTTTACTGAAGGCAAACAATGAGCAAAAAAACAGCACCTTCAAAGACATCTCATGTTAAGACTTAGATTAGCTTGTTTAAAATAGACTAATGGGTTTTATGTGAGCAAATATAAGTGGGTTCATTACTTGTCAGTGCTTAGAAAGTGTCATCGAACCTGTTATATTAAATGAATTATTATTTTCCTAATGAGTGTTAACTAGGAAATTATCACCTTGCTCTGACTGACACAGAATCCCGGAACCACGCCTTGGAAATCTATCCGAATAATTACGCGGGAGTTTAACTTGCCGGGAGTTTAACTTGCAAATTGAACATATGGCACCAAGAGTTATCCATCACCTCATTTCTCCACAAAAAATGCCATTATTTTGATGGGAGCTCATTTTTTTTTTTTTTTGGCTTGTATAATCTTCCATAAACATCACCCAGACTCAAGTCTGTAAAGGTAAGGGAGGTAGTTAAGCGGCTTGGTGTCTTTTGGAAACGAGCAAATATGACTTATTACTGCAATGACTGTATGAATTCGAGGCTTGGTGGCTACTCTTTGCAACCTAGTATCCGCTTGACCATTGACCACCATGACCCTTGATCAACCGCGGGTCATGTGCAGCCCTTGAGAATGAATACACTTTGTGGGGAAGGGAGGGAATTGTCGGTTTTTATAAATATGATTCGACCCCTCCAGAGGAACCCGGAACATCATCTCATACATAACCCAATTCATTAATACTTCCATTAGCAAAGCATCTAAATGTCTACCCCAGACTGGAAAATAAAGACCATCCTGCCATCTGGACCTGTCAGGTCAAGTTTTATGCTAAATGAGTTATAAAACCATTTCCATGATTTGAACTGGTCTTGACTTTTTTCTTTTTTGTTGGATTGCGTTATTTTGTGGATAGTGGGACTCTGGACCTACATGTGTCCTGATGTTTATTGTTTATTTTTTTAATATATATTTTTTAGATTTTATTTATTTATTTGAGAGAGCATGAGCGGAGGGGAAGGTCAGAGGGAAAAGGGCAAGCTGACTCTCTGCTGAGTGGGAAGCCCAGTGCAGGACTCGATCTCAGGATCCTGGGATCATGACCTGAGCCAAAGTCAGATGCTTAACCGACTGAGCCCCCCAGACGCCCCTCCTGATGTTTATTAACTAGTCTGAAGACAGCACCAAAGACAAGGACCCAAGAACATCCCATTTAGAAAAAAAAAGAGTATTAAGTTATGTTCATCCGAGTTGGTTAACACTTGGGGGCTGGAAATACAGGTACTCTAGACGGGATCCATTATGATGGATATGGATAGTTAATTAGACAATATTAACTGTTTCCAATCATGCTATAAATACCCACAGATGTGGGGAGCCTCTCTGGTCAGGTGCACTGACAAGCTACCTTCATCACTTCCTGTATCTGAGTCCCTGATCGGAATTTGGAAGCGTTCTGAACCTTGACTTCATCTGTCCAGTGGAAAAGACACATTTAGTAAGGAACCGAAACACACGGGTGATCCATGGAAACGGTCCGAATGGCCCCGACTTCACCAGGTTGTAAGCGTGCGGAAGCTCATAGGTGCTCCGAGAATGGTAGCTGATGTTCTTGCTGTTCTATTAGTAACACCACGACTGTCTGTTATTTCAAGCAGCGCCCAGACAACGAGATGTGGAATCAGGAGACCCTTCCCATTAAGACCATCTCCTCCTGTGTCAGCACCCACAATCTCCAAACGGCCTTGTTCACGGACCCCGAAAGTCCTCAATGTCATGACGTCTGTGACTCGCCGCTCCCTCGGGAGGTGGTGACGGAACCAAGAGCAGAACACACATTTCCTCTTGGCTGGCGTTTCAGAAGATATTTGAAACATGGGACCTTCAGGAAAACAATTTTGTTTCTCTTTACCATCAGTGAGGAATTAGAACGATTGGAAAGGGAGGAGTTTATCTAAGGCTGGGCTTGCCTGACTGTTGTGTCTGGGCATATTCAAAAACAATCCTGCCACGTAAGGTTCTCTCAAGGGTTGAGCTGACATACAAGAAGCACTTGTGATCTGCCCGCAACACACAGCTGGGAACCAGCGGCTGGGCGGACAGTCGCTCCAGAGCTGGGGTATGGCATCCCACGCGGGAGACGGGATGACAGAGCTAAAAACCGCCAGTGCCTTTCCAGGCAACAGCCTGCATTCAACCTCAAAAAAAAACCTGAAGAACTCTCAGAGCCACCGTGGTGCAGATAACCTGAATTTTGAAGTATGGATTTATTTTTTTATCCTTTCCTTACTAACCTAGAGACAGTCTTGCCGACAGATACGCAAGTAAACCATGAGCTCGAACTTCAACACAGACTCTTTAAGACGTGGACACACTTGGACCCAAGCTCAGCTCAGCTCTGCTGACTTCAGGGCTCTTGACGGTTGACCTGTCTCTGAGAAGGTGGTCCTGGCACACACACCAGAAAGGTTTTCAGGCAGCCCCCGTGGGCCAAGCAAGAGCTACCCAATCCACAGAAGATTGTGTTGCTTCTCACGCCTTCCAAGCCTCCCACGCCCGTGTCCTACATCCCTACTCTTGGCATAGTATTTGCAAGAATAAAGTCACTGTGCAAAATTTTGTATAATATAATAATACTGCAAAAGCAATGTATAACATAACAATAATCCTGAACAAAAATTTTCTTTAATTCTCTGCTTTTAAGAGAATCTGGGCAAAGTGGATGCTTGGTGAGTCAAAAATTTTAGCTCATATTGCCGGCAAAATAATCAAAACACAGATTTCGAATGTGACAACCTTGTACCACAACAAACACTGACTCTAATGTTGACTTCTACTTCCAATCGAACCTCTGGAGCCTTCTCACTGAAACGTACCTCCCAGCAGAATGTAAGTTTTACTTTGTATTGAACTTGCACGATCCTGGTTTTCTTTTTTCCTAAAATGCTTACTAATGCATGCATGCAAAATAAAAGCAGAAGAAACATAATACTTGGTTGGAGAAAGCCATTGTCCGTACCATCAAAGGAACTGACTGCAGAATTTTGTCTGTGGGTTTTCATTGCCTGGCCAGTCTCTCCCTTCTCATCTTTCAGGTTTGGGGCAAAATTACACTTCCTCTGGGAAGCCCTCCAGGCTGTCTCCGAGCTCAGGTGCGATGTTGCTGCTCACGGCTCCTAGACATAGCTGTTCGAAGCAGCAAGGAATTAACCTCATTTTAAACTCATTCCAATTTAAATCGTCTCTGTTCCCTTCTAGCAAGAATTCTTATGTATCAACTCACAACGCTATGAACCTTCAGAAATTCAGTAACAGCCAGCCACGTAAGTGTGCAGCAGACCCCAAATCACATTAAATGTGGGGTTATGCAAGGGTGGGGCCCATAAAATGAGAAGAAGAACTGCATTAAAAATGGGAACAAGGGCACCTGGGTGGGTCCGTCGGTTAAGCGCTCAACCATTGATTTCGGTTCAGGTCATGATCTCAGGGTTGTGAGATCGAGCCCCGAGTCGGGCTCTGCATTCAGGGCAGAGTCTGCTTGAGTTTCTCTCTCTCCCTCTCCCTCTGCCCCTCCTGCCCATTCACACATGTGCATGCACACTCTCTCTCTAAAAAGAAAAAAAAATGGGAACTAACCTTGACATGACCCAACCATCATGCTTATATTGGCAAGTTTTATACAGTTGACGTTTGAACAACATGGGTTTGAACTGTGCAGGTCCACTTAGAGATGCGTTTTTTTTTTTTCAGTAAATACAGTACAACAGTACTGTAAATATATTTTCTCTTCTTTGCGATTTTCTTTTTTTTTTTCGTCTAGCTTAGTTTACTGTAAGAATACGGTATGTAAGACGTATAACACACAAAATATGTGTTACTCTACTGTTTATGGTATCGGTAAGACTTCTGGTCAACAGAAGGATATTAGTTAAGTTTTTGGGGAGTCAAGGCTATACATGGATTTAAGGGGCGCCGGGGGGGCTCAGTTGGCTAAGCATCTGTCTTCGGCTCAGGTCATGATCCCAGGGTCCTGAGATCGAGTCCCACATTGGGCTCCTTGCTCAATGGGGAGTCTGCTTCTCCCTCTCCTCGTGTGTGTGCTCTGTCTCATAAATAAAATCTTAAAAAGAAAAAAAAAGTTACACATGGAATTTTGACTACGTGCGGGATCAGTGCCCCTAACCCTGATGTACTACAATGGTCAACTGCATTAGCTGATTAATCCTAATGAACCAAAGAATGTATGAATTGAGTCACGGATTCATTCTTTTTATAAATTGCCTATCTCTGGCTTTTTGGCCCATCAAGTATAAACCCAGACTTTCGACAGTGGCAAACATGAGACACACATTGATCCCGTGCCTTCTGGGTTTATTCTCTGAGCAGTCCGGGTGAAAAACAACATGAAGAACAAAGAAGCCAACCACAACAAAAAAAAACAGAACGTGAAGTCAACATAGCTGAATCTAATGTACCTTCTCTTTTGGAAGTATTGCATTATTTTGTGATGGCAAACTTTGTCCAAATCCGACGGCACCAGCTCCCCTAACTAGAGCAGCGATGCCCCAAAGGGAAGGTTTCAGAAATAAGCCAGCTAAGTGGGTCCAAATTTCAGTATCCCCTGATGGGTAATGTGTCCTGGAGCCGGCCAGTCGAGCAGGAAAATAACACCTTCCCGATGCAGAAAAGAAAAACCACAGGGTTTCACTCCCTCGGATGCAGGGCTCTGGGTGTGCATACTGTTTCCCTCTTCTGCCAAGCCACTTGGAATGGTAAAAGTGCAGCCTCCAGGAAGACGCTAAAAGCCTTTGGGAATTAGAGTAATATCTCTCTTAGCAAACAGTTGTGTTCGGGGGATAAAAGGCACTCTCACAAGTTTCACTGCAAGGTGCAGAGCAAAGATGGGGAAAGGGAGGTGGAAGGATATAGTCTACATGGCAGGTTTCTTGATCCCAGGCCCTGCAAGGGGTTCCCTAGGGTCCTCCCTGGGATACTATGGTCCCTTTGCTATGGTAACCCCCACACAAGAGACTTCCACCCATAAACAGAGAAGCCTCGAGAGGAAGGAAGGCAGTGACCCTCCCTTTCCTAGAGAGCTGAGCTATCAGGCCCTGGGCATCTGTGCATCTCCCTCAATAGGCTGAAACCCTACAGGCGGGTACCCCCAACAGGTAGGTTCTCCCTAATTACTGTTCTAGTCATAGGAATCCTTCCATCTGGGAATATATTTAATTGTAGAATGCAAGTAACAACAGAGCTGGGCAGAGCGTCCTCTTCAAAGCCTTTGCTCTGCAAAGACCAACACAGAAGTACCAATCTCACTAAGAATGGCACACTGGGCAAGCATTCTAGAAAGAAAGATAGAAATGCATTGGCCCTTGGAGGTACTCATAATGTACCCCCAGGAGAAACACCTTCCGAGTGCCTTTGGGAGCCCTGTGTCCCCAGTCTTTGAGTGTCTCCTGTTGGGTGTAATGTTGCACAAGGGATTTCCTTTGGAGGAAATCAAAGACAATGACAGAAATTGCTTGGGTCCACTGTCATCCGTTCCTGAGTCCGTGCTGAGGGAGGAACCAAGGTGTGAATCAGAAGGGACAGGCGCACCATGAAAACCGACACCCAGGGCTGTCAGATGGGAAAATACAGATTCAACCTGACAAAGCAGAGCACATCACAAAACCCACAAGAAGGGTGAGGCCCTAAGAAGATCACAATGCCTTTTTATTTTTAAGATTTTTTTAGATTTATTTGTTTGACAGAGAGAGACGGCCAGTGAGAGAGGGAACACAAGCAAGGGGAGTGGGAGAGGAAGAAGCAGGCTCCCAGCAGAGCAGGGAGCCCAATGTGGGGCTCGATCCCAGGACCCTGGTATCAACGCCCTGAGCCAAAGGCAGACGCTTAACGACTGAGTCACCCAGGCGCCCCAAGATCACAGTGCCTTTTCTTCATATGGCTATTCCCCACCATTGCTATTTTAAGATTTATACGGTATCATTGATTTTTTAATTCAGTTTTATTTAAGGAAGTAAAAATATGAGGAAGCTTTTGTAGATGAATTTGTGTGCAGAACACCCCTGACCTATTGTGGGCCATGAGATCTTATATTCATCATATGTAAAATATGATGCCCTGGGCTATTTAGACATCTAACCAAAGCTGTTAAAGGAAAGAATATTTAGAAAATTCAAAGGAAGAAGATAGCACTTAGTTTTTAGGAGAGTGACTTTAACTAAGCAACCTGGGGTCTTAAGTAAATGAACAGATAACCCATTGCTTGGAAATCAAAATTAATTAGAAAACATTTACGTCGTACAGCTATATGCAAAAGAATGAAACTTGACCAACTCTCTCACACCATACACAAAGATAAACTCCAAATGGATGAAAGACCTCAACGTGAGACAGGAATCCATCAGAATCCTAGAGGAGAACATAGGCAGCAACCTCTTTGACATCAGCCACAGCAACTTTTTTCATGACACATCTCCAAAGGCAAGAGAAACAAAAGAAAAAATGAACTTGTGGGACTTCATCAAGATAAAAAGCTTCTTCACAGCCAAGGAAATAGTCAAAAAAACTAAGAGGCAGCCCACGGAATGGGAGAACATGTTTGCAAATGACGCTACAGATAAAAGACCGGTATCCAAGACCTACAAAGAACTTCTCAAACTCAATACATGAGAAACAAATAATCAAATCAAAAAAATGGGCAGAAGATATGAACAGACACTTTTCCAATGAAGACATACACATGGCTAACAGACACATGAAAAAATGTTCAAAATCATTAGCCACCAGGGAAATTCAAATCAAAACCACACTGAGATACCACCTTACGCCAGTTAGAATGGCAAAAATGGACAAGGCAAGAAACAACAATTGTTGGAGAGGATGTGGAGAAAGGGGAACCCTCTTACACTGTTGGTGGGAATGCAAGTTTGTACAGCCACTTTGGAAAACAGTGTGGAGGTCCCTTAAAAAGTTAAAAATTGAGGTACCCTATGATCCAGCAATTGCACTACTGGGTATTTACCCCAAAGATACAGACGTAGTGAAGAGAAAGGCCTTATGCACCCCAAAGTTCATAGCAGCATTGTCCACAATAGCTAAATCGTGGAAGGAGCCGAGATGCCCTTCAACAGATGACTGGATTAAGAAGATGTGGTCCATATATACAATGGAATATTACTCAGCCATCAGAAAGAACGATTACTCAACATTTGCAGCAACATGGACGGGACTGGAGGAGATTAGGCCAAGCGAAATAAGTCAAGCAGAGAAAGACAATTATCATATGGTTTCACTCATTTATGGAACATAAGAAATAGCAGGGAGATCGGTAGGAGAAGGAAGGGAAGAATGAAAGGGGGGTAAACAGAAGGAGGAATGAACCAATAGAGACTATGGACTCTGGGAAACAAGCTGAGGACTTCAGAGGGGAGGGAGGCTGGGGGATTGGGATAGGCCGGTGATGGGTATTAAGGAGGGCACACATTGCATGGAGCACTGGGTGTTATACGCAAATAATGAATCATGGAACTTTACATCAAAAACTAGGGATGTACTGTATGGTGACTAACATAACATAATAAAAAATTACTATTAAAAAAACCCAAACACTTATGTCCTAAAATGTGACATGTAACTTTGTTTTCCTGGCCTATCTCCTAGATAAAATAATGGCAAGCTTAATGCTAAAAAATGAAAAATTTTCAGTTCCAGGTTATTTCCTAAAATTTGTTGTAGGTAAATAACAATATTGGATCAAAACCCAATATATAAAATAAACATCCAATCTATACTGATAAAAGTAAATGATACATAAATAAAGAAGTGGGGGGAAGAGACAAATGTCTCATGAGGAGACAAATAATTTATGTAGATACTCTGTCCTCAAGAAAGGAGAGGGTAAATCCCCATTCCTTAAGTGTGGGTTGCCCGTTAGTGACTTCCTTCCAAAGAGCAGAGATTGGAAAGGAGACAATGTCACCTTGCAGTGGAGAACGTGATGAACATGGCCTCCCCAAGGTAATCAAGGTCAAAGCCATCAGTGATCAGTCACGCTGGTGACAGCATGAACCGCTGATATGGTATAAGGAGAAGGGCTCTCGGTCTCTGTGGACTTCCTCCCCAGAAGCCAAAATCCCAATCTAATCATGAGAAAAACATCACACAAATTCAAACTGAAGGAGCAGCCCTCCTCACAACTGCCAAGGTCACACACACACAAAAAAAAACCAAGGGAAGAATAATAAGTTGTCACAGTCAAGAGGAGTCTAAGGAGTTACAGAGACCAAATGCAACGTGGGATCCTAGAACAGGATGACACAATAGATAAGAAAACTAAGAAAATCTGATAACGTGTGCTCTTTAGACAATAGTGATGTATAAATATTGGTTCACTGTATCAAATGTGTCATAGTAATATAAGATATTAGTAATAGGGGGCTTTGGCGGGTGGGGTATATGGAAACTATACTATCTTCCAAAATTTTCCGTAAATCTAAAATAAGATTTTAAAATGTATTTTAAAAACCTACTGTAGATAAGTTTCTGAGAAGCATTACTCTTATATATCATTTTCTCAAAAGAGTAATTCATAAATCATATACATATAGGAATTTAAAAGAAATACAATTAAAATTTATATACATAACCTTTAAATTTTAAACTCAAATAGGGCCTCTGGGTGGCCCAGTCAGTTAAGTGTCTGCCTTCGGCTCAGGTCATGACCTCAGGGTCCTGGGATCGAGCCCTGCATTGGGCTCCCTGCTCAGGGGGGAGTCTGCTTCTCCCTCTGCCCCTCCTCCCTGCTCATGTGCTCTCTGTCTCTCCCTCTCAAATAAATAAATCAATAAAATCTTCAAAAAAAAAACAAAAAAATTTAAACTCAATTTACAAAACAGGCAAATCTAAAAATGGAAAGTAGTGAACATTTATTTATTTTCTATATATTTTTAAATATTTTATTTTTAAGTAATCTCTACACCCAATGTGGGGCTTGAACTCAAAACCTGATGATCAAGGGTCTCACGCTGTACTGACCGAGCCAACCAGGGGCCCCCTGAAAAAAGTATTTATAACAAAATTAATTGGAAGTTCAAGTTTCTAAACTTACTAGGGGGAAAAAAACCCTCTAATGAGGAAAAAAAGCTATAAGAATGTACAACTTTGCAATAAATCCCCATCCTGAAACCATAAAAATGGCCTAGCTTTACAGCGTGTAGCATCGTCAAGGTCCTTTGGAATGTTCTGACTCGGACTGAATCATAAGGGCTAATTCAGGCTGTGATATTCTTCTTTCCCAAAAACATACGCTGTGGTTTAGCAGATGGAGTTAAAGGATCCATCCACATCTGAGTTGTTGTAGATTTCTACGGTTAGAGCTGCTTCTGTTCAACCAATGAATCTTAAAGTTTTTCTATATTTTCATATTCCCTGGATTCCTTCTACCATATTACTCATACTGTATTGGATACTCATACATTTAAAGCCTCAGAGACCGGCAAGAAACATGTAAGAAGGAATCATGACAGCGGGATATTAGTCACGTTTCTTATTTATTGAATATATTTTACTTATGGGATGCACGGAGACAAACTGCAGGGCTCAGCTCTTGCTTATACTGAGACAAACGCCGTAGGTGTTGAGACATTCCCACTGGAGACACTTTCATTACGAGGTGTGGTTCCCCTTTCAACCACACCCTCGCATTTTCCTGACTCTACCCCGTCAGTGTCAAAACACGGGTAAAGCTTTTCTGTAATGGAAAGCTCTTAGCAAGAACTAGGCTCCGTAGAAGTCTCTTCCCATCAAAGTGGCAAACACACACACACACGCAACGTTTCATAGGCAAACACACACACGCAACGTTTCATAACTTGAAATTATCAAAGTTTCGTTGTCTCTTAATTGTTCACTTTCCCTTTTGTCATTCGAGTAATCAGACACAGGTAAACTAAACATCAGATTGGAGCACCTCTTCTTGAATCCCTACGATTATGAAAATGAAGGGATGGCATATGGTTGTCTGTGATGATGGTGGTGGACAACTCATTTATCAAATTATTTTATCCTCAAGGAAGTTTAATAAACGTTCCTGCCAGCTTCCTGAATTTCCGCTTCTACTCAGAGAGCATGTTTTGCTGTCATGCTGCAAACCATGGAATCCTGCTGATAAACTAATACTCAGCATTTTATCTTCTTTATTAAATCCAGAAAAACAATCCCTAATGGAAATAAACACCAGTCATCATGTCTCCCATTGCTACTACCTATAACTCATTTTTAAAAATCAACCCATTTTCTAAAGTGCATCCTCAACCCTAAGTGGTTTCTGGAAAGAAAAAACAAATATTAGGAATGATGCCTATGTGATGAAAGAGGTGTGTTCTTTTATGAGCAAGGGGCAGAGAGGACCATTTAATAATTCAGCATCAACTATTCCAAGACATCTTGATTATTACGAGGAGAGGTCGGGTTGGTAGCAAAACAGATAAATTTTACATAATCACAGCACCGCATGCAAGAACAGTCGTGCTGTGTCTTGACGATATCGGGGAGCTCATGCATCCTTTTGCTAAAAAGCTGAAAAGGAAATTCCTGTTCAGTGGATGCTGTTCTCCAACCGAGATTATGGAGCACCTGTGCTGTTACAGGGGAAGGCGAGCAAAAATACGCCCTTGTCCTCAGGGGCTTTAAGTCTCCTCATGGAGAGGGACAAGTTAACCCCAAACCCAGCGTTCCACTGATGGAGGAGAAATTGGAACAGCAAAACGGGGAAGAAGAAACATTCCAGAAATACGGACACACAGAGACAAAACAAAGCAGATACACAGATGGTCCCTGCAGTGGGAGAAATCTTTTCAGAACTGGGGGGGGGGGGTGAAGAGGACAAGGTAAGTGTTTGGAATTCTCTAGAATGTCTCCAAGCAACACTCAGACGCGCCCAAGACATACCACCTGTTTCAAATGTCCAGTGGCTTCCTGTGAGCTGTTAGGATACAGAAGAGGGTCGTCAAAGAGGATGGTCCCACCCACCCCACAGCTGTATCATGCACGTCTCTTTGCACAAGGAGCAAAGTGCGAAAATGACAAAAGGCACTGGGTTCAGTGAGGGTGATTTTTACAAAAGAAATAAAGAAGGTAATGAACACTCTAAAAGAGCAGACACTGGATTCACACATCACTCTCAGTCAACAACTATTCGCTGAGCCTTACACAAGTGCCAAGAAGTTGGCCAGTTCCTGGGGATGTGCCTTTAACCATTAGCATATTTCATTCTGTGCGTGTGAGTGTTTAATTATGATTATATCATTCTAACTATTGGACTAATGCATTTATTCCTGGATGCCACATAGCAGATATCTTTTGGTGTGATTTCTTTGATTTTGGTTTCCCATAAGAGACTGATTTTTCTTTGTCATTTTATGAGGGCATTTTCATGGAAACGGATTTGCCCTGACATTCCGATGAAGGAGTTCCTGCCAGGTGACCATGACCTTCAAGTTAAACACTCAGGGGCTGATTATTTACGATTCTCAGATCATTATATGCATCAGCGGCATTTAGCACACTTGATCCGTTTTTCTTGAAACACCGTACACATGCCCGCCAGGACCTAATCTGCTGTTTCCCCTCTTGATCTCCACCCATGGTCATGCTCCTTGAAGCATGTCCCCAGAGGACGACATGGTCGAACCAATCAAATGTGACCAGATGTGGCATGCATCACACCTGAGCAGAAGCTTGAAGGACTGTTACACACTTCCCTTCTGCCATGAGCCCAACATCCTCAGTTCTGGAGGATGCCCCCGCTTGGATTCTGGAATGAGGAAGACACGGATTAAGAGGTGGGCTGACACCAACCCATCATCTGCCTGCATCACGAGAGAGAAAATGAACCACTGAATAATTGAAATGTTGATTTTTTTTTGATAACTCAGCTTTACCTCTATTGTCTCTGTTTCTCCCTTTTCATCTTCTCCCTCCTTTTCCCTTTCTTCTCTTCCTCCTCCTCCCCCTCTTCTTCTTCCTCTTCGTCTTCTACCCTTCTTGCTTCTCCATGTAACTCTGATTCAGTCTCCTGACTACAAATGCTATCTGCTTTCTGATGTCTCCTTCATGGGTATCTCCAGGCCAGAGCTCTCCCTTCACAGGCACACTTCTATACTCGGCTATATCTGTTGTCCCTAACTTGCAGAAAATCCAGTTCCTTATTCCCAAACCGCTCCTTCTACAAGCTCTCTGTCCTTGGGAAACTCCATCCTTCCTGCTCCTCTGGCCAAAGGAACTAGATTCAGCCCTAACTCATCTCTTTCTCTCTCATTCCCCATTGATCCTTCTGTTGGTTCTTCCCCTGCAATATTCCCAGAATCAGAACACTTCTCACCTGCCAGCTCCCCACTGTCATCTCTTGACTGCATTTTTACAGAGGTGAGCCAACTGGTCTCCCTAAATATGCCCCTACTTCCTTACTTACAGCTCGTTTCCCAACCAGAACGCAGAGTGATCTAATAAAAATGTGAGTGTTAGCTTGTCACTCTTCTGCTCAAAACTCAGTTGTGGCTTCCCATCCCTGCCATTGAAAAGCTAAAGTCCCTTCGATGGCCTACAAATCTTGTAGGGTCCGATGCCTAGCCCCTCTCCATTCTCATCTCCACTCTGCCTCTTTCTGTAGTCCAGCCACACTGGTCACCTTGATATTCTTTGAACACACCGAGGTCTATACCACATCGGGGTCTTTTTTTTTTTTTTAAGATTTTATTTATTTATTTGACAGAGAGAGACAGTGAGAGAGGGAATACAAGCAGGGGAGTGTGAGAGGGAGAAGCAGGCTTCCCGCTGAGCAGGGAGCCCAATGCAGGGCTCGATCCCAGAGCCCTGGGATCATGACCTGAGCCAAAGGCAGACGCTTAATGTCTGAGCCACCCAGGCGCCCCAACACATCAGGATCTTTGCACAAGCTGTTTCGTACTTCTAGAAACTCTTCCCATCAAGCTCAGCCTCCACTGTCCTCTGCACTTAACAATTGTGCCATTTCATTCCTATTATTCCCTATCTACTTTAATCTGTATGATTTTCCTCCACAGCATGTATCACTATTTAAAACACTACATTATTAGCTTCTTTAATCACTTAAATTCCACGAGGAAAGGGATGGTATCTACGGGGCTCTATTCTTTTACTACTTGGAAAAGTACCTGTTTCATAGTAGGTACTCACATATATGTGAATGCAGGACTTCATGCCTCTGCTTAAAAATAAAGCAGCTCACAGACACAAGATTTTAGGAAGATAGGAATCTTTATCGTATTTAGTATCTGCTTGGATAATTACACATCTATTATATGTTGATGCAAACGTCAAAAGAAATGTTTTCTAAGTACTCTGTGAGATGATCTAGTAACAATGAGAATTTTTGAGTCAGTACTTGATGTTGGATTATTGATTTTAAAAAAATGCCAAAACAACCCCATGATCAAAGCATAAATTCAGAGCTTTCAGAAAAAAAAAATGAGTCAGGTAAGAATATAGGAGGAAAAAAGCAGGAAACATATATTCAACCTGAGTGTTGAGGCCACGTTAGGGAGCGGTGGGGAGTGTGGCAAAGTGAATGTCATGTCTAAAAGGAAAAGTCACTCCTCATCCCTAGTCAACCACTGGCCCAGTGTTGCTCAACCTTACATATTTGTAAGCGATGCTGTAAATGTGGATTTTTTGCACAAATTTCCAGCTTCAAATATAGCCAGAAATTTTAATTTTTGTACAACACTTTGCAGGTCTGCTAAATCATGAAGATATGACTTTTCTACTCTACTATTAGGGCACCATCCTATTTATATTACCATTGGCAATGCCATCATATTTATTATGATGATATTAACACTCCAAAAATAGCCTCAAATGGAGATTAGAGCAATTAATTTACCCCCAGGGGAAAAAATATGCATCACATCTTATCACTGATTTGGAAAGTAGCTACATAATCTTTGCTACCCAGAACAGAAACAAGAATCAAGATGTCAAGTAAACACAAGCATGTCTGAGCAGGACAAATTAAAGACCAGTCCCCAAAATGGTAGGCATCTTGAATGCAAACACTGAGTCATCACCTTATACCCACACCTAGATCATGTCTGGTACTTATCTGGAGCTATTAAAAAAAAAAAAAAAAAAGGAAACAAGTCATCGAATGAAAGAACAGTCAGTCCTGGGAGTGGATGAGTTCCCTGGTAGCTCAGCCCAATCAGTTTAAGTGTCATTACGGATAATAATAATATTAGTTACTGCTCACGTTAATTAAGGACCTCCCATGAGTGGGGCGCTATGCTTAGAATTTACATCAATTATCTCACAAATCCTTACAACGGCCCCTGTGAGGTCGGTCCTATTATTAGCCCCTCTTTACTCATCAGGTACAGCTGAGACTTTGAGAAGGTAAGTAACCTGTCGCATGCCAGACCTCAGAATGGCAAGTGACCGTATTCAAACTTTGGCTCCCTCGCCGTCATCCCAGCAGAGATGACTCTGTGGGTTTCTTTGTTCTGTTTCAAGCAGGACTCTAGTGAGTGTCTTAATCAGATTTTGTAGCACAGATCACATGATGAAGAGGAAACAGGGGTAAGTACTTATAGGAACACTGGCCAGCGAAGGGGAAGAAAGAAAAATTATCCAAAGCAAAAATGAGCATGAAAAATCCACAGTTGTTTGTTTCGATGTCACACAAGCTCGAGAAAGTGTAGAGAACATGGCTGGTCCCGAAGACATCTCCTACAGTAAATCATGTCTGCAGTAACCAGCACTGGTTAACGATTTGAGGTCCCACATCTGTTGGTACTTCTGTCTCAGGAAGCATGGTTGTATTTTTTAACCATTTACAAAGAGCTCCGTGAAAAATCTTTCCTTGAGAGGGAGAATCCTGCTTGAGGGCTAAGGCCTCTACAAAAATCATATGAAATAAAAAGAATATGACCCCAAGGTTTTCCAGTGGGAGAAATCGTACTGCCTATCAAAGCCTGGGTTGGAACATACAATATTCTGGAATAGTCAAACATGTTTTTGGTTGCGATTTCCACATGACCGCAATCCGGTGCCCTATTTTGTCTTGATACAAAGAGCTTTCCAAGTTCAATTCGGGTCTTCGAGATTGTCCTGATGTCATTCAACGAAGGCTATGTGGGAACCAACGCGAAGCCAGCCATAGAAATACACACTGACAGAAGACAGACACGTTGGGTTCTAATGCAATGAAAACCGTTGGCAATTGAAGAACCCCAGACTGTTGTAGGTTTGTTGGCCCACAAGTTAACAATAACAGATGGAGATACAGCAAGATGTTGCGAGAGAATATTCTTGCAGCCAGAAGTAATTCCTCTTTCTTGCTTTTTTTTTTTTTTATGACATCTGGAAACGGCTTCCTTTTATTTACAGAAATCATGATTCTCCAAAACCAGTGCAGTCACAGAATTTTCCATGCCATTTTCTGAACAAGCCACCTAAATTTCTTTGTCTGTTTCTTTGATCAAAGTATTTACCTTTCCTGAAATCACTACAAAAATGGAGAGACGCAGGAGAGGTAAATAACAGAGCTGCGCTCTTTCACGAGGTGAAGTAGGTCTTAGGATCTTGACAACCCAGGAGCCTCGCACAGGTGAGAAAGAGCTTCATCTCCCCGCCTCCCCCACTGCTTGCTTTTTCTACCACCGTGATGCCGAATCAGGAAGTTCAGGGCACAGACCCGGCAGAACTAAAGGTCCTTTATGGTTCCCCACCGGAGTGGGGATTTTATGGCAATGAAAAGAGCCAGGTGGGAAAAACACGTTCTCATCCCCTTCCCACGCCTCCCGTGCAGTAGGCTGAGTATTTACAATTGAACTTTTCAGAGTCTCAGATGAGAGCCTGCCTGCGGATGGGATGGATGGAAAGGGAGGAAAGAATATAACGTTCCTGGTTCAGGAACTCAAATTGGAATTCCAGAGGCATCTCTGAAATGACCCCATTCTTCGTCTTCCGAACTTCCCAGAAGAATTAGATCTAGAGCAAGGTTTTACTTAGCCCTTGAACATGAATCACCTGCCATGTTATGTGCTGGCCCCAAGGAAACAATGCTAAACTCATAAGAAATACTTAGGAGCCAGGTGAAGAGCAGAAGCACAAAAAACAAATAGAATAATCTATTTATTAGAAGGATGAATGACCCACACAAACGAACAGAAGGGATTCAGTAGAAGTGTATTCAATATCCCACACCGGGAGGCCATCGGAAGTGGGGAACACACAATTATGAAGGGTGGGAGAGGTCAAGAGAGATACAGGGGGAGGAAAAATAAAATTGTTGAATGTAAGAGCTCAAAGAATGCTCTGAAACAGAAGCACACAGCCAAGGAATACACAGGTGCACCCTAAGAGAGACATTTTCCAGAAGGTATCTAGGAGAGTGATGTGAAGAGAAAAATCCCCTAAACACCAAAATAAGTAAGACGTAAATATAAATGTCATCCTTCATCTGACAGGAACACTTATATAAAGAGAGAGTAACAAAGATTAATGGCTAGAAACAACGGCTGAGAATTTCCAAGGAGTAAAGAAAACACAAGGCTTAAGACAGAAAGTACTCACAAATTAAACAAGCCTGTTTTAAAAACAAATCAAAATTAATCTCTGGACCAATTATCATGATTTTTAAGAACATTAACCAGACACAGAGTATGTTTAAATCTTGCAATGAGGAAAAAAGCAGATGACATTCAAAGGAAGGACAATGTGGCTCACATGGGCGTTCTCACACCCACACGAAATGGAAAAAGGAACACGGGATACAAATGGCAAATTACTTTCAACAAGGTGAAGGGAGAGGAAGAAACCTAGACTTTTATACCCAGTAAAAGTTATCTCTTAAATGAAAAAGAAAACTGAAGATTTATCCAGGTGTAAAAAAATCTTACAAAATGTGCCACATTAAACCCCCTTGGAGAAAATCTCGGGAAAAAAATGTATTCCTGCAAATAGAGAAATGAATGTGAAACAAAGGAATAGAGTACAGGTAAGCAGAAAGCATTAATAGCCTCAGGAGACAATAATCTAAAAAGAAATCCCCACTATATTGTACACCTAATGGTAACATTACACTGTAGGTGAGCTAACTGGAATTTAAAGAAAAAACTTTTACGAAGTGAATAGAAAGAAATCCAAAAATAATCTTGAGCCAAAGTTCTCTTAGACTCTGGCACGGTGGGAGATGGGAGGTAAGAGTGGGCTTCCTCCAGATTTTGTTCTGAAGAAAACAGTGGCTATTCAAAAGGTTGACAGGCAATGAGAATAGATATGGGTCTTACACGGAAATATAGCTGCAGGATATCCCACTCAAACAAGTACAGGAACACTTCATGAATCTAACGTGCAAGGAGGAAAAACAGCACAGAAGAAAGACTACTGTAACAATGACATTAGCAATAGAAACTTAAAAATGGTACCACAGAATAGGAAAACCAAAGAAAACAAAAAATCACACATGGTGGTACACAGAAAACCCAAAATAGAATGACAAAAATTATAAGCTGTATAATAATGGCAGCTGGAAAATTAGAATAATTTTATCAGCGATAAACTGATAAAATAGGATTACAAATAGCTTTAACAACATACAGAGAAACTTAAAATGGATATATTTAAATAGATGGATTTAACACAAGAGGTCTCCTCAACTTGAAAATGAAGAAACCCAAAATACAAAATAGAAGGTAAATACGATTGAAAAATATCCAGGATGTGAATTTAATATCAGACAAAAATACCATCAATGTCACAACTGGCCATTAAATGCTGGAGGAGGAAGAGTAGTTAAGACGGTATCACCAAGACGATGATGAACGCACCTAATAAAACCTCAAAGCATGTAAAAAGTCACTAATATCGCTCACATTTGTGTTCATATATACAACATGCTTAAAATAAAGGAATGTTACCCTTAACATTCCACAAAATGTTGTGAGAGGTTAAAATAACACCTTCTTGAAACGCATGGACGTAGGAGATCAAAGAGTAATGGGAGATACAGAATGTTTGAGTAATCCCGTCAAGTGTTACCGGATAGACGCACATGGAAATCTATGCCCCTAAAATGTGCACACACGCATACATCCGTAATTACATGTGTGCACATGTATGTGTGAGTGCTTGCGTGTGTAGCTTTCAAGCACACGCAGAATGATTCCCAAAGGTATCATTCATAAACGGTACTAAAAAGAAGCAGTACCAAATAGCAATTTATTCTTTGAACCTAATCGAATAAAAATTGATAAAAAATCCCATAAAAGTGTTAGAACACTAAATGTGTGTGTATACCTTTAAGCTAAAGTAAAAACACAAACTACGTGGAATTCAACGATAATTTAGGTGTCATATGTGAAAATTTGTCTGACACGTCTACGCAAGTGCTTACGGGGATAATTAAAACTTCAACTACGTTTACAAGATAATAGGAAAGATTGCAAATAAATGGGCCATGGAGACAAATGAAAAAAGCTAGAATAATGGGAACAAAATACATTCAACTCAATCAGAAAATAATATATGATAAAGAGTAGAAATCTGTGAAATAGGGAACGAAAAAAGAGTCAAGCTAATTATCAAAATGAAAGCTAGTTTACTGAAAGCTTATTAATATAAGCAAACTTCTGGCAACACTGATCAAGCAAAACTGAGAAATAATGAAAATTAATGAGGCTGAGAAGTGAGGGAAATCACTTTAAATCATTTCAAATAAAATAAAAATATTAAAATAGAAATATTTTAATGATATAAGCACTGATGTTAAAAAATAAATTCAAATAAATATTTGAGAGAAAGTAAGGGATGCAGGACACAAACAGATCTAAATAAATAAAGACCATTATACAAAATAGTTATAAAAAATTCTCCCACATAAAAACTCAACATTCGAGATTATTTTTAAGCAATTTCTAGTACTTCAGTTCTTACTGAAATTTTGTTCAGAATGTATAAAATGAAGAGAAGTAGACAAATATTTTTTTTTAAACATTGTATTTATTTATTTGACAGAGAGAGAGACAGCCAGCGAGAGAGGGAACACAAGCAGGGGGAGTGGGAGAGGAAGAAGCAGGCTCCTAGCGGAGGAGCCTGATGTGGGGCTCGATCCCATAACGCCGGGATCACGCCCTGAGCCGAAGGCAGACGCTTAACCGCTGTGCCACCCAGGCGCCCCTGGACAAATATTTTTGTAAGATTAGCTCAACTATAGGACTGTAGTACAAGGTCAGAAGATCAAATTTAGAAGCTGAATCAAACTTAAATTTAAATCAGAATTATAAGTCAAATTCACTTATGAATGAAGATGTGGGCATCCTGAGTGAATATTAACAAAGCAAATATAATAGAGTACGGGCAGATTTTTCAGAGTTCCCCTTAAGATCAACATGGGGCTGTTTCCAAAATGCTTTAACAGAAAAAGACCTACTGTGTCATTAAACCACGTGAATAAAAAAAAGAAAATCTTGTGACCAGCCATAAAGATGCTAGAAATAATTGTGACGATATTCAATGCTTATTTATGATTTTAAAAATGTTTTAACGTAGTAGAAAACTGGAAATAGAAGGTAATTTCTTTTACCTGAAAATGGGCATTTACCCAAACATCTAGTCACTATCACGTTTATTAAAGGGTGTTGGACTGTCTTCCTATAAAATCATGAAGAGGGATGCCAGTTTGCCCCAACACAGTTCAATCCAACACTGGATGTCCTGAATGAATACAATGACAACAGGGATAAAGGCAACGAATATATGTTCAAAGGGGGAAGAGAGAAAATGGTCATTATTGTAGAGTATGACCACTTTTACGGAATCCGTGCCATATGGTAGATAAGCTACTTGAAATAACAGATAATCCCAAAAAGATTTCTGACTATAGAATCAAGACATTCTTTTATAGCAGGAGTAGGAAATGACATACAAAGTAAGATACTACTTGCAAAAAGAAGGGGGGGGGGACACATTAGTTTAAAAGAGCTAAAATTAGATCTCAGGTGGGAAACTATGCCAGCTTATGGCTAAGACAACAGGAATGTAGAATGATATCTCTTCTTCCTAAAACCATCTCTCAAGTCAATACGACTCCCAACAAAGATGGCAGAATTTTGCAGAATTTGACACACTGATTCTAAAGTGTCCAAAAAAGAAGAGACACCTAGAAATGCAAAGGGAATGCGGAAGAACAGCAAAGGGCCATTTTGCTCGACGTGAGTCACCTTTGCCTAGTGCAGGAACGGACCGGTGACTGAATGAGACCAAATATAAAACACAGAGCTTGCCCTATGCATAAGTGGTGGATGGTACAAGTTTGTACCGGGTTATTTTTTGGCAGAACCCTTTGAGATTTACTTTCTCGCGCTCGGACCCGCAGGGCTCTCTGCCCTGAACCCACAGGGAATCACTCTTGCCTCTGGCTTCCCCTGGAGGAAACCAAAGGTGATCGTAGCAGACAACCTGGAGGAAGAAAGAGAGAAGAGCCTGTACGTACAAGCTCCAGTCACCCCCCAGCAGGTATGACCAGTACCACCCAAATGGGCAGCCATAACTTCTCATAAGGGCTCCCTAATATGGCTACTCCGGGTTTACTGCACTACCCTGTGCTGGATTCCCTTATATCCTGCCCCACTTACTAATATAATACCTTTGTGTGTCATCTGTCCCTATTAGGATGCTGCCGGACACCAAATCACTGGAAAAGGAGACATTGTTTATATTACTTGTTGAAAACATCGGTTCTCTATTTGGAGAAAAATAACACTGGATCCCTATCTCACACCATATTTAAAAAAACTCTGTGTAGATTAACAATGTATGGATGCACTCTAACACTCATTGAAAAATACGTAGGAGGACACTTTTGTGATGCTGGGGTAGAGGTCAGGATTTCTTAAATGTGTCCTACTTAGAAAAAGGCATAAGGAAGGGAGAAGAAAACACTGAGGGATCTTTGCTGAATCAAAACTATTGATTTTTGTTTCAACAAAGAATATCAGAAATGAGGATTGTGGTCAGGACACAGAGGAGAGAAGAGATTTGCAATGTGCACACACACACTGGTCGACTACTTAAACCAGAGCACGCTCATGATCTTCAATGTAGGGTTAATACAGCACCAGGACATGGGGTCCTAAGGGCTGGTATAGCCCAAAGGATGCAGAGCTGCCTGGCAGGTTCCTCCTGCCTCCCCCAGCATTTCTGTTCACACCACCGTAAAGATGCTCAGCACACAACATGTCAGCCTGTCATCATCTTCTGTTCTTGTCATTATATGGAATAAAACCAAGAAGTTCCAGAGTAGTTATACAAGGGAAGTGAAAAGAAAAAGGTTGCCAGACCAACAGAAGACAATATGATTAAGACGTTTTTAACATAATACTGCACTCTGAATATTTCCCCATATCACTAAGTATTATCCTTTAATGTGATTTTAATGGCTAGTATTCCATGCATGTATTGTACCTCTAATTATAGAACAATTTCTAGACCGTGAAAAATTGTTGTAGCCTTTCCCTTATTTATTTATTTACTATTTTGGCTATCGTAAGCACTCAGCAAGGAAAACCCCTACACATTCATCCCTCTGCAGCTGTCCAATTACTTCTCGAGGATAAAATTTCTTGTGTAATGTATTTCAGGCATTCTGCTACCTATGGTCATGTTGTCTCCCCCAAAACATTATGACCACTTGCAAACACTCCAGCCTTGCATGAATGGGCATTTCCCACAGCTAAAATCCACAGCTAATGGGGTTTTTAATCATTGTGGTTTCAGGAGACGTTAGACGAAACGCTTCTGTAAAGTACAACAGCTACAGAGAAAAGTGAAGTGATGCTTCCAAAGAGGAAAAGAAACCACTGGTCTAATGTTCATGCCAAGATTCACATTTTAACAGGTGACTATGGTCTCGGTTGTTGGCGGCTTGGAAGACTCACGGGGACTAACACAACCCTTACTCCTTCTGATGGATTTAAAAGGTAAGCATGCCATCTATTGCAACAGGAAAGGACGGAGACCGATGCAAGGGACGGATAATCCGCAAAGCACACAGGAGTTACCTTCGAGGTCCGGGGGCAGAGAAAGCGCTTTGGAAGCAAGCTTGGTTGAGCCTATTCACTGATGTTTGATTTTGCCCTGCACACGTTTATTGGCTACATAGACAAAGAGGTAACCCTCATTAGAGTCTTTGTTCCCAAACATTAAATTCACGGATGCTTTGTAGCAACATCTGTGGTTTATCCTCATTTTCTGCAACATGGTTCTCTTTTAAAAGACAAGGACTGACCAGCGGGTGTTAGAGGCTCATATCTCTCACTCCAAAGCAGCTCTCCCTACTTCCCCGGTCTCAACCAAGGAGAGGTGGTCAGTGAGAAAAGGTTACGTCTAGGATGAGCCCCTCCTGGCAAATACACGCTCATCTTCCAAAGTCCAGTGAAAGAGCCTTTCGAAGAAAACAAATACACAAAGCAACATCACGTACAAACACGCAAGTCTGACAATTTTTGTTATATGGAAATGTTTTTAAAAGAATCTATTTGCTCTCAAGGGGCGCCTGGGTGGCACAGCGGTTAAGCGTCTGCCTTCGGCTCAGGGCGTGATCCCAGCGTTATGGGATCGAGCCCCACATCAGGCTCCTCCGCTGGGAGCCTGCTTCTTCCTCTCCCACTCCCCCTGCTTGTGTTCCTTCTCTCGCTGGCTGTCTCTATCTCTGTCGAATAAATAAATAAAATCTTTAAAAAAAAAAAAAAAGAATCTATTTGCTCTCAGAGATGTGGTTTTCAATTCTATGCCAATTGTGAAAGAAGATACTGAATCTTAAAAATATTCCCTGTGTCCATTTCTTTCTAAAAATGTCGATCTTAACTGGAACTTCCCTCGGTTCCTCATATAACCACATTGTGTAGGTTACCATATTGAAATTCCACGTGAAACTTGAAATGGAAGGAAGTCCCCAATGTGAATATCATATTTCGTTGTTGCTGTTAAAATTTTTTAAAAAGGCATCCTGTAAGACCAAGAGCTTGCCTAAAGCAAACACGCTTTTGACACCAAGCGTTCTTCACATTTTTAAGATTTTTGTGTTTTTGCTTTTTCCCATTAAACTCTGCTGCTGGTAGCATTAATTCTGTTCCATGCGCCCCTCATAAATCACTAAGGCTCTGTTCTCCTGGCTCCTCCGTAAATCTGGCAACAATGATGTTAATTGTACATGAAAAATATATTAAAACTGTAAATCATTTCTATTTTCGAGGAGGATGGGAGAAACAAATCTAAAGTAACTAATCAAATGCTCTTTCTTTTGTCTGGATTTGGCCAGAGGCCATTATATTAAAAGCATAAAATTACAGCCTGTTTTCATCAATTAGGCCTTATTCTTCGGTTCTTGAATCTAATCAAGAACATAGAAAATGTATCACAAATCCCATGTTAATGACCACTGATTCATTTCATTAATAGCGCTGGAAGTTTCTCTTTTTTGTGATGTATTCTTTAGAGTATTCTGGTACGTGGCCCTTTTTGTACCAATTGTATAGAAAAGGGCCAAAATATTCTTTTTTCTATCACCATATAGCTATAATGATGGCACAGAGGAAAAAGCTCACAGGGCATTATCTGCCAATTCCTAATGGCAATTGCTAACTTCTGCTTTCCACTCCCTGCAATACTCACTAGATTACTTTTTCTACAATGGATGAAAGATTGATTTTTTTAAAGTGTACCTATGGATACTCCCTTATGGTCGTGCTAGACTGTTCAACACTGATAAAAAATTTTTACAGCCCAACCGAGGAAGCAGAAACAACTCAGTATATTTACCAACAGACTTATTCACACAAAAATTAAAAATAGAAAGTCACTGGGGCGCCTGGGTGGTTCAGTTGGTTAAGCGTCTGCCTTTGGCTCACGTCATGATCTCAGGGTCCTGGGATTGGGCCCCATATCGGGCTCCTTGCTAAGCAGGGAGACTGCTTCTTCCTCTCCCTCTGCCTACTGCTCTTCATTGAGATAAAGGTCTTCTATTTTCCCTGTAAGTGCTACTTTACCTTAAAAGATGCCCATTTCTTGATAAACTAACTTGGCAAACTCATCACCTAATAAATGAACCCACTCGCCAATTTATTCGATAATCTAATGCACGCGCGTTTCTTTGATGGCTTTTCGAAATGAGATGCCATAACCTAAGCAAATAAGTCTCCAGTGGTCAGAAATTCAGGCAGCAGGCCAAGATAATGTAGGGGCAAATCACCTCTTTGCAGAATAAATCAAATTACACCGTCTAGATGCTGGCTTAGGCCAAGCTGGGCACGTTAACGAATAACTGGCAGTCTGAGTAATTAATCTCTAAATGCAAATCAGACCCTGTCACTTCACTTCTCAAAAATATTCCTTCATGGGACTCCAGCTGTCAACGAGATAATTCCCAAACAGGATAAATGACGTAATACATGCAAACTGTCCACTGTAGTGCCTGGCACTTTAGCAAGTGGTCAAGAAATGTTGGACTCTCTCCCCTTCCCTGCCCCGTTGGAGACTGATTGCAATTTGGTTCCCATCTGCTGCTGCAGGAATTGATCCCAGGGGTGACTGAAGGACAGATACCATACATACTTTGCTGTCACTAAAACTTGGGGGGAAAGGATGTATTTATCCGTGAGGAATACTGACTTGCTAACAAAATACGAGACCTAAATATATACCTGCACATTTCATTTTTTGTTGTTGTTGTTCATTACTCTGCTATAAAGTGACATTGAGATTCTTGTAGAGACGACTGACAAGACTTCATTTCGGAAAGAGTTGAGTGAGGTCCTGCTCACATTCCAGGTTGAGATATTCTCCTGTTAAGAGTCCACATACAACCCTGTGTGCAACGCACTAGCCCAGGGTTCACCTGCACGTTACATGCTCCCCTATACTATTTAAGAAGCTGATGGTCTAGAACCTAAAGACAATATTGCCGAGGGAGCCATGGACTACGTGTGTTTGCAGGGGTCATAGGGGTCGTGTGAAAATGAGAGGATACATCTAGAATTGGTTCATGACTTGTCGCAAGCCCTCCGGCTACCAATGAAGGAGGGAGCATCTGAACATTAATAACAAATGAAATGAAAGCAGGCTGATCAGTACTTCATTCCAGGATGTCATAACTTACATCTCATCTTTTTTTATTTATCTGTTACTTTCCTATCATAAATCATAAAAAAACACAGATTTTTAGGCATTAATCTCTAGAAATGTTAAAAAAAATATATTCCATGAAGTGAGTTTCTTGAAAGAGAATTACTGGTTCAAAAGTTATGGACATTTAAAATTGTTTTCACACATACTGTTATACTGCTTTTCTAAAAACCTATGCAGCACTTGACAAAAATGCGTACCGAAAGAAGTCATGCATGCACGTTCTCTTCAGCACTGAATATTATTTTGTCTTTGCTAATATCATCAGTAAAATGGTGTTTGCTTTTATTAAATTGCATTAATAACTCTTAAGAAAATTACCTGGAAAACTCTCAGAAAGCCTTAGATCTGAATTCTGCTTTTTCCTTTTACACACTGGGCAATTTGGGTAAAGGATGAACCACTCCTGGCTTTATGTTTCCCATTTGTGACTTGGCACTTTGGAGAGCTATTATGTACACTCAGTGATAGAAAATGCACAAGCTTTTTTTTTTTTTTTTTAAAGATTTTATTTATTTATTTGACACAGAGACAGCCAGTGAGAGAGACAGCCAGTGAGAGAGAGACAAGCTGGGGGAGTGGGAGAGGAAGAAGCAGGCTCCCAGCAGAGGAACCCGATGTGCGGCTCGATCCCAGAACGCTGGGATCACGCCCTGAGCCAAAGGCAGACGCTTAACGACTGAGCCACCCAGGTGCCCCATGACAATGCACAAGCTTTAGTGCCAAGTGCCTGCTATAAAAAACTCATTCTCTGAATACCAACTAACATCATCTTCCTTACCATCATCACCACCACAAAGGTCATCATCATCATCTTCACTGCTATCATCAGCACCGTCATCATCATCATCATTACCACCACCACCATCATAATTGTCGTTATCACCATCACCACCACCATAAACACACCACCATCATCATCACCATCATCAACACCATCACCGTCATCATCACCATCATCCTTACAAGTTCATTGCTATCACCATCACCACCAGCACAAAAGTCATCATCATCACCTTCACTATCATCATCACCATCATTACCACCCCCACCATCACCATCATAATTGTCATCATCACCATCACCACACCACCACCATAATCACATCACCATCATCATCATCACCATCACCACTACCATCAAAACCATCATCAACACCATCACTGTCATCATCACCATCATCCCCATCATTTTGCTGTTATCACTATCACCACTACCATCAAAATCACCATCATCATCATCATCACCAGATGGTCAGTATCATCTCCATCATAATCACCACCACCATCATCCTCATTTCCATCATCTCTTCGCCACAATTATCAAAATCATCATCTATTATTATTATATCTATGACTACTATTACTGTCCATATTTATTTATTTATGGGTTGGTTGTGTCCTTGGGCCACTCTTTTGTCAGTGTTTTGTTTAAAACTTGATTTTAGGGGCGCCTGGGTGGCTCAGTCGTTAAGCATCTGCCTCCAGCTCAGATCATGATCCCAGGGTCCTGGGATCAAGCCCCACATCGGGCTCCTTGCTCAGCGGGAAGCCTGCTTCTCCCTCTCCCACTCGCCCTGCTTGTGTTCCCTCTCTTGCTGGCTGTCTCTCTGTCAAAATAAATAAATAAAATGTTTTTAAAAATAAAATAAATAAATAAAACTTGATTTTAAGGATCTATAGCTAACAATCCCTTGTTGTGTGTCTCTTAACTGTCTACAGATACACTTTGCAACTAGTTGTTCTTAGAGGTCACTCCGGAAATTTACCTTGGTCTAGGCTATATGGACCATGGTTTCTTTCATGGGTTTCATTTTTTTTTTTTCCTATTTTTTTCTGATGGCAGAAAGGACTATTTGTTTATATTTGGTATAACAATTTTGGGGTCCAATTTTCTGAGACCCTATTTATGACTATTTTCCATATCATTAATCCTATCACTACCATCACATAAAGAGTCCTATAATTAATATACAAACATATCCTGTTACGACTATTATATGACAAAATCTTTGTCGGTACTACACTCACAGTCATTGAAGTTCAAATTCTTGGGGCCCATCCCCAGAACTGATGAGTTAGTAGCAGCCTGGCTGGAGCCTGGGAGTCTGCCTATGAAAAAGTTCCTGGTTAGTTCGAGAACAACTGTGCTACAGCCTGCAACTCTGAGCTCTGCCATCCTGTGCATTAACTAGAAGATACCCAAATGACATCTTGAAGATTTCCCTTTACATCAAGGGTCAGCACACTTTCTCTATAAGCGGCAAGAGGATAAGTATTTTAGACTTTGTGGGCCATAGGCCCTGTTTTGCAGCTATTTGACTCTGCCATTGTACTATGAAAGCAGCCACAAAAATTAGGCACATCGATGGGTAGGGTTCTGTTCCATTAACCTTTTTTGCAAAAACAGGCAGCAGCATGATGGATTCTGACTATGAGTCATATCATCCCCTCTTGTTTCACATCTCTGAAAGGAACTGAGGCCCTCTTTTCACTAAACACTCATCCTGGTTGGGTTTCTCAATTTTCGTAAGATCCCATCTGACCAATAGTCGCTGTAGCTCAGTTGATGATGGGATCATGCCACCATGCAGTTAACTGACCACAGCAGTGACTGCACTTTGGATGCTTGGCAAAGCCAAGACTTCAAATTCCCTCACTCAGTCTCTTAAACCACACGCAGCCAAGAGAATCAATATTAACATCAGCCTCCAGGATCCATCTTTGACCACATTGTCCCCCTAACCCACCAATTTGGCCAACTACTGTCCTTCAAAGTTCTCCTTAACGTACTCTGACCTCTGAGTCTAGAAACATGTTCCTCCCAAATGTTCCCATATCTCCCCAACTGGTCACCTCACAGCACTAATTATACGAAATGGTAATTCTGGTTCATCATCTATCCTTTCGCCTCCCCCGTATGATCTGCAAGGGAGAAGATGGTACCACATTCAGCAACGTGGCCAATTAGAACATGCTCTGTAAGGATGCACTGAATGAACAAATGTATAAACTGCACTTTTGCTAATGTCAGGGGCTCATAAAGAAGGAAATGTTAACAAACAAGTCAAAGAAATGCAATGAAGTAAGGGTCTTGCTGGTACCCACTGGACTGACAGAGCTGCATGAGAACTGAAGACCAGGTTTTACCACCATCCTGAGAACTCACCCAGAGAAGCTGAGTGGGATCTCCTGTGCTTCTTGCAGAATTCCCTAGATACCACCTTGTCAGCCATATGCCCAGTGTCCCACAGTGTAGCTCTCACCACGCCCTTCCCCCTGCTAAAGGCTTGGGCTGAGATGTGCTCAAATTCAATTTCAGTTCCCCTGGATCAACTCTCTAAATTGGGTACTCCTTCGGTAAACTTAACCCATTAGCTAGAATGCTTAAAAGAAACAGTAGATACAGTAGGTTACACGCTGTACTAAGCAGTTTGGTCCATTTCAGGGCACGTTTTCCACCTGGAGTTATAGCTCATGCTACCCCGACTTTGCCATCAGAGGCCAGCTTCCAGATCCAGACGTCCCTCTGGGATGCAGTACCCAGTGTGGTCCTGCCTCAGCGTTGTCTGAATACAAATGTCCTGATGTGTAAGACGTTTCTGTCACTTTATCACTCTATGTCATGAAAGGGTCCCCATGCTTACAAAACAACAGCAACAACTCATAAACAAGGCTTCCCATTTCCAAATCCTTGAGTTCTTCTTTGGAGCTAAAAAGGAAGAACCATCCTAGGTAACGCTTTTCCGCCCCTGAAACCATACCAGTCATTCTCATCTAGTTTCTATCCCAAATATGATGGAGGGTAATGGACATCAGTGGGTTTTGCCTGCTTAGCATCCTGTTTTCTTTCGGGGAGCTACCTTACCTACATCAATTCCAAGGTAGGTCCTTTTGGACTCACCCATCCCTCTGCCCATTCAGAAATGTATGCTGAGGCCATGACAATCCAAGGGTGTTTCCCCCCTAGATAAGGAAACTGGTTTGAGTTGGCCTCTGACCCCAACTGGGACAGTGGCATCATCCCCAGGCCAATGTGCTTCTCTGAGCTCAATGGTGATATCACAGGGAAATGCTAGTGACTTTTTTTTTTTTTTTTTTTGGCCCCGTATGGAAACAGCATCACAGAAAACAAAAGAACGCCAATGGTTAACCAAAAGTGTCAGGTTACAAATAGCAGTGATTCAGCCCCAAATC
Organism: Ursus maritimus; assembly: GCF_017311325.1. Taxonomy (NCBI): domain Eukaryota; kingdom Metazoa; phylum Chordata; class Mammalia; order Carnivora; family Ursidae; genus Ursus; species Ursus maritimus. The sequence goes on along the minus strand of NW_024423319.1, from coordinate 121,515,045 downwards.
CGGGTGGCTTAAAACAACAGGAATTTATTGTCCCACTGTATTGCATGACAGATGTATGAAATTACAGAGTCGTCCTGCAACAGAGTCAGACAATAAATTCCTCTTGATGTCTGACATTATGGAGTCAGCAGGGTTGGTTACTTCTCTGGAGTCTGGGGGACCACGATGTCTCTCTCTGTCTCAGTTGTTAATTTCTGGTGGTTTCCAGTGATCCTTGGAGCTCCCTGGCTTGGAGATCCTTCCCACCCATCTCTGCCTCCGTCTTCACATCATGTTCCGTCTACGTGTCTCTGTCTGTCTTCCTCCCTCTGTCTCCTCTTGTAAGGACACCACTCATAATGGATTTCGTGTCCTTCCTAATACAGTCTGACCTCATCTTACCTTGATTACATCTATTCAAAACCTTATCCCCAAAGCAGCTGTCGTTCATAGGTTCCAGGGATTAGGACTTCAACACATCCTTTTGGGGGCACACAATTCCACCCATAACACAGAGCAACTCAAAAACCCCTTGACAAGAGAGAAGTTTGAAGGATTAATAGCCATGCCATGATCTGTCAATGTTTTTAAAAGATTCTAACGGATATTCTACAGCCTTAGGATGACAATTTCAAATCTCGTAGACCCCAAATTTCTCTCGGGCTGGGACCTCATAATGTGTCCTCGGAGGTAATCTCATTTCGATGATGAGGATGTTGCTGTTGGTGACAGTGACGACAACAACAGTAAAAATCACAACCAAGAATGAAGCAGAACAAAATGCTGGAGGAAGCTATTTTCCCCTAAGTCTAGAGAAAGCCTTCTAAGATGATGATTCTTCTCATTTCAATGATTCTAACCTGTGACCTTTAATTAATTTCTTGGAAAGGAGTCCAGCACCATTAAATCAGATCATAGTCGACGGTATTTTGGTATTTTAGGTATTTTAGGGAAACGTCAGCAAACAGACTTAAGCCCGGCTGCAACTGGTAAAGATGACGCCGGCGACATCGCGCGGGGAGATCTGAGCCACAGCGACAAATCGCTCCGCCCCGGGTGTGTGCAGACGGTGTGTCACAGGAAGCAGACGGATCCTGTTTGCTACTTTCTAAATCTTGTCGTAAACGAGGATACTACTCCTTTACAAAATTAGGAGAACACGTGACTTTTAGGCACAATATATATAAGCCAAGAGTTTTATGTGTTTGCCAAACACACACACAAACAAATCTAACATCAACTCTGGGTGTACTGAGGACACGTGTTGTGACTGAGAACAAATGCACCCCTACTGGGGGACGTGAGCAGGAATCCCGGTTACCAAGCTCTCCGTATAAGAACAGATCAGCCATGGGCAGTCTATGCACAGTGAGCCAGGAAGGGGGACGGCAGGGTCTCAAAGCCACTTGCAGGAGGAAGTGACACAGAAAGGGTGTTAACACCTGGTCTTCAAAGATTTTGCAAGCAACAGAGTGAGAGAAAGAAGCTTCCCAAATTGCTCCAGCTCTGTGGGTAGAGACTTGACACGTAGAGATCACCAACCCTTCTAACAATGAGGTGAACTCTCTCCTGAAGCTGCAGAAGTCTTTCCGGGCCAGGTTCAAAACCAGTTGCATGGTCAGGGGCTTCTTACTCCTTCATTTGTGACGGGCAGTCCAGTCGACAGACAATGCCTTCATTCCTTTATCTCGCCAATGCCCCCCTGCCTATAAACGGTTTACAGTTGACTAAGTGTACGCGTATTTGTTACGTCTGCCCGTCTCTCAGCGTGAGCCTGATAACAGCAGGGACTTTGTTCTGTTGGCGACCGTCTTGCTTTGTGAGTTTCAGCTTTGCTCATACCAATGCCACTTTGAGGATGGCTGGGTGCAGGGAGGCACTGGGAATGTATCAGGAGTCCCGGAGGGGTCCCTGGCAGCTTGGCTGCTGTTCCTTGCCCGTCTCTGTCCCCGGGGTGTGGGTGGCAACCAGGAGGCAATGCCCAGAGCACAAAAGATGACGAAGAATAGTTGTAGAAGGTATAAATAAATGAATTTTTTTTTTAAGCTCTACAGTCTACAAGGGGTGTAGAGATGTAAAATGATGTTTGCATCAAACCTCTAAGAACGCACGGGAGGACGGATGTCCTGCTTGGTTTCATCACTTACTCCAGATAAACTTTGACAATGATATTCAACATGCCAAAATCCCTTTCTTAAAAAAAAAAAAAAAAAAAAGGATGGGGGCGCCTGGGTGGCTCAGTGGGTTAGGTGTCTGACTTCAGCTCAGCTCATGATCTCAGGGTCCTGAGATTGAGCCCCATGTCAGGCTCCCTGCTCAGTGGGGACTCTGCTTCTCCCTCTCCCTCTGCCTCTCCCCCACCTCAAATAAATAAATAAAATCTTTAGGGAAAAAATGGATGAAACGCAAACAACTTGTGCTACACTGGAATTTGAGCTCATTATTATGTGATTTAAGGCTCAAAAAGAAAGATCTAGTCTACGTTGATATATTTTAAACATTTAAGTTTTCTTGGGAAAGATGCTGCTTTCTCTCCGTGGTTTGCTAGTATTTTTTGATCTAAACTATTTTTAAATATGCGAAGTTAATATAACTGTTGCATATTATCTGGATGGATACATGACTCAACATAGTGATGAAAGGATTTCAGTAGATAAAAAATTGGGGCGGAGGGTGCCTGGGTGGCACAGCGGTTAAACGCCTGCCTTCGGCTCAGGGCGTGATCCCAGCGTTATGGGATCGAGCCTCACATCAGGCTCCTCCGCTATGAGCCTGCTTCTTCCTCTCCCACTCCCCCTGCTTGTGTTCCCTCTCTCGCTGGCTGTCTCTATCTCTGTCAAATAAATAAATAAAATCTTTAAAAAAAAAAAATGGGGGCGGAGACAAAGCTTTTAATAAATGATTTTTTAAAAATTTCAGGTGATAAAAGTACACTGGAATTAGATAAGAACCGAACCTTATGTGCTTTGACTTAACCTCACCGCACAGTCTGCTGAGAAGAAAAATGTGCATTAGACTTCCTCGGGATGCAATTCCAGTTATGAATCCTCCAATGTCAAAAATGGAGCCATGCAAAAAACACCCAAGTGGGTGCTTTGCATGTTACATTATACTATCAATGCACCTTTCTATCGTTTTGTTAGGTTTTATCTCTCCCTGCTTCCCATTTTTGCACTTTTTATGTCTTGGCCCATCTAGAGAAGCAATAAACAAGGAGCTTCCTTTGGGGGATGCAGAAAGCATTTCCTCACTGCACAACATATGTGTGTGTGCCTTGTGTATTCGTGTCAGGATGGGTGGAAAACTTTCCACCGTGGATCCTTGATGGAAAACATTCACTTACAGAATACCTGCCTTTTTTTTTTTTCTCTTGAAATCCTAAAGAACTCCCTGAATTCTTCTGCCCGCTGATCCCTTTCTGAAGCTCAAGTTTTGTTGGGGATCATTCATTTTCCAAGCAAAGAGCTTACATTTCCTTGTTACCACCACTTGGACTGGTTCAATGCCTTGGGTACGGTAAGTGCGAAGAGTCATTTTTCAAATCAATAATTTTTATCTTTTTTTTTTTTTTCCCAAGTCAATACTGTTTAGATGAGTCAGCTAAAGGGGTTCTCAAGAGAGTACGGATTGAAAGAGGGAAGAAAACACAAAGAATCAGAGTTGAGATCAGGAGAGCAATGGGTGACGTGGCTTGAGGTGGGATGAAAGTCAACGCGTAGCCAGTGGAAGGGATGTTGGGGGAATACTGGGTGATCCCTTTGGGATGCAGAGACGATTAGGTCCCGAAACAGAATGGAGCAGGATGGAGCTGAAGGCATCCATTTAAGGAAGAAAGAGAGTTAATGAACATTTTCCTGTCTTGTAGAAACATACCACAAAAGCTCCTTTGCTTGAGAAGAGTCAAAACTTCATGCGTTCCTCCCTTTCTGATGGGAACGCCCTCTCCCCATAGGGCCGACCTGAGTATTCTGCTCAGGACCACATTCCCAGCAGACAAGAGGCTGTTCTGCTTAGTGGAGACATCAGAGTGCTTGGGATTTCAGCGAGGACAGAACAGTATAGTAGTTCCCATGTTCAATTTGGCTTTAACAAAAATCATAACACATTTGATCTTAATTGAACTGCGGTATCTTTTGTTGGCTTTCCTCGAACACCTTACACACACACACACACACACACACACACTCCGTACACCTTCACGGTCTAAATACCCAAACTAGATATCGAAATCTAACTGGATTTTTTCCCCATTTAAAAAAAAATCTGCTTCGTGTTTGTGGAAACCTATTTCTCCAAACTGAAATACAGGATATCCGATTGAATTAATAAAATAGAGACCCCTCATCTTCATTTATCTTAACAAGCATTAATAGGGGAATAGATTACTCAGACTTCCCCCCCACCCCGGTCGCCTGCGAGTTCCCTGTGTGATCTGTAGGTCTGACTTATCTACGTAGGGCCACTGTTTTACATCTCATACACCCTCCGTGGTCCTGGAATCCAAAGTTAAGGAAATCCCTCCTGCTCACGTTTGCTGCGGTTTGGATGTCAATGCACCAAGGACAAGTGTTCTTATAGAGGAGGAACGTGAAACAAACCCAATATGAAAAGAGCCTGGTTTAGAACCAAAACACCCAGTAGGAAGGCAGGTGCCTACTCGCAACCATCGTATCCGAGAGACGGAATCTTCTGGTGACCGATCACGTAAGGAGATTCATATTAAATTCACATGAAATCAAATGTATAACATATTGACCTTTTTCATTTCATCATTTCCTAAGTTATACTGTTAATCATAATTGATAATGATCCAGGGGCTTAGTCCAAAACTGCTATAACCTGAAACAGCATTCACGAGGTATACCAGGAGTGTTATTATTACTAATAGCCAAGGTCACTCAATATTGAGAAGGGTGACTGTCTCAGCCAAGACAATATGGAAAATAAATGACCGTGTCCAGACTAGTGATATCAGTTGGCAAAAAATAAAGCTATCTGGTGTCCTGGAGGCAAGAGTACGCAAGTAAATAATGAGCAAATTGTTGGAAACGGACAGCTTCTAGCAGACCAGTCGCGTGCCCAGTTTCCATCTTAAATGTTCTTTTGCAATATTGTTTATGATATGCACCATATGGCAAGTCGGGGTTTTAACACGTTTTACGTAATCGAAACTTGTTCTAATTGTGAGAAACATCTAAGTTGCAAATGGGATGGAGTTCGAGTTCATCTGATGGAAAATAAGGGGTTAGTCTCTTCTTAGGGGAATGATTTTGCTGTAGTTCCCAAACAAGTAGAATTCACACTACCAAATAGTATTTTCTAAACATATATGACACCTCAACCCTCAACAAGGGTATGATTCTATGTTCAAATGGGCACAATCTTCTAAGCTGGGAGAGACGCATGTTATCAGAAATCCACTCCAGTTGAACCGTCTTCAAAAAATACTAAATTCCTTTCCATGAATCCCTGTCGGGGAGATATTTGTTTAATCACCTTTCATAATTATCTTCCCGCACAAGCTACGTCTACACAACGTCAAACTTCCAGGTGACACACGAAAATGGCAAGCACTGAACTGTTTTCACCTCGTTGGATGCTGATGTGGACTGGTCAAAACGTCAGGCTCACTGTGCAAACTCACTTAAGTTTTACTTTGTCACCTGGGTTTTGCCACTATCTGCATACAATTGGACTATGTGTGACTTGATGAGAAGAGAGAGGAAATTCATTTCTCCTTTATCTCACATAAAAAAAAAAAAGGCTACTATTGTCTTTGGATGTTCTAAGGCACTCTTCCAAGAAATGAATTTTAATGCTTTCTTGATGATTAATTTCTGTAACTCACATAGGATGCTGAAAATTCATTTCACAATCGAGGCTGAAAAAGACAGAGCTTAGGAATAAAGCAAAGCAGAATCGTTGTCTGCTCTTTGTAAACAATTGTATTCCCTCTAAATTCCCTTTTATTAAAGCCATACTCAGTCTCGTCAGAAATGACGATCCCTTGCTCCTATTCCTTAAGCTGACCCCTCCAAGATTACAGTAAATAATTATGTTATAGACAAGAAGCATGTATCACGCATGGGATTGATATATATATTAGACCCCACATGCACATGCAATTTTGCTGATACATTCGGGTTCCCTTTGTGACGATTAATTATGTTCCACTAACGTCGGAGCCGAAAGAGGTTATGCGTGCAGGATACGAGGGTAAGCACTTTATATGGATTAATGCCTTAACCTCCCAGCGCATCTCAATCAGACACACAAGGAAATGGGAGGCACGTACAAGCCAAGTGACCTGTCTTTGGCCCCTCAGCTGGTAAGGGGACAAGATGGCATTGAAACCCAGTCTGGGGGCTCCTGGGTGGCACAGCGGTTAAGCGTCTGCCTTCGGCTCAGGGCGTGATCCCGGCGATCTGGGATCGAGCCCCACATCAGGCTCTTCTGCTATGAGCCTGCTTCTTCCTCTCCCACTCCCCGTGCTTGTGTTCCCTCTCTCACTGGCTGTCTCTATCCCTGTCAAATAAATAAAATCTTTAAAAAAATAAATAAATAAATAAAAATAAACCCAGTCTGGCACTGAACCGGAGGAGGGAACCAAATTTACGTTAAAAAGCATGAAGAATCAAAAAAAAAAAAAAAAAAAAAAAAAAAAAAAAAAAAAACATAAAGAATCAGTTTGCCCAGAACAGATCGGATCTTGAGGTCTAGAGAGGAAGAGTGGGGGGCCCAAAATATTTTGCTACCATAGGTGCAAACAGGACAAGAAGCCATTTAGAGGGACGGCTGCCATTGTGAGTGAGGTTTAATGGACAGAAGAGGACAGCTTGTAGGTCATCCATGGACATTGACTCTGGAAATTCGTTTTAGACACCTGGGTAAATTTAAATGTCCCTTTATTACGTCCCTGTGTAAAATCACCATGTTTCCTAACTACGGCATTTAGGATTTGCCCTGACGCCGTAATACAACAGCGGACAAAAAGGTTGAGTGCGTGCAGTATAGAGTTAATGCCTCAAATCTGCAGTGTCTGACCACAAACTAGGGCCAGGATCGTCTTCTTGGTACCCCTGGCGGAGAGCAGCACGTTTTAACTCCCCAGCATTCAGATAAGAGTGTTTTTGTATCAGTAATACTTGAGATTGAAAGGGAAGCAAAGAGTCTCAGAAGGAGTAGGGGTTCCGAAGGCTCAAAACGAAACAATTTTTCAGCGATTACTTTGTTTTCAGTTAGGGTAGAGACTTGACTATGCATTTCAAACCGTACTGTAACACACTGCCACAAATGTTGCAGCTTCCAAAAGCAGCCAACAGGTATTATCTTAAGGTTTTGTAGGTCAGAATTGCATGGGGCTAAAATCAAGGTGGCAAGCGTGGTTGGGCGGCTTTCTGGAGCCCTCGGGAAGAATCCATTTCCCGGTCTTCTCTAGTTTCCAGAAGCTGCCCACAGTCCTTGCGTCTTGGCTCCACCCCATCCTGGAAGCCAACAAGGCTAGTTGTGTCTTTACTGCATTGTTGCACGGTGGCTCTGGTGTTTTGTGTCTCCCTCTTCCAGAATCCAGGGAGGGTCTTTGTTCTTCAATACTGGGCCCACCCAGGGAATCCAACATACGCTCCCTTTATCGTCAAGTCAACCGACAAGCGAATATAATTCCACCTGCAAGCTAAATTCATTCCCCTTTGCCATGGACGGTCACAGAGTCATAGGTTCTAAGGACTAGGATGGAGACAACTTGGGGGAGTCCTTATTCTGCCTCCAAGTGTCTGTCTCCCAAAATTGTATCTGTTGCAATTGTTCACATCTAAAGTATGCCTGGCACATAGTAGATCCTCGGAATTATTTTTGGCAGCAAAGTCAAGTTGTGCCTGCTCGTCACCTGCACTCTTTTGGTGATGCAGAAAGATCAGTGTAAGAAACTGAAGTATCAGAGTGGAAATTTTAATTCTGAAGATCCAATACTGTGTCTACACTGTCAAATAAATGCATTGATATGATACGATAGCCCATAAAGGGAGGTCTTTGGAGGAATCAGCATGATGCCATCATTTCATGTGTTATGAAGGATGGGGAGTTTATTCATTAAGTGAATAACCCATAATTAAATATCTGAAGCTGCACACTGATTCTCAAATGGATACAAATATTACAAAAAGAAAGAAAAGAAACCAGAAAGTTCCTGAACCAAAACGCTGTGATTTGTTTGTACAAACATGGAGGCATGGACCTTCACTCACCAGCAAAGTGCCAACATTTATATATTGTAGGAAAACAGATCCTACCCCTTCAGCTCCTACTGGATTTCTGATCCTCTTGTCAAGATATTGTAGGCAAACACTCTCTGAAAATCCTGACACTATAAACAGGTGGCTCTAGGTTTATTCTTAAGGTTCGATGGCTTTTCTATTGGGGTAGCATTTTTATATTCCCAAATTCCTATTCGGGACTGCCCCGCAAGGAAAGGGCCAAATTGTTTATGGTTTCGGGCCACACGACTGCACATTCACGGTGGTCCTGTCATCAGGGAGGTTATTGATTTTTCTCCGTGGGTGGTCTCCTTTGGCCCAGCCCCTCCTGGAAAGCACGTGGCGGGGAGCACACGTCGCTGGGAGGGGACCACGTGCAGTGGCCAGCTCCTGGACACCAGCACGGCAAGTACATTGGGAGAGCCATTTTAATCATGTATCCTGCTTTGTTCTCCCCGCCCTTTTCTGCCTTTCCTTCTTTTGGCTTTTTATTTGCATAGCTGATGACGAGAAAGACCACGACCCAGGCGGCTTCTGAAGTGAGACGTCTCATCGGTTTTCGGTGCGTGAGCCTTGCCCACACTTACGCACAAGGCGAGCACGGAGAGAGCTCAGCGCGCCACGTGCAAATACAGCAGGCGAGTGTCACCTTCACTCCTGAACGTCGCATGCAGACCGAGACCTCACAAGATAATTGTGTGATCTGTTACCATAATGACAAGGGCCAGCCGCCAGAGACTACTCACATAATTAAGCACCATCTTCCCATTTCGTTTCTCTGGGCGTTCTCTGTGATCTTGACAACACACAACCCTGGCCTGGTGTTTCAAGACACCCTACGCGAGCTACCTTGCAGCATTTACGTGCAGGAAGCGCAGTATGGCGGCTTCAGGGCAACTTTGGGGATCGTGGATGATGTAACCCTATATTTCAGACCTTCAGCCAAATCTTAACTGAGAATCATTCTCCAAGGATTAAAGGGAAAAAAAAGAAAAGAAATTTCTCCCCTAAAAGTTACAAAGGACACACTGTAGTTTCTACAGTCGATGATGTCTATGATTCCTGTAAATTACTTCTTTTAATTCCAGGAAGATTTACATTCCCGGGTTTTCTCTCTCCTTGTCTAAAAATAGCACGTGCAAATGGTAAATGAGAAATGTGTTCACATTGTAGTATAACTTTAGTCTGGTTAGCCTTTCTAAAAAAATGCTTTTAATTTGAAACCTACACAGAGAAGGAGATAATCGAATTTTACTACCATTGGATTAAGTTAATAAATCAGACATCATTGTAAGATTTTCACTGCTGTGTTATTGAAAACAAAGGAGCCATTTTGTTCAAGCAAGCACATTATTTCCTAATGTAACCAGAATCATCTAAGGACACCCATTTGCCGTTTGATTGCTGTGAATATCGGGAGGAAACAAGGTGCAAATTGATGTTAGCAACACAGATTCTAAACAATGAAATCCAACCACTTTCATGAAATATCCCTTGCTTCTGTATTTAAAACAATCAGTGGTTTTTCTTTCAAGACTCCATAAAAAGAAAGAAAGAAAGAAAGAAAGAAAGAAAGAAAGAAAGAAAGAAAGAAAGAAAAAGAAAGGTTGGTTCTGAGGAAGGAAGGAAGGAAGGAAGGAAGGAAGGAAGGAAGGAAGGAAGGAAAAGGAAAGGAGAGGAGATAGGAAGGAAGAGGGGAAGGAAGGAAGAGGGGAAGGAAGGAAGCTAAAATCTTAACCTATTAAAGCAGAGGAAACCATGCCTTATAATCTTCAGTTTGCTAACTCGAGTATGACAATGTTCTTAATTCTGTTGTTTTCTATAGATTTCATTTTCCTTTATAGATGATGCAGGTGTACTATGTAACCCTCTACGGCCACGCTGGTGAGCGACTGCCAAGAAACCCTGTAACCACACTGAAGATGCAATAGGTGATCATAATTAAGTCATTAATTATAGCGTTGTCCATTTCCTACATGCTCAATGAACACAAGTGTCATGATTTATAAGTCAGGGCAACAGCTGCATTCGGAATACGAAAAAAAAATGACTGGGTTATAGAAAAAAAAAAATCGTGCACAAGACATTCTAAACACCTCTTGGCAAATCTGACACCCTAGTAAGCAGCGGCTGTTTTCTGTTTAAATAAAGTACTTACCATCTTCCGTGGGCACGTAGATGTTTAAGTAAAGGCAGTCTTCGTTCTGATCTTGAACATAGGTCATTAAAGTATCCAAATTGGCAGTAAACCAGATGGGCAGCATATCGTGCAATAAAGACCTCTCGTCTAGGTGTTGGGGGCACACAGCAGCGAACTGGGTGGCATTTCGAACTCCAGTCCATGACGATGGGGGTTCTGGGGGCTGAAACCGCCTCTCTCCAGTGGGAGGAGAGGCATAGGGGACCCCCAAGTATTGCTCCACTGGACCCAAAATCTCATTGGGCAATGGTGTTCTTAGGCCCCGGATTTTGCCATAATTTGTGTTGACGACTGGATACTGTGCTTGGCTGTCAATGAGCGTGAACCGAATGGCAAGAGCAGTTATCCACAGGAGGACATTGGAGTTCAACATGACGCAGACTGGCGTGAAGAACAGTGGCAGCCATAACAGTCCCTTGGGTCTCGACATTGTTCACTGCCACATCCGCAGGGGTCCGTGTGATATGACTCCAAGCAGACAAAGCCGGGAAGGAAGCCTGCAGACAGAGAGGGCTTTCCAGGGAGCAAGAGACCCAGGAGAGGAGCCTCTGCGATGGGTCATAGACAGAAACCGAGGTTAAGAACACGCCCAGCTGTTTTCTCGGCAGCCCATTGCGGGAGAGAGCAGCCCTCTCTTAATCCTGGAAGGGAATTCCAGCAGGTGTGAGGCTCCCAGGACGCGGTGACCATCCGACACCTCCCACGGACAAGGATTCCTTAGGAAAACTCCAAGGCAGAGCAGTCCGCCTAATGGGGAAAGAAAGAAGATGAGAATAATGAAGCAAGGGAAGCCACGCAACCTCCATTTCTTCCATGCAACCCTCAACATCGCTCAATGAAACGCTCATTCACTGATGCATCTGTCTCCCCACGTCTCCATGGAGAAGAATCCAGCAAGAACATGACTTGTCTTTAATTCTCGCTGGCCACCCCATTATCTGGAACAATGCACAACATTTAGAAAATACTCAACAAGTCTCTGTAAACAAATTCCCAAAAGTAACGCGTGTTGTTCAGATAACTAACGATGTCTCCCAATTCGCTCTTTACAAAGACCAGCCAATGGATAGGTACCCTCAAAACACGTTCTCAGATGTGTAAGGAAAATGCCACTTCTCCCTAAGGGGATATGCACGGAGCCTATCAACGTTTTTCAGGATGAGGGAAGGAGAAATGTGGGCCGGGGGCCAAACTGGATTTATGACGTGTGGCTATTTATCAGATACGCAAAGGGAGCATGACCTAATGGAAAGGGCGTAGGCTCTGGATTCTAATCCTTCTCGGGTACTCAATGGCACATACCATTAGGCTACACACATCGTCACCCTGAAACCCCAATTCCTCATGAAAACTGAACAAGACAGAACATGTCACATCGAGGCTGTAGTATGTCCCAGCGGCACATCATTCATAACTAAAACCGTTGATAACGGCCAACCCGACTTTCACATAAGACACGCACAGTAAACCTTTCACCCTGCAGCCCATTATACTGATTTTTGTTCATCTGTTTGTGTAGCCCATTGTAAATTTTGTTGAAGATTTTATTTATTCATTCATTCATTCATTCATTCATTCATTCATTCATTTGACAGAGAGAGCACAGAGGGAGAGGGAAAGGGAAAAGCACACTCCCTGCTGAGCAGAGAGCCCAACGCAGGGCTCAGTCCCAGGACCCTGAGATCATGACCTGAGCTGAAGGCAGACACTTCATCAACTGAGCCCCCCAGGTGGCCCCAAGCAGCCCACTTTAAAAGCTGACGGTACATTTGAGCTACCGTCCTGTTGACTGTGATCATCCAGACTCGTCTCCATGTAGATGTTATGACTCTCACTAGATAAATCATTGCTCTTATGACAGTAAAGAATGCTGTGCCTGAGTGGGACACTATTGTCAATGACCCATTAGGGATACAAAACATTACACGACGTGTTGCAAACAGTATACCTTTAAATAGTGTTCTTCTACTGAAAAACAGACAAACATGCGTGAAAGATGTTGTGGGTGATTCTGAGTATTTCTGGGCTAGTGTATAATGACACATTCAAGTGGACAGTTGAGCAGTTCTTCACTAATATGTCACTGAGATCATTTTTTTTTAAAGGAAACATATGGGAGCTGGATCTGTCATGGAGCTATGGGGGGAATTTCACCTCTGGGGGAAATTCCATAGTCCCTGACATCCTGGGCCAAGTTCATCAGAGCTGAGTGATAATGCGCTCCAAGTCTGGGTTGTAACACTGAAAGTGAAAAATAGCATCACAGAAAACAGTGGATATATCTACTTGCTTCTATCTTTGAATTCTGCTGTAGACCACATTTGGATTTCTGCCACACCGTGATCCAATTTCTGAATAATTAGGAGGCAGACAAGAACAAGAAAGAGGTGATGACATGTTTGGAACTTTTGTTTTCCTGAAAGCTCTTCTGCTTTTGAACCAGCATTAGCTCTTCCTTCTGGAAGCTTCCTGGCGATAAAAGGAGACGCCATTAATCTGAGAGTCTGACGCACCTGGGTCTTCAAATGCTACCTCTGTGAGCTGAGGGAAGTGAGCCGAGCTGCCTGGGATTTAGGTAAATGGTGTATCGTACCTTCTTCATGGGGTGTGGTGAGCAGGAATGAGGTGATATGCAAAGGCGTAAGGCAGAGACATTGCCCTCTCAATAAACACAAAATGCTAGGATTTGAACACAGGTGTCCTCAAAAGAATCCTGGGTACAGAGACAAAATGCACAGGCTCCGACGTCAGCCCAGGGTTGGTGCTGAGCAAGTCAAGAGCAAGGAATTTAAAATCTTCGAGCCTCCCGTTACTGATCTGTTTGTAACTGTTTGAGAATGAAATGAGATTGTCCACAGGAGGCAGCATGCAGTTCATGGAATGCAGAGCTCAGCAGATGTGGGACTCAGTTGGCGGGTTTATGTCAGGACTTACAAAGTTAGTGCCATTGGGAAATGCTGGCCCACTCAACACTTCTCCAACTCGGTGTGGATAAGAGTATCTATGAATCACGTATGTGTTACAGGTGCATAAGCGGGGCTCACGCCTACACTTCATGCTGAGTCCATGCTGAATCCATGAATCAAGTCTCTCCTCTGCCCAAATCTACCTCCGCCAGGAGGGTTCTGAGAGCCAGAGAGAGATCATGGACCAGCAGTATCTAGAAAAAGGTGCCCAGAGGATGTGAGCACTTTCTAGGTAATGTGCATACGTTCAAGGCTATCTTACTCATTTCCTCACTCTTTGAAATTTGGCTATTTTGCACACAGGTCACACAATCAGAAGCCAATGGTTTCTGAACCTTGGCACTGTTGACATTGTGGACCATATAGTTCTTTGAGGTGGGTGCTATCCTGTGCCCTGTACGGGGTGGAGAAGCCTCTCTGGTCTCCACTTACTAGATGCCCTAACTCTTCCCCATCCAATTTCAACCATCAACGATGTCTGCAGACATAGCCGAGTGACCCTTGGGGGCTGCATCACCCCAGAGTGAGAACCACACATGTGAGTCATCCAGCATGGGATTCTGGAGGCCACGTAAATGATTAAGTATCTGTGGGTACAAGTAAAGATTATGGGGTGGGTGTGTGTCTGTGTGTGTGTGTCACACATTCAAGTATTTGCCAACTGTAAAGGTTTTAGCAGTACAAGTCATAAAGAATTTTAAAATAAATCTATTAAATATGCACCATAATCATTAAAAAAAACCATATACATTTAACCAACCAATACACTTGGGGACAAAAAAAAGCAAAGACTTCCCATGTAAGACTCACATACTGTGAAGTATTTCTCAAGGGGCGAAATGTTGTTATATATGCATATAAACATAGAGATTTAGTATATATTATATATTACATATCCTTATATACATATATCTCTTCCATATATTATACATATTTTTTATTTTCCCAAAATGAAAAAGGCACACTAGAAAAGGAAATAGCTAAAGAAAAAATTTTAATAAAAAAAAAAAAAGGAAAAGCACCCTTTCATTGAATACATACGATTTGAAAGTGAAGAAGGGCTTTCTAGCATGCGTTCTCGGCAAGGTGGTTTTGTGCCCCGCTCAGACTGGCATTTCGACGTGATTTATAACTTGATTGGGTATTTTAGGATGATTCTCTACAGGGCAGTCATTCTGCCTGAGATTGTAATTAAGACAAGGCTCAAACTATGCAAGCATATCAGAATATAAATGGGTCCGAAAAAAGTCGCAACGCATTTCTCCCCAAAGTGTGTATCCCTCAAACGGAGATTGGGTTCATGTTAAAATGTGTGTTTCATTACGAAGAGCCCAGACCAAACTTATTTTGGTATTTTGAGCCAACAAGGAATAAAGTCACGTCTCCCGGGCACTCAAGGTCTTTCCTTTCCAGGCGGTGATGAATACATTAGAGGACAGAGAACTCTGTGGAGGCATCTTCAAAAACCCAACCTCCTGTCCCCCCAAAAAAGGGACAGAGGATGAATGAGCCGGAAGCAGCCATGCTCCGTGCTGCTCTCAGCTACACGGAAGGCCTGAGAGTCACGGAGAGATCTGCCTCCAAGAGTCACTTTGAAGAGTCACTTTTATCCGATGTTATCAACCATCAGGACAATAAGAATACAAGACTCTGGTCCTTGCCCAAATTAATGAGCTGGTACAATAATCCTCCTATACCATTTACTATACCAAAATCCTATGACCGCCATTTCTCGAACTGTGTGCAAACTATAGACATCGCTGGGGTCCCTCCCTTTTGCTTCTAGGGAAGACACCACCATTTTCCAGTGCCTGAGTCCTAGAAGACAGAGCTCAGCCATAAGGTAGCCCAGGGAACCTGTTACCTAGAGGTACAATACCCACTTTGTGCATGGGCTTACACAACACACACACACACACGTGCACACACACACACACACAGCTGTCAACCCCTACCAAGATTCACTCAATGCCAGCCATCAGCCAATTACTGTATTAATTTGTATATATTTATAGTCTGGTCTTATCTCCTAAGGGAGGAAGGTTACAATCTATCAATAGTGTTTTCTCAAATGTTACAGCTCATTGCCCGCTCATCTCCACACTTGCGTTTAGTTCCGAAAATCAGATCCCGTACGAGTCCACCATGTTGGACCATGAAGCTAAGATGCAAATAAAGTAATTGGGGAGGAAAATAAGGATGCCAAGGTGGCAAGATGATCTTCAAGGTGGTTTTGTGCCCCGCTATAGCCTCAGAGCCACAACTCCATCACCTGCCCACCCTACTTGTGTTCTTCCGCTGAAGTTTAATGGGTCAGGAACCCATCTGAGCCACACTGGAAGGATCTGCAGAACCCAGTGGCTTCTACAGGGTCCAGTCAAAACTGGCTGGTTAGAAAGACACTCAATAGTATGTAGCCCGAAAATCGGGTTAGGAATAAGATATGGATTTTTCTAGAAGAACCATGGGGACAAGAGGACTTACGATGGTCACAGAAATAAAGCAACACCATAACCTAGCCACAGGTCGATACGTATTTCATAGAGATCACCACTATAGGTTATGGGGACACTGTGGGAGAAGACATGATGCCAGCCAGCGACAAGTTTGCATTTTCATGAAACTATCCTTAACAGGGCCGCTTGCTTCCTTATTCATGTTCTGTGCTTTGAAAGCAAGCACAGGGATTGGCATGAATGAATAACTCATCAAATGCTTGATTTTCTGTGTCTAATTCAACTACTACCAAATATGGTTTCCAAATCTAAATCAAATAAATTGCAAATATCTCCAGGGTGTGTGGACTTCTGTCACCAAACTCAGTCATACATCTTCAGACTCAAAGTATTCTGTCTCCTGACTATTGTCACTTACAAATCTTGCAATGTGCTGTAAAATCTCATTTTTGATCCACTCACATTGCCCCCATATTTTGTTCCATATTTCAAGAACTACTACCATCGTTTTTTTAGTTACGCAGGAGAAATTAGAAGCCATCTTTGGTGGCTCTCCTTCCATGAGTCCATACAGTAAGCCCTCAAATTGGCCAAGGGTCTCACAGGACAGGAAGGAGTCTTGACCTCATTCATTCTTGGCGAGATACAGAAGAGATCAGAAAGGATTAGCTCTCCTATAGAGCTTCTTTAAAAAAAGACTTTATTTATTCATTTATTTGAGAGAGAGAGAGAGAGAGAGAGAGAGAGAGAGAGAGATAGCATGAGCAGGGGGAGCAGCAGAGGGAAAGGGAGAAAGAGAATCTCCAGCAGACCAGATACTGAGCGTGGAGCGCAATGAAGGGCTTGAGCCGATGACCCTGAGATCATGACCTGAGCCCCCCAGGTCCCTAGAGAGCTTCTTAAATACATGTGTCTGGAGACATGGACAAGGGTGTCCATGCGCAGCCATAGTCAGAGGAGGAAAACTAGGGTAACCCAGACGTCCATTAACAGAACGGACTAATAAACGTTGGTATATCCAAACAGAATACCGCACAATAGTGAAAAATGAATAAAATACAGACAGTATGTGTCAAAATGGAGAAATCTCAAAAGTGAAAACCAAGTCACAGAAGAATACATATGGCGTGGTTTTATTTATATAATATCATATAAAACTAGACAGGGCATTGCTTAGAGCTAAATTTGTACTAAAATATTAAAAGCGCAAGGGGATCCTTAATGCCAAATTCTGGGATAGCCGTTGTGTCTGAGACACGGGACAGCGGGACTCAACCCACACGGATACGCAAAGATATCGATAACATTCTATTTTGTAGTCTGGCAGTGGGTATGTGTGTTTAACTTTTATTTTAAAATAAATATATATTATTTATACAGATAGTGCACAGTTTGTGAGTATCAATCTTTAACAATGCAATTTTAATCAAGAGTTGCATGTTGGGGCACCTGGGTGGCTCATTCAATTAAGCATCTGCCTTCGGCTCAGGTCATGATCCAAGGGTCCTGGGATCGAGTCCCGCATCGGGCTCCCTGTCAGCGGGGCTCCTGCTTCTCCCTCTCTCTCTGCCTGCCACTCCCCTGCTTGTGCTCTGTCCAACAAATAAATAAAATCTTAAAAAAAAAAAAAGCGTTGCATATCTCTATGGGTTTGGCCCAGTAACTTTATCTTCCCATGCACTATCGAAAGAAATAGATTTAAAAACTGAAGGAAAGATAGAGACTGTTTTCTCCAAAGTTATGTTACGAGCCCAAGGGAGAAGAGGCCATCCACTGACACAGTCCATAAAAAGGAGCAGGGTCCTGGTTGCATGGCTCAAATGGAGAGTCAGGTCAGCTGAGAGCACTACTGTCCCGGTCGCTAATTAGCCAGGAGACTTCTGCCCCGTCACTTAGCACCCAGGGCTTCCGCTCCCTGAGCTACACCAGGAGAGCTCGGACAAAGTCACCTCTTAAAATGCCTTTAGCCTGAGGATTCTCTAAAACCTCACACTATTATCCTCTAAACCGAGTGTACATGAAGTGCGGAAGCTGGTAGGAACAGAACGTTCCGCAGTGAGGCAGGAGGACCTAACGTAGCGAGATAATTGATCCAGAAAAACAAGGGAAGGTCTATTGTGTCAGAAGCAGCTGCAACACCTTGCAGCCATACCCCTGAAAAACGCATTTTGCAATACCTCGGACATAGATCAGCGGGGTAAACACATCACCAACGTTATTCACCTGACTCTTTCATCAAGACTCGGAATGAATGTGCTCTTCTTTCCAATACCCACTGATTTATGGTACTATTTGTTCGGTATAAATAATCTACTCCCTTCCTCTCTTACCTAACTATATGGAGTTATATCATAAGTTTGCTCTTAAAGTTTACATACATATATTCATATATATATACATGCGTGTGTGGACACACACTGTTTATGTACATACACCTGGAATGCATATTACACAGAAACACTCTATATCCCATATACACAAGTTTTTAAATATATGTCTACTAATCCAAACTAATAATGGGCTATGAATATGCACACATGAGAGTGTGTGTCTCCAAGCTAAGCCACTGAAATATTAAGCCCCTTAGGTTCAGAAATTATGCCATCTCCATTTTTTGTAAATCCCCACAGTACCTTGTTCAATGCCCTTTATGTTGTAGATAATCAATAAAACATGCTATATGTGATGCTGATTATCCTCGTCCAAACAGAGGGCTGTAGGCACGAGCCGGCAGAAGAACGAGACTCGACTACACAATGAGACGCTTTGCAACACGTATTCATCCGTGTGTTAAATACCTGGGGGCCTCCGGGGCTTGGTCAGGAATGTGCCCCCTGGACTCACGCTACCTACCATTAACCCAGCCCTCAACTCCATCAGCAACCACAGAGGAGGGCGTAAACCATCAACGCCTCCAGCTTCTCATCTATAAAATGGGCAGAGTACAGGACGTAACGCATGGACATGAGCGGGTATGTGACGGTACGTGTGCGGGAACGTGCGTGTCTGTGTGAATGCATACCTATAATGATATGCTATATATAAATACACATAGATTTGAACATATATAAATATGTACATATACGTGTAAATTTAGAACAAGAAGTAGCCTCCCAAGAAATGCTCACTAATTAGAATTACTTTCTGAGGTTCCCCTAAATGCTTCCACTGTGGAACCCACTCTGATAAAAATAATGAGAGGCCAATCCAATTCCCACCTGAACAGTCTACATCCCAGTTGATGAGATAAAGCCTGTACTGAAATTGCTGCAATTAAGCCCGTGTGTGGTCCATTGCTCCTCCTGTGGGACCGTGGGCTCGTGCAGGATGGAATTTGGGATGCGGTGTCTAAGAGATGCGTCTAAAATTTTAGTTTTGTAGAGAGAGAGCCGGGTTCTTCAAGACAGTGACGGAGGAGTTAAGCTTTGAACTTAAAGAATGTGAAGATTTATGGAGAGTGGGAAAGATAATACCAGAAGGGACAGTCACATTATGTCATAGTTACTTCCTAAATGTTTACATTCATTGCTAGACTATGAGCAATCTAAGGGCAAAGACCAGAGATGATTAATACTTACACTTGGAAAATAGAAGGTCTCAGCAGAGGTTATTAAATTAAAGGGAAGAGAAAAGATGCAGAAGGAAGTCAGAAAGACAGGAAAGGCAGAAGAACTGGCAAGGTCATGTTCCCCCATATCCCGCTTAGCTCACCTCCTGTGGACACCACGTGTAAACCTCTACGCCCACCCCCAGCTCCACTCACGTTTCTGACATAAACATCCTTTGTGCCCCATGATCTAGTCCCTCTGGTTTCTACCTGTAAGAATTTTATCTTGAAAAGAGAGGGTCTTGGTTCTCTCCTTGACACAGGAGAACATGATAGAGTCTTTGGCACTTTACCAGTTTCGGCCAATTTCAATGAAACCTAACTTTAAAAAAGTAGCATTCTGATCCAGTTCTGAGACTAAATTTGTCTGCACATCTGCAAGCAAAGTAAGGAATCCCGGGTGCCAGGCACTCGTGCCCAACTATAGAAAGGCTTTGTCGTAGCTGTAAACGATGGGGAGACGTCATCTCAATCACTGAAAGGCAACATTTAAGACAGAGAGGATGTTGCACGAATTCTCCTGCAAAAGAAAACTACCCGTCAGAGTTAAAGAAGAGCTGCTTAGTTTTTAACAACCCAGTCTGACCTGGAGATGGAACCTCAGATGTGGTGGGTCCGCAGACAGATGGTTGAACACTTGGACCCTCTGAAGTTGGCATACCCAAGAAACATGTGCTCCCGAGTGGGAGGCAAGGGCAGGAACCATCTCGGGCGATAATGAGAAGGATGTCTCTGTGGGTCTTCAATAACTGGCTTGGAAACTGCTGTTCGCGGCCTCTCCTAATGAGCTGTGTGCTGTCCAAAACGGAGAGTGTCTTTAGAACGTATCCCAAGACACCAGCCATGACCCAAGGACCACTTCGATGTTACATAACCCCAGCAGGAGTGCCCTCTTTTCTCGCTGAAGCCTATACCCTCTTGCCTGCAGGCGATGCCTACTTTCTCTAGGGAAGACTGTTCCATCTTGTACGGGAGACCCTGTATTTTGGAAATTACTATTTCTGTGTGATGTTTACTCCAACTGTTCACATTCTCATCTCCTGGGTTTCTGATGGGCTTACAAGCTGTAGGGCTCCAAGTTATGAAACGACCCTTTCTCCACACATCTTCCTTCCTGAGCGTGACTCTTGCACAAGCTCCCAGGAAAGGCAGGATTTGTCTTCAGTCTTGAGGACCACCACCATCCCCCCACCCCATTCCCCAAAATGTGTCCTCTGCATTCCTCCAGTGGGAGTACTCGTGTGTGAAGACAGACTCTTCCCCAGAAATGGAGACACTACAGAGAGGTCTCCTGCGTGGGGATCAGAACCTAACCGAAATGACCTTCCATCTCTAGGACATGACCCAGGGCTTCTGAGATTGGGAATATGGGCAAGGGGCTTCCTTTAAAAGCCTTTCCCGCACATTTGCATGGGAAGGGAGAAGAGAAAGGGGGCGGGGGGAGACAGTGTTCAACCATCTGTCTGCAGACCCACCACATCTGAGGTTCCCAAGTTGAGAGACAGAACCACGGTCAAGGCCAGAGTACATGACGGGCTCCAAGGCATCTCCTTGCAAATCTCCCTCCAAAGCCTCACGAACATCATCACAACGTAAAATCCATTAAAATGAAAAGTATTTTGCCAAGAAAGGCGATTAATAGCATTCAACAATAACTGCTCTTGAGACCTTAGAGTTTCTTAAGTAAAAAATGATAGGAAGAGCGTAAGCCATGAGATTGCTGTTTTTTGCTTTTGTTTTGACAGAGAATTCTCACGCTCTACCCACCATACTGAGACCTAGTCCGTCTCACACCTATCCGCCAGCTCTGGCAAAAATCCCTACCTACACGTGCAGGCTTTAAAAAGGAAATCTGGATAGAAGGAGGTTTGAAACCCTTTCCTCTACCCGGAGTCCATGATCCCCACTCCTACCCAGATGTCCCTCAATGGATGCCCTTCAAGGGTTCTATGAATATGAACAGATAAATCTCATCCTTGTTTTTGCTGAATGGGAACTGAAATGTGGAATTTTCTTCTTCAGTTACAGATGTAAGTGTAACACACGCAGACACACACACACACTCAGGAGTATCAGAGATTCCTGCAGGGGCGCCTGGGTGGCACAGCGGTTAAGCGTCTGCCTTCAGCTCAGGGCGTGATCCCGGCGTTATGGGATCGAGCCCCACATCAGGCTCCTCCTCTAGGAGCCTGCTTCTTCCTCTCCCACTCCCCCTGCTTGTGTTCCCTCTCTCGCTGGCTGTCTCTATCTCTGTCGAATAAATAAATTTAAAAAAAAATCTAAAAAAAAAAAAGAGAGATTCCTGCAATTTTTCCTGCAATAAAAATCACACTTATTTTTTCTATCATATTAATGCTATTGTAGACACCTGAAAATACTACGTATACTCGCCACCGCTTTGAAACTGTGCCAGTCATGCGGCTCTTAACCAGATCTGAATATGTAATACACAGGAAAAAAGTACATCCGTTATTATGGCACATTAAAAAAAAAAAAACAGCTTGATAACTCTTTCAATAAAACTGGTTTCCTTTTAAGCTTATTTATCTTAGGACTTAAAAGTGTTGTTTTTATTTTTTTTAAGATCTTATTTATTTATTTAAGAGAGAGAGAGAGAGAGCACAAGCTGGCAGAGCATCAGGCAGAGGGAGAGGGAGTAGCAGACCCCTCGCTGAGCAGGGAGTTTGGTTGTGGGACTCGATCCCAGGACCCTGGGATCATGATCTGAGCCGAAGGCAGATGCTTCGCCAACTGAAAGACCCAGCACCCCTAATAGTGTTGTTTTTAGAAAAAGTGTCTATTTTTCACCGAGCTGACAAAAGGGTCTCACACACTCACACACACGCACACATACCCCAAGCATTCATGGTGAAGAGCCCTTGACAAATGGCCAGACTTTGACACAATGTGCCTCGTGGGGGTGAGGAGCCAGTTTGCCACCACGACCTGGTGGAGAGAGCACAGGTTCTGGCACCAGCTCTCTGATGCTGGGGAAGGTGGATGTGGTTGGGTGAAGACCATCTACTCAACTATTTTGTACAAGCGTTCCTGGCTCTTCTCCCCACCCTTGGGAAGACCTGCCCTTAGCATGAGTCCACCATGAAAGTGAATGACCCTCCCCTCCACCTGCAGGTCTCACGTGGCTCTAGTCATATCCATCCAGGAGAAGGACGTCTTCCTGCTCACCCCTCCCTGGACACCTTTGGTGGAATCTGAGACCATGTCATGTTGGCGTCCCTCAAGGCCAAAGCTGTGCCCACAACAAGTAGTTATAGGCACATTGGACCTTCTCTCATTAGGAACCGAAACACCTATGTGTGCCCCTGGCGTAGGTGTAGGGAGGTGGGGATCATCTGCCTGACCAGGGCACCACCTCTCACCTCCAGAGAGACTCCAGCAACCACACAAACTTTCTCTCTCTGAACCAAGCCCCTTAAATTTTAAACCGACAACTTGCAAATAAAGGAATGTTAAATTGGATGCTGAGTCCTCAAGGGGAATCTCTTCTCTGAAGCCATGAGAAAGAAGGCGGGCGATAAATAGAATTGATAGACGCGTGCATCACCCTGCTGCTTCTCCATCCCGGTCCTCCAACCCCCATGCTCCATCCCTCAGAGAAAAGACCAGGAAAGGCTCAGTATTATATAGCTCCAGAGTATTTCGTAACACATGGCAACATCCTGAAACTCTAAAAGGGTAGGTCTCTCTCTTGCCTGTATGGGCATCCCTTTTGGTCCCTTCTGAAGCTCAAAAGTCCTTCTTGTGTTTCTTAAATATATACATGGGAAGATTTCTTTCTCCCCGGCCCCTCCTTCTCTACACAGAAGGATATAAAAAGGTTGGTCTTTTTTTTTTTTTTTCCACTACGGTAATCAGATGTCACAGATTTTCTGCAATTAATGCTTTCCTTGGCTATTTTCAGACCTCCTATTAAGAGCTATTCTCTTACCGTAGCCTATTCCTCCGAACCCAATTACACCCAATTAAATCCTCTGCCATGATTGTTCTATTTCCCCCATGTTTAATTATCTCTTAACAAGTCTGTTACTGCATGTTTTCAATCGGCCACCCCAGACGGTGTCACTGAGAGGGTGCGGTACACACATCTATGAAATCTGGATGTGAAATTATCACCTGGCAAACTCCCCCGAGTGGAAACGTACCAAGAGGGAAGGTTCCATTTTAAAGGTTCCTACTGCAACTTCAAATACGAGAGCACCGTCGGCTGATCGCGTCCAAGAGGTCTTAAAACAACATATAAAAACAATCTGCCTCTATGAAGTGTGTCCTTTGAATTAGCTAGGTCACTAGGAGAAGGCACTCGATTTATGGCAGCCCAGATAACTGGCTTCAATACGTATTAACAAATAAGCTTCAGTTTTGTGTGTGTGTGTGTGTCCGTGTGTACACATTGGTGTGTGTGTGTGTGTGTGAGACAGTAGTTGCTTCCCTAAGACTTTTACCGACTAGATTCAAATTACAAGCCCCAGCCCCAATCAGGACATTTTTGGTGTTAAATTTTATCTCACAGATTAAAAGCTTATACAAATACACGAACGAATATTAAAAAATCATCAGCTGTAAGGATATTCTAAAAGAGCACGATTAGGAAGCCAAAACTCATAAAAAGCAGAGGAAAATCG